>NC_064854.1:112930223-113247167 GCF_024139225.1 Suncus etruscus | reverse complement strand
TGTGTTCCTTCTCCTTTTGTTCTAAATGTGCAGAGGGTTGAAATCAAGTCTCCTTCTCAGACTCTTGAATTGAGAGGGTCTGTGGTATAAAAACTGGCATTTTAAATGTAAATGCAACTTGAGTTTTGTTTCAGCCATTGAGTCCATGACAGAAGACATTGTACATATGTGGGAGAGAAAATGAGACATATATTACACAAACTGTTTCAACTCTTTACATAAGTACACAAAGAGCTCTTTATTATAATTAGTAATGTGTATTTATTTACACGGACCATTTAATAACAGGGAAGCTGTTGGTTTTAGGTTTCTATTTACCATTTGCAAAATTTATTATCACACCGTAACTTTTCTCATTCTCCATGCCATCTGCATTTTATCTCATTCAAAGTTTTACCCTACCATGCCATTGTCTGAGTCCTCTCAGGGACCAGAATCTTTGTGAAGTTTTTCTTCGTGTAAACATTGCTTTCTTTTAGAAAGATCGTACAGCAGGTATGGTTTTTCTACATGATCGACCCTGGTTGATTCCAGGAACGACATATATCCTTGAGCACTGCCAGGAATGATCTCTGAGTACATAAACAGCTCAGGTGCTACCTGATACCAATCCCACAAATATTTATAAGGAAAAGAAAAAAGAGTTTTTCTTGTCTTAGCCATTGTTTGGTGATTAACCCAGTGATAACTTAATGATGGTGAATAGTTATGATTCAGATAATGAAGTTTCTAGGTCAATACATGTAGTCACAATTTCTTGGAAGCACCAGGGGGAAAGAGCAGAAGAAATAATTAGAGATTGGGTTTAATGTGGAAAGGACATATTAATTTAGATTTGTTTTGTTTTGTGGGCACATCCAGTGCTACTGTGGAACTGTTCCCTACTCTATGCTCAAGTATTGCTTCCAGAAAAGCTCAGGGACCTGTTTGAAAGTAAAGATGGGACACTGCCTTCCTGCAGAAAAGCATAAACTTAGCTGACTAAACTCTTTCTGCAACAGTACCGCCCTCTCCCCAGCTGAATTCTCAAAGAGATGGTTATAGTACAGGCCAATGTGGTTTGAAGTCCTTGCACATATGGTATTTACAGAATTTTTTAGACTTATTTTGTTTACGTTGGAAAGCTATTCAGTTTCCTGGTTTAATGAAGATATTTGTTTTAACATGTTCACCCCTGTAAGTGTCAGTCATTATGGAAATTAGCACTTTTCAAACAGCAGTTGTGTTCTTTCACTAAATTATCAGCCGGGGTTGATAATTCTTTTCCTCTACTGAATTTTGCTGATTTTTAAAATAATTCAAAAGTAACATGAGTAAAATAGAGTACATTAGTTTACTTGGTATTGAAAAATAGCTCTACATTGTTCTAGAGTTAAGAAAAAAAATGTTTCATTTGGTCTTCTTCCTAACTTTGTGAAGTAGTTAGAATTGCTCCATTTTAGTATGAAAACTTATTTTATAGAACTTTAAGGAACATTCTCCAGTGCATCCAGACATTTGACATAGCAGGTAACTAGATTACAAACCTACATTGTGTGATTATAATTCTAAGGGAAGTGCTTGGACCAAGTGAGTTGATATAGCACCATTAATATGTATAAATGAATGAAATAGAAAAGAAATGTATGTGTAGATTTTTTTAAATTTTTATTTTGATCATAATGGCTTACATATTTTCCACAGTAGTATTTTAGGTACATATTAACACTGAATCAGGGGAATGCCCATCACCAAATTTGTCCTCCCACAGGCTCCCGTATGTGTAGATTTTTAATAAGTTGAAGAAAAAATTTGTCTATGATAACTGAGGAGAATGCATAAGATCAGATTTGATGTGCTTGAAGTCTTCATTCCCAGTAATGGAAGAATCGAACAGATGGTATTGCATTGAGAGTGTTATCTTCATAGGTGGAACGTCATTATCATCAAATGCTGATGAAGTGGCTATAAATGCTGCTGGAGCCTGTGTGACAGGGAAGTTCTAATTGGAGTGCTCTTAGTGCAGAAGATTTAAGAATTTATCAAGTTTTCAGAAGGTAGCATATTTGGGGAAAGTGGATATGTCTGCAAGCTGTTGAAAGATGTTCTGGTGGTTGAAGGATCAGGAACTGTAAGATGCAAAGTTGTAAAATCAAATTCCTTTGCAAATTAGGATGACGGCATTATTAACTGAATATCAGTGTTTAGATGGAAACTGAGCAAATGCAAATTTCATTCTCTTCAGAACCTCATGATGTGAAAACTGATGCTATTACCTGGTGTGATTTCTTGTTAATTCTGGACATGTAAGATCCAGAGTTTTTAGATTATGTTGCTTGTAAGGTAAAATACCACAATTGGGCTTCAGAGTTTGAGTTTTTTGTTGTTGTTGTTGTTTCTTTTTTTTTGGGGGGGGGGGTCAAATCTGGCGGCACTCAGGGTTATCCTGGCTTGCACTCAGAAATCACCCTTGGTAGGCTCGGGGGACCATATGGGATGCAGGGATTCCAACCACCTTCTGTCCTGGGTTGGCCACATGCAAGGCAAATGCCCTACCACTGTGTTATTGCTCCAGCCCCTGAGTTCTTAACCATTATCATTCACCTGCTTCTTTAACTTGTAATCTCTTGCAAAGATCTATTGGAAAATTAGGTAAAACTTGTTTTTACAGGACTTTCTTCATGTAATTAATTTCACTGATACATTTTGGAGTTTATGAGAAACATTTTCTTCTAACTCGAGGAGTCCTGCTTCTTTGTTCACCATTTTATTTATTTATTTTTTTTCTTGGTCACACCCGGCAGTGCTCAGGGGTTACTCCTGGCTCCATGCTCAGAAATTGTTCCTGGCAGGCACGGGGGACCATAAGGGATGCCGAGATTGAACCAATGACCTTCTGCATGAAAAGCAAATGCCTTACCTCCATTCTATCTCTCCGGCCCACCATTTTATTCTTAGGATCCAATGTAGATGGGCCTATTAGATGTCAATAAATATGTGATGAATGTACTGGGATTCCTGAGCTGATATACTGGCATGTGTGGTGATGTGCCAAAGGAAATATTTTATTTACACATATGACTCTTGAGAATCGCATTTACAGGCATTTGATGTCTGCCACATGAATGCTGTTTGGAGGGTAGTCTGAGTTGTTTTCCTTATAGTTAAGCTAATCTCATATTTGAGAATATGATGGAGTTAGTTTAGTGGCTGAGAATGTTTTAGATGGGGTTTTCCTCAAGAGAATGCAACTGGCACTAAATTTGCAAAATACTTCAAAATGAGTTCTTGATGAGATGAAACTGGCTGAAGAGATAAGAATAGTGCATATGAAAAAAAGATGGGAAATCAGAAGTGGTTCTTTATTGGCAGAATTTTAAATAAATAAAAAGAGGAGAAACAGGCAAAAGTTTCTAACAATAATATCCACAGAGATGGGTGTTTCATGACAACTATATCTTACTTATTTTCTGAACAAATCTTTGCATGAAGAGCAATTATTAATTCCTTGTTATAGATAATAAACTGAGACGTATACATAGTAATTACCTAGTCTCTGAACACAGTTATTTAGTGTTAAAAGTGGAATTCCAGTGGGGATTTGTGGCTCCAGGATTGATACTCAAATTTTCAACATTTATTGGACTTTATTGGTCTAGGCAAAAGCAGAAGCATATGGAAACTTATTGAAAAAAGGAAGCTTTTTTATATATGTTTATTTAGAAATGTTCATGTTTATCTATAGGAACAAATATAAAACTGTATAAAATATAAAATTGTATAAGTTCAGAATAACATAGCATGCTTTTTGCTCTTTTTTTAGTTTCTTGATATTTATTGTAGAGACTACCTATTTGCTTGCTGTTCAAATTACACTTCTCTGAATTCACCTGTAAGTTCTTTCTGTGGTGGCCACTTTCACCCTTTAAAAACATCACATTTGATGAAAATAAGTAATAAATTGGTCCAAATGATGTTAAAAATATTCATCACAATCCCAGTCATGGCTTAATTTTTTGTAGTACACAGATAAGTTTTAGTTTCTGTAAATTTTTTCACATGTAATTTCAAGACAAAACTGTTTGAGTCTCTTTCAATCAATGTCAAAATTATAGTGTGATTGTCTCCTTGATGAGCATTTTTTATTGACATTTTCTAATAATTTAATTTGGGGGGGGGGCACAACTGACCACTCTCAGAGGTTACTCCTGACTCTGCTCAGAAATCACTCTTGGCAGGCTCTGGGGACCATACGGGATGCTGCGAAATGAACTACTCTCCTTCCTGGATTGGCTGCGTGCAAGGCAAACACCCTACTGCTGTGCTCTCTCTCTCTGGCCTAATAATTTAATTTATTTATTAATTAATTTGGGGGGGTTGGGTCACACCCAGCGGTGCTCAGGGGTTACTCCTGGCTCTATGCTCAGAAATCGCTCCTGGCAGGCTCAGGGGACCACATGGGATGCCAGGATTTAAACCACTGTCTTTCTGCATGCAAGGCAAACCCTTACCTCCATGCTATCTCTCTGGCCCCTAATAATTTAATTTTTATGTATTGTGTATCCTCATCATTTTTCATTATGTTACCTTACTTTTTCTAGATAACATTTCTGTCCTAGTCTTCAGAAATTGTACAGTAGCTTTCAGAAATCACCTGTTTCCTCATTGTAGCTGAAACTTGCTGTTTTGGAAAATTTTTTATGTGCTTTCTGTACAAGAGTACAGGTATTGTATGTAGAAGAAGCCATTAAAAATATTTTCAACATCTCAGGCCGGAGAGATAACATGGAGGTATAAGGCGTTTGCCTTGATGCAGAAGGACTATGGTTCAAATCCCTGTATCCCATGTGGTCCCTGGAGCCTGCCAGGAGAGATTAATGAGCGTAAAACCAGAAGTAACCCCTGACCACCCCCAGGTGTGACCCAAAAACCAAAATAAATATATATATATATACTTTCAACATCTATAAAAATCAACATATGCCAGGAATAAGAAGAAATATATATGTCTCCTGTACCATACTTCTCAAAGTCCCCATAGAGATGAATTTCACATCCTTTACTGTGAACCAGCAGTGCTTCTTAATATGCAACAGGGTATAGTACTATGTGGCCATTTGAGTTCTTCCCCCTCCTCTGTTCTTTTTTAATCTTCCTTAGATCTGTTGGCCTCTCTGCCAGTGATAAAGTTTACAATTCAGGTAATGATTTGCTTCAGGTTTCTCAGCTGTAAAACCACATGTTCTGCATATCAATGTGCTGGATTTTGACCTTATAAACCGAGGAGCAATTCTTCTTATATTCCATGATAGGGAAGGATACCTTTTCAACTTTGAAAATACCACCAGAAGGGCATTTTACTTCAGAAAGTCAAATTTTGTGTTCCTAACTTTCTGTTTATTGGCCTTTGGGGTAGCCATTTAAGGCAAAATTTTATTGTGAATAAGGCCCTGAAACAGTAGATAGAGATAGTTTGGGAGTTAGTGATATGATTTAGTTCTTGGGTGATACTTATATCCATTGCAGTAAATCAGGAGGTCTGATTTCTGTGTAGAATCTGTGAATGTTCAGTATTTCATGTATTGTCCCCAACTCAAGTGAGAAGTCAATCACAAGCCAAACTTCCATCTTAAAAAGAATTCTTTTGCCTTTTAAAGGACTGCTCTGGCCTAGGCAAACTTAAAAGTAGAGCTATTGCAATTTTTTGTTTCCCCACTCTTTCCATTCAATAGTTTGTTCTGCTTAATAGAATGAATTATTATTATTATTATTATTATTATTTTTTTTTTTTTTTTTTTTTTGGTTTTTGGGCTGGTGGTGCTCAGGGGTTACTCCTGGCTATCTGCTCAGAAATAGCTCCTGGCAGGCACGGGGTACCATATGGGACACCAGGATTCGAACCAAGCACCTTTGGTCCTGGATCGACTGCTTGCAAGGCAAACACCGCTGTGCTATCTCTCCAGGCCCAAAGAATGAATTATTTTTTTAATGAGGTGAATGCTTAACATGCAGTTATACAAGGATCTCCTATAAATTCCTGGGTCTCTCAAGGGTAGTAATTTAATATAGTTTTGTATATTCCAGGCTACTAAGAATTCAGCCTCCTAATTTTTATATTTTATTGGGTTAATTCATATGTGTATTAAGTTCTTCTTGGGGGGGGTCGCACCTGGCAGTGCTCAGGGGTTACTCCTGGCTCTATGCTTAGAAATCACTCCTGGCAGGCTCACGGGACCATACGGGACACCAGGATTTGAACCACTGTCTTTCTGCTTGCAAGGCAAACACCTTACCTCCATACTATCTCTCTAGCCCCAGTGTATATTAAATTTTATGCAGTTTTGTTTAGTTTCATGTATTCAGCATTATAGTAAAGATACCTAACAGACTAAATTTTGTAAGGAGCTAAGGTGATATACATGATATCCTCTAAATAACAGTATTGGAAACCAAAGGGCCTAAAAGTGAAAGAACAAGAAGGGGCCAGAGATAGCACAGAAGTAGGGCATTTGCTTTGTGTGTCGTGGACCCTGGTCAGACCAGGTATTGATTCCTGTCATTTCATATAGTCCCCAGAGGCTGCCAGGAGTGATTTCTAAGTGCAGAGGAGTAACCCCTGAGCACCAATGGGAGTATGGCCCAAAACTCAAAAAAAGCAAAAAAAAAAAAAAAACCCAAAAAAACAAAACAAAAAAAACAATAACAACGCAAAACATGGTGCCAGAAAAATGCCAGAGAAGCAGGTTGGGAAGTTGAGGACTTTGAGGAAAACTGAGGACATTGATAGAGAGTAGTGCACATCAATGAAAGGATTGGTCTTGGAACATTGTATACTTGAAATCCAAACATGAATGAATGATTTTTGTAAAGAAAAATAAACCAAATCGGAGGAGGTAAGAAAGATACCTAACAGTTCCAAAACTGATCCCCTTGTTTTTCATTTTATAACCGTACTTTCACAAAGTCCTAGCCTGTCCTAATATTTCTAAAATATTTCTGTCACTTCAAGAAAACTACATGAATAGAATCATTCAGTTATGGGAGTAGGGAATGGCTTTATCCCAGGTAATTTTGGGTGAAGATATTCATCTATTTCTTATCAATTATTTCTCTTTACTGTCTAGTAGCATTCATTGGTGGTATAAAGTATTACATATAGATCATTATTTTATCTATTGAAGGCCATCTAAAATTGTTTTCTACCTTTTTCTCTCCTTCTGTGATGTTGCCACTTTGGTAAGAGTTTTTGGTCACACACTTTATGCAGTGCACTGGATACTACACACTTATGGGGGGATCACAGTGGAAATGTTTTGCTCTGAAAAGATTTGGACAGGACAGAAGGTCAAACTCTTGTCCATGTATGCAAGGGACACATGTTATTATTAAGTCTTATGCCTGGACTGATTTTAATTTTGTAGTGTTACAAATAAAGCTGTGGAAATTCATATACAGGTTTTAATGTGAAGCTTAAATCTTATTTCTCCAGTTCAAATATTTAAGCATGTAATTGATAGATTGTGTGGCAATTGCATATATCGTTTTGTAAGAAACAGATGAATGGATTTCTACAGCAGCTGAATCGTTTTGCATTCTCCAAGCATTGTATTAATGATCCATTTCTAAATCTGAGAGGTTGTTTTTGAAAATCATGAATATTTTAGTCAAATGCTTTTTAAAAAAAAATGCTTTTTCCATGGCAGTTGTTATGATCTAGTAATTTTTTATTTGTTTAGTTTGGCCACAAGTTGGTGGTGTTCAGAGCTCAGGGGATGCTCCTTGCTTTGTGGGGGTAATGGAGATCACTTTTGGCAGTGCTGGGGGACCATGTGGTGCAGGGACTAAACCCAAATCTTGTGTGTACGAATTATGCATTCTGCCCTTGTATTTTGTCAAGGCATCATGACCCAGTAAATATTTTTTGTCATTTCACTAATTACTATAAATGATATGTAGATCCCATCTTTCATAGAGACATGTGCTGCATTATTTGTCCCTCCGCCATGTTTTCTCTCTCTCAGATTTTTATTTTATTTTTTTTGTTATATTTCTATAATTTATGCTCTATTCAGAATAGAAAAGTTGGATCAGGTACTGTTAGTTATAGTTAGTACCTCTGAATATTCTCAGTTTATATTTAAGCTAGTTTATACAATTTGGCAATAGAAATAGGAAAGTTTTTCTTTCTTCTTTTTATTATAAATTGTTCAGTTTTTTATTGTGGGGGAAGTGAACATCTGCAGTTCTCAAGGCTTGCTTCTGGCTCTGCTTGAGTTACTTGTATCTCTACTTGAGAAATTGCAATTCTGGAGATCAAGCCTGGGCCTCTGGCATGCAAGGCATGTGTACTCTCCTTTTTAGTTATATCCCTGGCTCAATAACATTCTTCTTCATGTTGTTTATTTGCTGTTGATGTGATCACATGGGAGTAAAAAGAACACCACCTCCAATTTTTTTTTCAAAGATAAATTAAAAGGAAAAATGGTTGCAGTGACTTTGGAATTAAGTGATTTGATTTGGGAGCCAAAGAGACAACAGAGCTCTCTCCATGGGCTGGAATGCTTGCTTTGTATTCCAGAGGGCCAGGTTCCATTTACAAAATAACATGGTCCCTTGAGCATAACTCCTACGAAGAACCCTAAGCTCTGAGCTTGGGTTCTTGAGTTGTGCCAAGTATGACTCCAAACCCTTGTCCCTAAAACACATTCAAAAGATTAATCTGGGCCTGAGAAACAGCACAGCGGTAGGGTGTTTGCCTTGCATGTGACTGACCCAGGATAGACCTGGGTTCGATTGCTGGTATCTCATATCATCCCCCAAGCCTGCCAGGAGCGATTTCTGACTGTGATACCAGGAGTAATCCCTTAACACCTAAGAGTGTGGCCCAACCCCCCTCCTCAAAGAAAAACCCAAACCCCCCAAAATTAATCTGACTTAAACCATGGGTCTAGGTGTTGGTAATTTGTAGTAAAATATCCTAAACTAAGTGTTTAACCTCTTAGCCATTTTGGAAACACCCATGGGATAAGGACTCCTTTCAAGGTGGAGTTAATGAAGTAATTCAAGTTACCCACTCTCCTATCTTCACTCCAGGGAAGGTAGTAAGGACAGAGCTGGGTATTTTTAAGACTTGGAGTTGTTGAACTGTTTAGTAGGGAAGGAGCAGGATGTGTAAAGAGACCTACTTTGACTAGTTTGGTAGAACCCTTTTCAAAGGAGACTTTTCCAGAACAAAAGCCAACCTGCCTCAGACAGTTGTGTTTGATTGTGAACATGGTGAAAACAAAGATTCAAAAGTGATTTCACAAGAACTGTTAAACGAGGAGGGAGAGGGATTCATTGGAGGAGGGTGGGAAAAGGGAGTAGGAGAGGAAGAAAGTGTGGGCTGTCAGCTGGAGGTGCATCTTCCAGAATTCAATTTGGGGAACAATTGGGGAACACCTCTAATATGAACTGAAGGCATCTTTTTTGATTTCTAAGATAGTAGATTTTGAAGTGGACCCAGGTATCTGTGCGATGTCTCTGAGAAAAAGATCCTAGGAAATTCTGAAATGGAGCCAAAAGTGGAGAGTAAGAGCCCCCTGGATGATGTCACTAATTGAAGTTGAGCAGCTGTTTTGGCATTTTAAGTTCTGCTATCCATTTGGTGTGCAACCCCAGGAAAATCACTTAACCTTTTTCTACCTTCCTTGATTCAGTCTTTTGAAAGACAAGGCATAAAGGATAAAAATTCGACCTACTTTACACGGTTGCTATTAAGAATAACTTTTAAAAATCACCAGAAAAGTACTGTATAAATAGACATTGCTCTATAAATGTCGTTTAAAAAAAAACACAATTTTCTAACACAGTTTAAACACAAATAGTCTCGTTGAATGCGTCAGCTTAATTATGTGTATGAGATGACAAGGTATCACGATGGCCAAAACCCAGAGTTGGAGGCAATAAGGAAACAACGCAAGGTTGTAATGTCTTTTTTTAAGTGCCTCATCATTAAAGACAAAAATAATGCTGATGCTAGCCCCTAGAATCTATAGCTTCAAATTTGGTTTCTTGTATATTTTTAATAGGCTACTCCCACACATTTGAAAATTGAATTAGAAAATAAATTACTTCAATCATTATTGCTGCACTGTTCTTCCTTCCTCCCCCAGCCTCTCAATTCAAGCCTTGCCCCTTCTGTCACATCTGCATCTTTGAGTTTGCTAAAGACCTCTTAAGTGACTGTGCAGCTGCAGAGCTGGCCAGGACACAATTAGTTTATCCCTTGGTACAAATGGTACTTTGCTCTCTCATTTCTGCAACTTACCCATCAGGGCTATTGTAGTGTAGGTTCCCTCTTCTCCCATTTCCACCTTCTTCTAGAGCCTCAAATGATTGGAGACTCAGTGCATCTTACAAACTCAATTTCTTCCCAGACATAAGTGGCAGGCTTGTGGTGGTGGTGACAATTACTGGCCAGGAGAGCTTGGAAAGTCTCTGGTATTTCAAGGGAATGATTCAGAATGCTTGTCTTGGTATTTATGTCTTATTATTTATAAAAAATATAGGCGGCAGTATGGAGCAAGTATTTTGACACTGGACAGAACAGGTTTGAGTCATTCACCCATTGGGGTCTTAGACAATAGAGTTGAACTCACCAAGCCCCAATAACCTCTGCTTTATCAATGTTAATGCTTCTTTATCCCACTGGTGGCTCACAGTTTAATGTGGTTTGATTCACATAAATTGCAGTGCCCAGTTTAGTGTGTTAATCTGGCCATGTGAATAGTTAAACTTGATAGAGATGCTCTATCAGATAGAAAGGAAAAAAATATAAAAACAAAAAAATTCTTTTGATCCTGGTATAGTTTTACTCCCAAGATCTGAGCAGTCTTTTTCTGTTTGTTAGTTTGTTTTGTTTTGGGACTGCACCCAGCAGGGCTCAGGGGTGTTATTCCTGGCTCTGCTCTCAGAAATTGTTCCTTGCAGGCTCAGGGACCATATGGGATGGCAGGAATCAAACCCAGGCCTGTCCTGGGTTGGCCTTGTGTAAGGCAACCACTGTGTTGTCACTCCTGCCTCAATCTGAGCAGTCTTCACTGCTGATAAAGGCAGTAATGCTTTGTAGAAATCTAAGACAAACCAGGTGAATGAAATGGGCTTATGAGTTTGGCTTACTCTCCAGTGAAATATTGTTAAACCTCTAAACCAGTGAATTTATCTTTACACGTTGCTTATATTTTTCTGGTTTCCTCTTCATTTATGTTTTGCTACCAAGCCTGTGTGAATTATATTTTGCTACCATGTCAGTGTACATATTTAGTTTTGGATAGAGATAAACTATACAGAGTGATGATGCTATGTTGTTGGTTTTTCTTTTGCACTGTTTTTTATAGGTTCTGAGAGTGCAAGCTTGATTTTGTCAAGCAAATACCTATCTCCATTATTAAATTTTGTCCATCACAAAATTTTAGATCACCTTTTTTTCTGCTACTCACTCGATGTCTGTTGACAATAGATGATGGGAAAACCTTTATCACTTCCTCACTCTGGGCAATATACATGAGATTAGGTAAAATTGAAAATAAGAGGAACAATTTTGAATGTTCTCTTGACTAGCTCTATTGGAAACTGTATTAATAAAAATGTCAGTCTGCATGTTCTTGTGGGTTTTTTTAGGGGGGGGTGGAAGGCTGGGGGAGTGGTGAGAGAGTAACACCCAGCACCTTATATATATATATGTATATATCCTTAGCTTGCAATTTGCATGTTCTTTCGTATCATTTATACTCTTCAAGTACCACTGGAAAGATATCCCTCAAACTACAGAAAAGTGTGTTTTCCCACACTTTTTTTAATTGATTAATTGATTGGTTTTGGGTCACACCTGATGACACTCAGGTTACTCCTGGCTCTGCACTCAGAAATCGCACCTGCCAGGTTGGGGCCCCATCTGTATGCCATGAATCGAACCAGGTCACTCCTGGGTAAGCCACATGCAAGGCAAATGCCCTACTGCTGTGCTATCTCTCTGGCGCCCCACGCTATCTATTGAGTCAGGAATTAATTAGTCTTTTGAAGCATTCCCCCAAATCATCAGGAAATACAGACTTTTCACACTCCTCTGAGATAAGCCAATTTGCCAAATGCTTTCCTAGGGTGACCACCTGTTCCTGGGGTTTGAAGTATCCTATTTTAGACAAATTTAGGGTCTATTTTTTCTATATGCTTTTTATTGAAGAACTGTGAGCTGCAAAGTTAATCATGATTGTGTTTTTGGGTTTGTTTTTTTTTTTTTTTTTTTTTTGGTTTTTCGGGCCACACTTGTTTGATGATCAGGGGTTACTCCTGGCTAAGCGCTCAGAAATTGCCCTGGCTTGGGGAGACCATATGGGACGCTGGGGGATCAAACTGCGGTCCTTCCTTGACTAGTGCTTGCCAGGCAGACACCTTACCTCTAGTGCCACCTCGCCGGCCCCTTGTTTCTTTAGTTTTAATTAAATCACTGTGAGATACAAAGTTTAAAAATTGTCAGTTGTTGAGTTCTGGTCATATATTGTTCCAACTCTTATCCTTTCACAAGGTTTCATTCCTGCCACTTCCCAACCATCATTTCTTTGTCTTTGGATATTATTTTTGTTTGTTTGGTTTTTTTGTTTTTTGTTTTTGGGTCACACCCGGCAGTGATCAGGGGTTACTCCTGCTCTATATTCAGAAATTGCTCCTTGGGGGAACATATGGGATGTCAGGATTCAAATCACCATCCTTCTGCATGCAAGGCAAACGCCTTACCTCCAAACCATCTCTCCGGCCCTGGATATTATTTTTTTTGTTTTTTTTGTTTTTTGTTTTTGTTTTTGGGCCACACCTGGCATTGCTCAGGGGTTCCTCCTGGCTGTCTGCTCAGAAATAGCTCCTGGCAGGCACGGGGGACCATATGGGACACCGGGATTCGAAGGATATTATTTTTGTACTATGCTTTATAAATATCCTTCAGATGAGTATGGTCATTCTATATCTGTACCTCTCTGTTTATTTTTTGTAGAAGTGTTTTTATTGTTTATTATTCTACCATTAATAGTTGTAACATTCCTTCAAGATGTTGGTACTATAGAAAGGGAAGCTGTTTAATAAAAATAAAAATTGAAATCATGTTATCACCTACTGGTGATTGCCTATTTTTATGCCCATCTTTTTCATGAAGGTATTTTACGCTCATCTTTTCCATTACATGATATTTATCTTATAATGGAATATGGTAATAAAGAGTAGATTGCATGAGAAGGTACTGCATTTCCTACCAGTTTGGTATGCAGGGACTGGAAATGCTAAATATACACTGATATGTTGCTTATCATCCAGCATGATTGTCCTGCTCCATGCAGTGTGCTGCATGCCAATCAGATAGCCTGCTCTGCATGCCTGAGACAGGGGAAAGAGTAGCACATGACTCCCAGCGAGCCTCCAAACAGCCTTTTGGCTTGCATATGAGTATGTGGGAAAATAGCCCCTTTCTCTAGACCTGTCATTCAAAGTGCAGAACGACACGGCAGCATATGCTTTTGGGAACCAGTGTATCTAGGACTACAAAATCAGCTTCAAATTCCTGGCACTATAGTTTCTATTACCTGGATCTTGATATTCCTAGGATACTTTTATTTTATCCAGTTGATGTAGTACAGTATTTTCTAGGAGACCATTGTTTACAAAAATTAATCAGTTTTGTCCCTTGCTGCCAGAGATAAACTGGGACTTATTGATAAGTATCAATAAAGGAAGTTGACCTAATGTCAGAGAGACAAAAATGTGAATGATAAAACATGAAGTAAGCAGATATGAATTTGTGAAAAACATGAGCTGTGGTATATATAACACTGAGGCATGATTTTAATTTACTTTCATTTCCTCCCTCATCTCTCCTAATTTATTCTTTCCACACTTATACTTTCTGGTATTTTTTTTCCTTTATGGTATGGGGGAAGTTGGGACATACCGGGCATTGCTCAGGGGTAATTATGGCTCTGTGCTCAGAAATCATTCCTGGCAGACTCAGGGACCATATGGGATGCCAGCGATCAAACCCGGATCTGTTCCAGGTCCTCTGCATGCAAGGCAAATGTCCTACCACTGTGCTATCATTCCAGCCCCTGGTATTTCCTTCCTTCCTTCCTTCCTTCCTTCCTTCCTTCCTTCCTTCCTTCCTTCCTTCCTTCCTTCCTTCCTTCCTTCCTTCCTTCCTTCCTTCCTTCCTTCCTTCCTTCCTTCCTTCCTTCCTTCCTTCCTCCCTCCCTTCCTCCCTTCCTTCCTCCCTTCCTCCCTCCTTCCCTCCCTCCCTCCCTCCCTCCCTCCCTCCCTCCCTCCCTCCCTCCCTCCCTCCCTCCCTCCCTCCCTCCCTCCTTCCTTCCTTCCTTCCTTCCTTCCTTCCTTCCTTCCTTCCTTCCTTCCTTCCTTCCTTCCTTCCTTCCTTTCTTTTTGTGTTTTGTTTTTTGTTTTGTTTGTTTTTTTGGGTCACACCCAGCAGCGCTCAGAGATTACTCCTGGCTCTATGCTCAGAAATCACTCCTGGCAGACTCAGGGGACTATATGGGATGCCAGGATTCGAACCACCGACTTTCTGCATACAAGGCAAATGCCTTACCTCCATGCTATCTTTCTGGCCCCTGGTATTACCTTTCTAATAATCTGTTACAGTAAGTTTAATGAGCCTGAGATCAATATTTCAATGGTGATATGATATCAGAGACCTGTCCTTGAACAAAGCCATCCTAAATCCTAGTTCCAGTGAAGATTATATGGATAAAAGAAGGCACCTACCAATTTAGTAACCAGCATTATTATCCCAGAGCTTTGCTTTTTCCATCAGAAAGAATGGCTTCATTTGGCCATATCAATGAAGTTGAATGTGTGTGCAAGTCGCATACACACCTAGACAATTTACTAAACTTCATACAGTTTTATTACCCTCCATTATTTTTGTGTGTCATGTACTCTGGTTAAAGCAATGGCTTATCTCAGATCCTTCCAACAAACCATGCTATATGCCACCTCTCTGCTTCTCCAGGAGTAGTCTGTTTTTTCCATCTGGTATTATTTTTTCTTGTTTTTTTTGGGTCACACACAGCAGTGCTTAGGGGTTCCTTCTGGCTCTATGCTCAGAAATCGCCCCTTATGGGCGATTTGGGACCATATGGGATGCTGGGATTTGAACCACCATCTTCCTGTATGCAAGGCAAAATGCCTTACCTCCATGCTATCTCTGTGGCCCTCATCTCGTATGTCTTCCCTTGGCCATGAATGTACAGCTTCTTCAACAACCCCAGTACTACATTTTCCCCTGATGCCTTTTCTTGTCCTTCTATCTGAAAATAACTTACCTCCTTAAGACTTTCTTATCCTGTTATTTTTGCATTAGTTGTCTAATTTTCTGTAAATACTATGCTGTAATAGACATTGGTTTCTTTTTCTTTTTTTTTTTTTTTTTGTTTTTGTTTTTGTTTTTGGGCCACACCCGGTAACACTCAGGGGTTACAAGCTCAGAAGTTGCTCCTGACTTGGGGGACCATATGGGACTCCGGGGTATCGAACCATGGTCTGTCCAAGGCTAGCGCAGGCAAGGCAGGCACCTTACCTCTAGCGCCACCGCCCAGGCCCAGACATTGGTTTCTTAAGGGATTTTAATGAACAGTAATTTTAGGCCAGAAATACAAGATTCTATAAATTCATTGCAGCAAAGTTAGAAGAAATTGTGTGTGTGTGTGTGTGTGTGTGTGTGTGTGTGTGTGTGTGTGTGTGTGTGTATATATATATATATATATATATATATATATATACCTTATTTTTTTTTGTATCACTCCCAGCAATAATTAAGGAACCATATTGTATATTGAGGATCATACCTGGTTGACTATCCACTGTCCTATTTCTCTCATCTCCATATATCCTGTTTTAAACAGTAAGTCCATGGCATTCTGGGTAAGTCATATGATCAAGTTACCTTTTTTCTATTTTTTACATGTTATTAACAGGAAGCATGTCATTAGCATCAGGGAGTTCTTTTTTTTTCTGTGTATCTTTCTGTCTTCTCACATTTCTGGACTGACTTAAACTTGTCAGCCAGCAAGATGAATGTCATTCAGGTATTGCCAGGAAGACATGCTTCTGTAAATAGACTCTTTAACATCTGGGTGTTCCATTTCTCCAGCTTGGGTGGAGGGAATCTGATGAGCTTTGGCTATTTTTTTTTTCCATGCCTTGGACTGATCCAGCTCATATGGCTTTGTGAGGCTTTGGCCTCATCTCCTCCTGTCTTTCTTCCTTTTCAACACCCGCATACAGTTGGGGGGCCCTTTATCCACTTCAGCAGTGCCAGGACCCACCACCTGAAACATGGCCGTGTTGTGATTGTGAATCTCCATCACCATCCAGAGGAGCTCTGATTCATCACCTCCTATACTCCCTCATCCACCTTAGGACTCAAGGCATATGAAAAGGAAGAATTTGGTGTTAAGAGAAAGAAGCATGAATGCTCTCTGTATTCTATCTATGTCTGCTACAAGGCCATTGGTTTCTGCCACTGGGCTTTTTTAATGTCTTTTGGCTCATCTGTTCCCGAGAGGTCCCAGCACATGTGACAGTGCTGATCCTGGCTCCCCAATCCCCAGGATATGGTATTTTACTGTTCAAAACATAAGTCTAGACTGCAAATTTTATAGAATTTAAAACCTTCCCGTCAGATGCCCACAGACCTCTAGCTCATATCTGCCTGGTTTTGTGGTCAGCTTTCTAACTCTTTCAGAATCCCCAAGCACGGAGCTGGGTTTTCCACTGCATTTAAATTGTTTCTCAGCTTAATGGCATCTTTTTAAAAAGTTCATAGCTCCGGGATTTTTAGTACAGGTATCTGTTCAGTCTGTGAGAGGCTTGAAAGGCATATAGATGAGTGTACTTCACCTTTAAAATTTTACCATTTTCCCCCCCCCAGTTGACCAAAATCAGCCTACTAAGTATAAGCTGAGGTTTCATCCAGATAAACTGTTAAATGTTACAAAAGTATAAAATGATATTTGAATTTTTTTTTGTAACAAGAAAGGCTTTTATTTGATGCTCAGGAACAAAATCATAAATGGGTAAGAAATTATGTATTTGGTTCCTGCTGGCTTTTCCTGCTCTTTGAGGAAAGAATTATGTGACTTTTCCTTTTTTAGTCAATTTAGGGAGGTGCTCATAAACTATTTTCTTTTGGGTGGGGGGACACCCAGTGAGACTCAGGGGTTACTCCCGGCTACGTGCTCAGAAATCGCTTCTGGCTTGGGGGACACCAGGGGATCAAACCTCAGTTTATCTTGGGTTAGCTGCATGCAAGGCAAATGCCCTACTACTGGGCCACCGCTCCGGCCCCACACTAAGGCTAATTGAAAGGCAGATGTAGTCGCCAGAAGAAAATTTTCATGGTCTGACCACTCAGACTCTGTAGTTTCTGGCTCTCCACTCTCATCTACTCTATTCTATGAGAGTTAGGCAGGGCGCATAGACTTCAGTGGGGTCAACAGAAATAAGAGATTTCCTGTTTCACATGCCAGCCAGCCAGTGAGAAAAGAAGCTGGGCCTCCCAAGATTCATTTTCCTCCTCTCCAGGCTCTTGGTTGTACTTTCCAGAAGTCACATTAATATCTGCTGCTATATCTAGTGACTGTATAATTCTTTCAGGGTCACTTCCTTTTCCTTCTTTTGTCACTGTTCATTCAATCTTCAGGATTCATTTCTTGCCTTCCAAGCCTCATTTCCTGGCAGCAGCTTTAATTTTGTAACACTTGTCTGGTATTTCTGGCCAGTTAGTTCTTTCTTTGTTAGGCACTTAACACAAATCCCAAAGATTCAGAAATGACTTAGGTGTGGTTTACAGAAAATTTTTAGCCAGTGGTTGCTGAAATTTGAATACCAGACCTACACATTCAAGAAATCAAGGCAAACAGCTTTAGATATTGCCCCCAACTCTATTGATTTTTCAGTCTTGTGGTTAGATAAACAAAGGCAGATATTTTCAACTGACAGTATAAAAATTTAAACAAATCAAAGATTCTTAACTCTTGATCACTGGTTAGATGATTACTTCCTTTCTTTTTTGGGGTCACATCCAGTGGAACTGAGGGATTACTTCTGACTCTGGGCTCAGAAACTGTTCTGGCAGGCTCTGGGTACCATATGGGATGCCAAGAATCGAACTGGGATCCATCCTGTGTTGGCTGTATGCAAGGCAAACACCTTACTAATGTGCTATCACTCCAGCTGCAGATAATTTATTTCTTATAAAATATGGTATATTTGTTTCTTTTTATCCACTCAAATTGCATCTCCAAGAAAGATTGTTTTATTTTTTTTTGTATGTTAAAAGAAACGTGTTCCTCTAAAAGAAACATCGAAATACTATTTTTCCTTATTTGTGTTTAAATATAGAGTTAAGAAAGCACTTTTCAGATAGATTTTTACTGAGCTTTAAAATTGGATGGGGGCAGTATTTAAATTGGAACTCTGGAAGTTTTGTTTTATTTTTGTCATTGAGAATGTGAAGTCAGATCTGAAAACATTTTTAGACCTGTCCTGTGGTAGAAATATTAGGATTATATTCATATTGCAGAAATTCAATATATTTAAGATCTGCCCCCAACCGTTATACGCACAGAGACACATACGCGCTACCTTTGTTGCGATGATGGGATGGGGTGGCACATTGCCTTGGCTATGGTGAACACACACTTTGTTGTGCTTGGGTACATATTCCCCAGAAGCCTTTGACTGTGCTTATTAACTTAGTTGTAGTGCTCATCTTCCTTCATAGCTGAGGCACAAGGAAGATTGTTCCCTTTGTTGCAATATGGGGACTCTGAAATAGTAGCTGTAGAAATTAGGTTGGTGAACAAACTTGCAACCTCATGCTTAAAAGGTCTTCCACCTTTGAACCATACAGGATGCCTTGCGTTTCATTTTCTAAAAAGGTTGGAACACAACAGCCAGCCACACCTGTGTCTTTTTGTTTGTTTGTTTGTTTGTTTGTATTTGGGTCACACCCAGCAGTGCTCAGGGGTTACTCCTGGCTTTAGGCTCAGAAATTGCTCCTGGCAGGCTCAGGGGACCATATGGGATGCCGGGATTTGAACCACTGTCCTTCTGCATGCAAGGCAAACACACTACCTCCATGCTATAGCTCCAAATCACCTGTGTCTTTCTATACATAGACACATTTCCCTGACTCAGTGCTAAGAATGCTATGTAGTACCTGGGATTGCAATAGGTTTTATTTAGCCCTGAACAACATTTTTAAAGCTTTAATGATTAGCATTTCTACTTAACATTTGGTGGCCAGGCACACCTGGAGGTCCTCACCACTTCAGGTAGAGGCCATACATGGAGGGCTGGAGATGGAACCTGAACCATCATGTGAAAAGTAAACACATTGTAAAGTCTGACTACTTTCCTGATATTTAAAACCTTTTGTGTCCAAGTTTGTCTCTAGGAAAGAACTTTTTTTCTTTCTAAGGGTAAACTGTGAAGCCCATAAGTGAAGTTGCTATGCTTTAAGTTGAAGTTCTAACTGCAGTTTGGGGACCAGGAAGGTAGCACTGACTAGAACATAAGCTTTACATACTAGAGTTAGTTCTGGCATCTCATGATTGAACCTCCAAATATCACCAAGACCTACCCTAAAATATTGGGCCAGTGTGCCCTCACTGCTATATGCTCCACTCTGGATGTGGTTATCCACCCTCATCCCCATCCCTCAAAAAAAAAAAACCCAAAATACTGGTTCTGAATTGGACTCTAGCTGTAAACTTCATGCAGTACAGGTTGATTTTCAGTGATAAGCATTAGAAAACAATATATTGTTATAATGTGGTATTACCTTAAAAGCAAATAAAAAGAGAGAAAGAAATAAGAAATGAACACAAACACACAGATATTTAAACTATAAAGCAATTTCTAAAGAGTTTTCTGGAATATGCATGCTGTGTGCTACTATTTAGTCAGACTTTTCCCCCTACCTCTTCACTTCATTTGTGCATAAGTTATTCATTATAGAAATTTGGTGTTTTACTGTTAAGCAAGTGCTTAGAATGACACAAACCTAAATCTAATTCAAATCCCAATAATAGGGAAGCAGGCACTTCTCTCCCCATGCTCACTAGAGATCTGATTGAACAAAACCTGGAGGTAACCTTCTGTTTCTCTTAGCCCCTCAGCAAACTGCCATCTGCTTGTCCTCTTTGAATAAGGGTATCTATTCAAAATCCCCCCCCTTTTTTTGTTTTTGTTTTTTCGGTCACACCCAGCGGCACTCAGGGTTACTCTTGGCTCTGCACTCAGAAATAACCCCCCAGGAGGCACAGGGGACCATATGGGGTGCTAGGATTCGAACCACCATCCATCCTGGATCAGTGGTTGGCATGCAACGCAAACACCCAACCCCGTGCTAACTCTCCGGCCCTTCAAAATCCTTTTTATTGGCAAAAACCTGACCCAAAAGGAGGTACAGAAAATTATTTATATTAGAAATTATGTCGGTGGTTTGGAAGGTTACTTCAATACTAGGTAAAAGCGTAAGCAAAGTGAAGATAAAAACCTGTATTTAAGAGGACATCAATGATCGCAATTCACCCAGGAAGCTCCTGCCTGGCTCGGATTTTATCTGAAATTGAATTGTCAGGAGCATTTCAATTGTGGTAAAACTTAAGAACCTACTTCCTTTTGAAGTTTGACTGAATCACGGTACTGGGGTGAGTCAGTGTTTAAAAATCAATGTTTTAGAAAGAAAATCCAGCTGTGATACCTATGTTGGGAGTTCAGCGGCAGCGTTTGTCTAGTTCTACATGGAAATTTTGGAAGGCATAATTAAGGTTTTGAATATCTCAGGATCAACAATTCATTCTGGTATAAATTAGTGACTGAACTCAGGCCTAAACCCAGGAACCTCTGCTTTTGTGTTTCTTCTCTGTAGGAATTAAGGGGAGATCCAACGAAAGCAACCATTAATCATTTTTATTTTATGTGTTTACGCAGACATAATGGAATTCTGTTGGTGTTGCAGAAGGTACCACTGATCTACATAAAAATTAAAATACTGACATTAAAAGAAATCAATCTTATTGCTGAGACTGTAGATTTAAATCATGTCATACATACACCGGAGGGTCTTTAGTCCCTAAATATGTTTAATGGTCTTCTGATTATTTACATTTATTGACCTATATTTGTCATAGATTAGGTTTGGAGGTAAGGTGGAGAGCTCTGGGCTATATCTGGCAATGCTCAGTGCTTCTGCTGCTGAGTCCCTGGTTGGTCTAAGAGGGATCTTATGTGGTGACAGAAATCAAACCTGGGTTGACTACATGCAAAGTGAGTGCTTCCTTTCTTACTTTCCCACTAAATCTTTCCTGTGCTACTTTCACCATTGGGGGTGGGGGGGCAGGGGTCACATCTGGTGGTGCTCAGGGGTTACTCCTGGCTCTGAGCTCAGAAATCACTCCTGGCAGGCTCTGGGGGACCATATGGGATGCTGGGAATCGAACCACTGTAGGTCCTGGGCTGGCTGTGTGCAGGGCAAGTGCCCTACCGCTGTGCTTTCTCTCTATCCCCCATACTCTAAGCATTTTTACACATTTTTTTTTTGAGTTTACAATCATAGTGTGAAACTAAAATAGGGCACCAATATTTGGGGCCAGGAAGAAGGTCCAACAGTTGTGGTGGTAATGATTATGCCATGAAATGTGGAATGTGATTAAGGGTTTATCAATGCCCTATTTCTCTCTGAAGTACAGTTTTCCACTGTTCTTTTTATTGATCTTCCCATTCCCTATATATTGCCGTCTTATCTCAAATGTTGTGTTCTTTGTTTTTTTTTTAAATGTTGTGTTTTTTAAGGAATAGAATGAAATAATTTTCATGCCTCTTCTGATATCCAGTTAATTTTAATAGCAAGATTATTTCTGATTTAATTTTTTGTTGTATTCATATTTAGACGGCATATTGGAACATTGAGGTTCAGTGGCGGTTCCGTGGTAAAAAATTCAAATTTTATTTATCAAGAATTCTATAGG
Organism: Suncus etruscus; assembly: GCF_024139225.1. Taxonomy (NCBI): domain Eukaryota; kingdom Metazoa; phylum Chordata; class Mammalia; order Eulipotyphla; family Soricidae; genus Suncus; species Suncus etruscus. The sequence goes on along the minus strand of NC_064854.1, from coordinate 113,225,118 downwards.
TTGAGGGTCTGGAGTGATAGTGTGGCAGGTATAGCATTTGCTTTGCATGTGACTGACTTGGGTTCTATCTCTAGCATCCCATATGGTTTTTTAAACATTGCCAGAATAATTCCTGAGCACAAAGTTCGGAGTCACTCCTGAGCACTGCCAGGTGTAGCCCCTCCACAAAAAAAAACCCCAAATTTCTATTTTTTGAAATCCTACTAGTAAATCAAATGATACATGATATTATTTAATTATTTCTTGGAGGATCAATCTGCTACTATGCTCTCAGGCTCAGTGTACCATTTCCAGTCTGTGTATTGTATATGTGACCATCATTCCTTCCTTCTATCCCAAAACCAGCTTCTTGAATTTTATGTTTAATTTGCTTGCTAATGAATGTCACCAAAATCTGCTGCCAAACTTTGTGTGCTATTCTGCACTATCAGAATTTGTTGATGGACTTCACATGTGTTTACCAATAAAGTAATTGCCTGACAGTAATCCTCGCCAGCAAGGAAATAATATGTGGAACATCATTTTATATTTTTAGCCAGTAAGCGTTTTCTCTTCTGAATATTGCCTATTCATCTGTTTCTGGTTTAGACATTATATTTCCTTTCTTTATTTTCTTGTGGTAGTTACTGTGTTTTTGCTTGCGATATTAAAGAAAATAAGTCCAAATCAATGTTGTAGCAATGCGAACTAACTTTGAGACGATGAAAAATCATGAGTTAGCTTTTATTTGTCTTTTAACACTATAAAAGTCTTGCTTGCTCCCTGTGCCAATTGTTCTTCAACTTTTTTCTTCACAGAAGTTCTTCCCTCATTCCAATGCTTACTGTAAATGTGAACAATTTCTACTAGGAACTGATTTACTTACAATCAGTTATAATTAAAAAGTGTCCTTTACCTTGGAAGAGAAAAGCCTGGTACTTGCCTACCGTATTTTCCGGCGTATAAGACGACCCCCTAATTTTTGCAGTTAAAACATAGGTTTAGGCCTATATTTGCTGTACTGCAACTGTATGTACCACAGTGAGCCAATCACAACAAGCAAAGGTTCAAAGGTTATACTGTAATAGATTTCCTCTCTGACTCTGGCCAATCTGAGCAGGCTTTTGACAGTGTAGATTCGGGTCCAGAACATTGTCTAATTTGCATGCATAAAAAGCCTGCTTGGATTGGCTGAGTTAGAGAGGCGGTCCTAGCAGCCTTGCAGTGATTGGTCCCTTATCATAGGCACCTTTTCTGGCAATTCCCTGGTGGCGTCAATTAATCTCCCCCACTACATGAACCAAACAACACCCCATCCTCGTATCCTCGGACCCTAGCACTGAACCACCAACATGGTTAGCTGGGTTTTGCCAGAAGTGGCCCCCAGATCTCCTGAGTACTGTTTGGGAGCCCCCAAGAAAGAGATTTGGAAACTCTGCGGCCTGATTTTTTTTTTTTTTTATTTCGTTTAGCGGCATACTGAAACATTTTTCAGGATATACTCGGTGTATACGACGACCCCCGATTTTCGGTTGACTTTTTTTTGTTTCAAAAGCCGTCTTATACACCGGAAAATACGGTAGGTCTGAACACTCCACAATTCAATCCCTGACTTAGTCCTATGCTTTGCTCTGTATTCCAGCCACAGAAAGTCTTTTAATGTAAATACAACACACACACACACACACACACACACACACACACACACACGTGCGCACGCGCACGCTTCTAGTTGAACAGAAATCTAGATACATTGAATACTAATTAAGTTTGCTTATTATTATTGCAATTCTGCTTATATCTTTTTTTTCCTTTTATTTAAACATTTTGGTTACAAAATTGTTCATGATTGAGTTTCAGTTACAATATACACCAACATACACCTGTGCACATTTTCTGTTACCATTGTCTACAGTTTACCTTCCACCCTCTCCCACCTTCCGTCCCTGCCTGCCTCTGGGGCAGGCATTTTACTCTGCTTTCCTGTATCTTTGCCCCCCCCCACCTTGTTTTATCCTTTTAGGCACTGTAGTTTAACTATGCATAAAGAGTTTCTGTGCATATCACTTTATCTCCATTCAGCACCCATTTCTTGTCCAGAGCGATCAATTCCAACTATCATTGTCACTATTTCTTGTAAGCTTTCTACTAGGGACTTGTTTTCTTGGCCCTCATCTCTATCGTCTCTGGATGATTTTACCATATTATCTTTTTTTCTTATGTCCCACTAATGACTGAGATTATTCTGTGTCTAGGCCTCTTCTTCTACCTTATTTCATTCAGAATAATACTCTCCATATCCTTCCATGTATAAGAAAATTTAATGAATTTATTTATTTATTTATTTATTTATTTATTTATTTTGGTTTTTGGGCCACACCCAGCCGCGCTCAGGGGTTACTCCTGGCTCTCTGCTCAGAAATAGCTCCTGGCAGGCACGGGGGACCATATGGGACACCGGGATTCAAACCAACCACCATTGGTCCTGGATCGGCTGCTTGCAAGGCAAACACCGCTGTGCTGTCTCTCCAGGTCCCTAATGATTTTATTTTTTTATAACAGCTGCTTAATGTTCCACTGTGTAGGTGTACCACAATTTCTTTAGCCATTCATCTGCTCTTGGGTTGTTTCTTGGTTCTGGCAATTATAAATAGTGCTGAGATGAATATAGGAGTGCAGAGGGCTTTACTGTATTGTGTTATTTTTGTTTCTAGGGTATTTTTTGTTCCTAGGAGTGGTATTGATGGATCATATGGAAGCTAAATTTCTTTTTCTTTCTTTTATTCGAGGAATATTTGTGTTGTTTTCCCAAAAGGCTGGACCCATTGACATTCCCACTAGCAATGAATGAAAGTTCCTTCCTCCCCATTACGTGCCCTTACTGGCTTTTCTTGTTCTTCCACAGAGTTTCCTTCTTTTCTTTTTAGAAACTTCTAGAAACTTTCTTTTCAGTTAAACTTCACTATTTTTTTTTCTTTGCCAAAAAAAGAAATTTATTGCATCCAATTTTATAACCTTCTGTTTGGTCAAAAGAAAAGAAATTATATCTGCAAATTTATGTAAAAGAAGCTGGTCAGTTTGGGGGAAAAATATCTTGGCTGTTTAAAAATTAGTCTTTGCGGGGCCGGAGAGATAGCATGGAGGTAAGGCCTTTGCCTTTCATGCAGGAGGTCATCAGTTCGAATCCAGGCGCCCCATATGGTCCCCTGTGCCTGCCAGGAGCAATTTCTGAGCCTGGAGCCAGAAATAACCCCTGAGCACTGCCGGGTGTGACCCAAAAACCACAAGAAAAAAAAATTAGTCTTTGGGCCGGAGCATTAGCATAGTGGTAGGGCATTTGCCTGCCATGCAGCTGACCCAGGCTAGACCTGGGTTCTATCCCTGGCATCCCATATGGTCCCGCAAGCCAGGAACGATTTCTGAGTGCATAACCAGGAGTAACCCCAGAGTGTCACTGAGTATGGCTCAAAAACCAAAACAAAAAATTAAAATTAAACAAAAATTACAGTCTTGTGATTTTTACAAAGCATGAGTCCAGATGTTTTCCTTCAACCTAGAAAATGTCTATATTTCATGTCTCTTAGAATACATTCAGAAAAGCTCTTCTTGGTCTTCATACTTGCTTTATAAGTCTTTTTTTTTTCCTAGCATTGTGCACATTGTTTATGAAATTCTCTATCTTTGTACTATTTCTATTATAGAAACCAATGAATGGAACTGAAGTGCTTCACTTGGGAACTTCATGATCCTCTGTGTTTGTCCTGTATCTTTTCTCCTTATTGTATTCTAACATTTCACTTACATGGAAAATAGAGGAGCACAATTAATATGAAACTAATGTGGGGGGGGGTAAAAGTATTATTGGAATGCTGTTTCCATAACTTTGGTTTTGTGTGTCGCATTTTTATGGAGCAATTGAATTGAAAGTTGTCATTGAAACCTACTTTTGATTCTGCACTTTACAGTTGGTTATAAAATGTATTCACTAGCATTTTTTTGATGGAGGATCTATTTTTAAATACTTTCTGGAACATATCACCTGCAGGCTTATTTTTAATAAGAGTTGTATGTATTTTTTTTTTTTTTTTTGGTTTTTGGTTTTTTTTGGTTTTGGGGCCACACCCAGTGATGCTCAGGGGTTACTCCTGGCTATTCGCTCAGAAGTCGCTCCTGGCTTGGGGGACCATATGGGACACCGGGGAATCAAACCACGGTCCGTCCAAGGCTAGCGCAGGCAAGGCAAGGCACCTTACCTCTAGCGCCACCGCCCGGCCCCGAGTTGTATCTATTGATGGCTTAAAGATTCTGTACAATGCTGCTCTGTCATCATTTGTTTAATTGTTCCCCTATTTGAAATAATAGGTTGTTTTCAGTTTCACTCCCTTATAATGAAATATCATATTTCATGGTATAAATTAATTTCTTTCCTCCCCAAGTTATTTCTTTGGAATTAACCTGCTTTTGAACAGCTCTTATTAAAGAAGGTGAGATCATTTAGAAGGATTGAAGTTGGTTTTATTGCAAGGATGGTGGTGTGTAGGACCTATTTATAGAGAGCTGCAACCGGAAATTGGGTTTTATAATTTCATTGTATTTTAATAGTGCTGAAATGTAACTTTAAAGTTGTTTCAATTTGCACTTCTTTTTCTGCTGGTAAATTTGTGCATTTTTCCCCCAGGATGATATATGCCCTCAATTTCCTCTTTTTAAATAGTTGCTGTGCATCCTTTCATGTCTTCCTAACCTAATCAGATATTTTATTTCTGTGACTGGCACGAGGAACAAGTAGCTAGGGTCAGTTCTTCCTGCTTTCTATTTCTTGTAGTATTTTTGGAGCCTCACAGAATATGCTTCTAAGAATATTCTTTGATATGCGGGGAAAGTATGCAACAATACAGAGTAGGCTTTAGAATTGCTCTATCTTTATAAATAATTCTTATTTAAATGGACTTATGGCCCCTGAGCACTGCTAAACTCAGAAACGAAGCAGTAACTTTATTTTGTTCATTGGAAAAATTTCCATTGAAAAGATGGAAGTTCATGTAACACTGAGTATGTTTTCTTGATTTCTTTTTAAAGTTCAAAGTTATTTATGAATTTGAATCCCAGAGTGCCACGGCATCATTTAAAATTAAGCTTTGCTTTACTGAACTCAAACTACAAAACTTCACTTAAGCATGACTCAGTTACCCTTTAATGTCCCACAAACACACACACAAAAGCTAAGAAAAAAAAATCCATTGGAATTTGTCATTATGATTGATTCTTGTGTGGAGAAGACTGGCAGTCTTTTCCAAAACTTTCATGGCTGTTTTTTTTGATCTTTTGCCTTTTTGTTTGATATACTTGAATAATCTGCATAGTTTTGATATTTAATTCCCCTTTTTCTTGTCAATTGGGAGCTAGGTTTGGGAGGTTGGTATTTCTTTATTCTCCATGCAGTTAGGGGTTTCTCCTAAAGCATTTAAATTAGGTAGAGTTCAGGATTTTTCAAGGGTGGTTTGATAGAAGGGGATCTTGGTTTACTATAAGGAGCTGTCTACTTGGGTTTGAAGCAAAGAATGTGGCTGTATGTTTTGGTGATGTTTTATTTTGCCTGTTAAAAAATAATATTTTTCCATTTCCTATTTCTTTGCTGGTTTTTCCTCCTTCTTAAAAATAATATAAGCCTTGACATGTCACAGACTGTTATGGAAACCTGGGCAAGATGATGTTCTCTGTGGTTGAGTATTGGCCAAGGAAAATGGTAGATGCATTCCAGAGTGAGGGCCTCTTTCTTCCACTTTGGAAAAATACACTGTGAGGTGGCAGGTGCCAAGCTTTAGCAGTTGGGAAGAGCTCTCTTGGTGTTGTATTTCTGTGGGACTTACTTTTCCTTTGCCTTTTTATAAACTTACTTTTACAAGTTTTTAAGAAGGGATAGATAGTGTTATGTGGTTCTTCCTCTGTACCTCCATTATGGCATATCCAGAGACACTAAGCACCTTGGCTGCATCCCTATTGCCTTTGATCATTTCCTGTCAAATCAGTGTATTCTATTGTGTTACTAACTGATCTGGGAATTCCCACTCAGATTTTAGTTTTCATGCTGCCTTCTTTACACCAGTGGGATTGTCTGTTTCTTCTTAAGCTCTGTAGATTTAGAGGCTGGGTCTTATAGAAGAGCTAAACTCTAAGAGATAAACCCTAAATTTGCCTTAGAGTTTTCTTTTGTGTCTGTCTATAATATAAGGGCTCCTCCCCCTTTCCAGCTAATTGCTTGTATTTCATAGTAGGATCACAAAGACTTTGGGATTATGTTTTCCTGTAAATGGAAACTGTGACTCCTTGGAGTTGGCCTTTCTTCTTATCCTAAGTGCATCACTTCCTGTCCTGAGTGGAACAGGACTTGTGTTTGACTTCAGGACCAACAGTCAGATGAAGTTCAAGGTCAAAGTCCCACAGGCATTTTAGTTCAGATTTCTTGCATTCAAAAAATGTCATTAAAAATTATGTTATTTAACATAAAACTTTCTTCTGATTCCATTCTGACTGCTGGTGTTCTTACATAAGAGGAGGAAGCTCATCCATGTTCTTTAAGGTTGGTCTTTAACTTTTAAATCCAGTTAAGTCCAAGCCTTCTGGGAACTTTAAAATTCAGCTCCCTGCTCCAATTTAGAAAGATGTGCTCTCCAAATAAGGAGACTTGGCCTTATTTGGCTGCAACTCGCCATCTGGTAGTCATCATTGTCTATGTCTCTTTCACACAATGAAGACAGCAGTGTAGGAGGGAGATGTTTGCCCAGCCCCTTGTTTTCTTCTTCCAAGTCGAAGCATCTGAAAGCATTCTTCATAAGTAACTCAGAACAGTCTTTGTCTTTATGAATAAAGATAGAATTCTGAAATGACATTAGTTTTTCTCCTTTTTTTTTTCCAAGTCAAATAGATTTCTGGTTTTATTAGCTCAGTGTTCGTCTTAGCTTATTACCTAGAATGTCAAAGGTAGATTCCTGAGGTGTGATTGCCTCATAAGTAAAAAGAAGATAACTGAAAGAATATAATATAATGAAGGGGAGGGAATGGAGAGAGAAGGTAGAGGCTGTGTTTTATTTCACCCTGTACCAATTTTTTGTTTTCTATTTTAAAGCAAATGTCTATTAAGAAAAGGGGGGGGGGGCGGCGAAGTGGCTCTAGAGGTAAGGTGTCTGCCTTGCAAGCGCTAGCCAAGGAAGGATCGATCCCCTGCGTCCCATATGGTCCCCCCAAGCCAGGGGCAATTTCTGAGCGCTTAGCCAAGAGTAACCCCTGAGCATCAAACGGATGTGGCCCGAAAAACAAAACAAGACAAAACAAAACAAAACAAATTTTTTTTTTACCAAAAGTAAAAATTGGGGGCCAGGAGCGGTGGCGCAGCAGTAGGGAATTTGCCATGCATTGGGCTGACCTAGGACGGACAGTGGTTCGATCCCCTGGTGTCCCATATGGTCTCTCACACCTGGAGTGATTTCTGAGCGCATAGCAAGGAGTAATCCCTGAGCATTACTGGATGTGACCCAGAAACCAAAAAAAAAAAAGTCAAAAGTGTATTTAAAAATATTATTATTTACAAAATTGTATTTAAAAAACAATTTTAAAATCACTGTAGGAAGCTACAGATTATGAGGATAGCTCAAAGTTCTAGAGTGCATGCTTTTCTTGATGGAGCACCAAGTCCAATTCACAGAATTTCAAAACACAAACATTGTAAGAGAAATCTCTATTTTGTTTGCTTGGTTTTGGGCTTTGGATTTTGGGCTACACCTGGTAGTAATAGGTCTTAATTCCAGCTTAGTACTTGGGGACCATGTGATGCTGGCAAGTAAATTTGCAATCCTATGTGCAAAGCATATTCTCTCAGACCTCTGAGCTGTCTTCTGACCTATAAGAAAAATAGCTTTATGAGTAATGCTGCATTGCTTTTCCTTCTAACATGTTCTGAACTTTCATGCTTTCTCAGCCATACTTCCTGTTCTATATTTTTTGAATATAACAGAGCATCTCAGTTCTTTTAATTGGCTTGAGCAGTTCAGTGGGAGAGTGGGTGAGCTGAAATCCTGATTAATGTGAAAGTATTCATTTGTCTCTACTATTTTTTAGCAAGAAATGGCTTCATATTGGAGGACAGCGTTGTTTTGTAACGAGACCAATGGCATATATCCTATTTGTCATCATCTACTTATTTCTTATCCTGATTTTGGATATTTGTGCAATAAAGTTTGAGTTTTCTTCTGCAGAGGCTGTTGTTGAAGCTTTTGCTGAAGGAATTTGATGGCAACAATTTTTATTTTCTGAGGTCAAAAAATGTTTTTGCCAGATTATTGTTCAAAGAGACCGTATATGAAATTTTTTTAATTTTTAGCAAGAGCATTAGATCTTAGGGAATATGGTTAAAAAGTTTACAAAGAAAATATGATAAACTTAAATAGTATAGGAAATCCTAAATAGTGACATGAATTTAAGACAGCTTGCATTTTGTTTATAACTGCTTGTTGAATAGCACAAATAATGGCAGCTTGCTCTTAAATTAACTTCTGGGCCTATGTGACTTCGCACATATGAGAGAAAATGGTCAAGTAAACTGTTCAAATGTTGTTAATTCTTATGAATAGAAATACACAAGGCACTGTTAAATCAGACATGAATATTATAGCACTTTAATCCTTCAGGCCAAATGGAGTCAACTGCATTTGCCATGGGAGAAATTTTAATTTACCCTTCAGTCAGGAAGCAGAAAAAAAATTCTTCTCTTGAGCCGTTAAAAGTTGGCTGTATTATTTCTTTGTTGGCATTTGTAAATTGAATTTTTCGCAGTGTTCTAGACTTTTTTTTGGCTGCTATAGAGACATAAAAATAATGAAATTATAGTTTGATTCTGAAATAGAGGAGTATTGAAAATTGTTTTATTGAAAAGATTTTCATGGTTATGATTAATTTTGAAACTCTTGATTTTAGTACTTGATGGTACTCCTGAGATTATCTATTTTAATTCTGTGAGGGTTTGTATTTTTTTTTCTGGTTATTTTTTTCACAAATGATTTCTACGGGTTATGTTGTAACAGAATTGTGCTGCAGAGAAAATTCACTTTCAAATCAGATACTGTTGTGTGTGCTCTATAATAATGATATAATAATCATATTGATGAAACATGGGGTTCCAGAGCCTCTTGTTTAATTTCTCTTTTAATATTTAAAATGTTCTATCAGAAGAAAACGTGCAAGTAAATATGTTTATTTACATAAGTAAATATACATTTTTATAATTTGTATTCATATATTTTGTGGGTAGAGATTTGGGCCACATCGGCAGTTTTCATGACTAATTTCTAGCTCTGTGCTCAGGGATCATTACTGGAGGCCTGGGGAGATGAGGGAATGAACTTGGTTGGACACACAGGCAGGGCAACCTCTACCTGATGTACAATATCTCGAGTTCTATTTATACATTTTTAAACTTTCTATACATAGGTAATCCTCTGATTATGTGTCCATGTGCCACATAGTATTATAATGCTGGTTGTACTTTCCAAACCTTTAATTTTTACTTTTTGATTTTATGGAGGTCTCATTGCATTTTTTTCCCCATTGCATTTTTAAGCATCAGGTATGCATCACTGTCCATAAGACTTTGTATGTAGTCTATTATATTTACTACTAAACTCTTCTTTAGTACAATTGTTCCTTCTCATCTTTTCTCCCTGTTTTTTTTTTTTTCAGTTGATCAATATTTTGGCCCTATGAACTACAACTTGATTTTTTATTTACTCAACTTGTTTCTTAGTGTGATCTCATCATAAAACATTTTAGGGAAATAATATGGTTTGTGCTTAGTTTAACATGAAGAAACTGTGACTGAAGACAGTACAGGGTTGTAGGTTGTCTACTTACCTGGATGCAGCTGACTCAGGTTGATTCTTGGCATCTCACATAGTTCAGCACTGCCAGGAGTTAGTCCTAAGTGTTGAGCCAGGAGAAACCCCTGAGTACTAGGTGTGGCCCAAAAACCCAAAATAAATTAAATAGAAGAAACTCAGTTATATCATCGTTAAACAACTTGTGTTGGTTCAATTCACTGAATTATGGTTGATTTGTTTCATTTCAGAGTTATGTTTAAAATTCTTACCTGTTTTTATAAATTCAAACATCCTAATATTTCCCATTATACTGGGAAAAAATGGAACCCAAGGAATGGTGAATTGAACCCTTCCTTGTGTTTTGTGTTTTGATCTATTAAGTCTTCCACTTGCCTTGTCTCCATAATGCAGGGGCTGGATGAAGATAGAATCAGCCAATGTGGCTGATGGTAGATGCATTTTGGGTCAAGGTGGCAGCTGAAGCTTTTTGGGACCCCTGCAGCTGTTGAGACAATATGAGTCTGCAAAGTGGAGGTCTGCCAAGTTAGACTCATGGCTTCTCATTATGCTCTGGGAACTCACACTTTCCACAAATCTCCTGCCCTGCAGCGGCTCACATCAGTGCATTGCTATGTCAGGCTGAATAATTCGCAGCATTTAGCACTTAAATTGGCTCATTGCAGACAATCCAATTAGAATAAAGTCTATTATCGTTTTGGTACCTTGGAATGAAATGGAGTGTTTAAGCGATGAACATGCCACATTGCCTGGCAGTTCCTCTTGTCTAACTCATCTTCGTCTTGCAGGTTTCTTGCGTCTTGCAAAAATCACTCCCTGTCTTGGCATGAACTACGTATGAAGTTTGGTGACACACCTCTCATGCGAGGTGGATTTTTCTTTGCTCGTGTTTGTCTGAGTTTTGCTTGCCTTTTTTTGTGTATCGATGTTTGGAAGCTCTTGGAAACTTAAATAAGAACATTTGAAATTATTTATCAGTTACATTGATCAGTTACATGTCCCTCTAACTAGGAACATTTGATAAAGTTGATTTTCATAATGATATCAAAGACCCAAATTACAGTGCTTAAAAAAGGAGGCTGTAGGATACATCAGTACTGATCAAGGAGCTTTGAAGTCAGTAAAATAGAACTTCATAAGAGGGAGGAAGTTTGAAATAGTTTAGAGACTGTTTGTATTCTCCCCAGCTCTTTTCTAACTTGTGCAGTAATAAAGGAAAGGAGGAGGAGGCAAAGAATACGGGCAACATGCAGGGGAGACATTCAAAAAAATTACTTGCATTGTCAATGTCTTGAATGGATGATGGTTTTGAGAAGTGTTGGTAGGATTGAGAGCAGAAATTTTGATGGCGTTATAAAAATGATGCATTCTTTTTTTCTTTTTATTCTAGTTTATTTATTTTTTTTATTTAAACACCTTGATTACATACATGATTGTGTTTGGGTTTCAGTCATAAAAGGAACACCACCCATCACCAGTGCAACATTCCCATCACCCATGTCCCAAATCTCCCTCCTCCCACCCGACCCCTGCCTGTACTCTAAACAGGCTCTGCATTTCCCTCATACATTCTCAATATTAGGACAGTTCAAAATGTAGTTATTTCTCTAACTAAACTCATCACTCTTTGTGGTGAGCTTCCTGAGGTGAGCTGGAACTTCCAGCTCTTTTCTCTTTTGTGTCTGAAATTTATTATTGCAAGAATGTCTTTCATTTTTCTTAAAACCCATAGATGAGTGAGACCATTCTGCGTTTTTCTCTCTCTCTCTGACTTATTTCACTCAGCATAATAGATTCTGTGTACAAAAAATGATGCATTCTTGGGGGGAACTTCAATGAGGGAAACAATGAACTATGTCTAAATGATGGAAAAAAATAAGTAGTTAACTAGAAACAGGCCACAATTTATTTATTTTTAATTACCCTAGAGTGTGTTGTGATACTCTGGAGAAACCCTTGTGTTCAGACCTAGTTTTGACATTCATATCCATCATTTTCTAGTTGCATGAGACATACTATTAATCTTGTGAATTTCATAGGAAAAAATAAGCTTAATTTCCCTCTGTATAAATATATGAAGATTGGGGCCGGAGAGATAGCATGGAGGTAAGGCGTTTGCCTTTCATGTAGGAGGTCATCGGTTCGAATCCTGGCGCCCCATATGGTCCCCCGTGCCTGCCAGGAGCAATTTCTGAGCCTGGAGCCAGGAATAACCCCTGAGCACTGCCGGGTCTTATCCAAAAAAACCACAATAAATAAATAAATAAATAAATAAATAAATAAATAAATAAATAAAAAAATTAATATATGAAGATTGGAAATAGTTTATAAAGATCAGTTGCATTTAGTAAATTCATATTGATTGTCTCTTTATTTTAGTTGTAAAACCAAAATCAGGGGCTGCAGCGATAGCACAGTGGGGAGAACGTTTACCTTGCATGCAGGTGACCTGGGTTCGATTTCCCACATCCCATATGGTTCCTTGAGCCTTTGAGAAGTAATTTCTGAGTGTAAACCTGGGAGCAATCCCTTAGTATTGTCAAGTGTGGCCCCCAAACAAATAAACAAACAAAAACCAAACAGAAATCAATTGGAGAAGGAAAGTCCTAAAGTTCTTCTACCCCTTTAAATACTGACAGGACAGTATTTGAATTAAGCTCTGAATGAATTTGGGAAGAGGGGATATGCTTTGACTTTCCACTGATTCATAGTGATGACTTCTCCCTTCTTTTTATCTGTTTTCTTTTTGTCTTAACATACATTTTACATTGCTAACCCAGTGATTCTCATTGATTTCTCTTACACTGTGAATCAAAAAGGCTACTTCGTTTCCCGGGGAAAGCCTGGATCTGTAAATATCCTTTTATCCCTCTGTAAATGCTGTTAATGGCTTCTAGAGAATTCAGTGGTTGTAACGCTGAGACTTTCAGCTCTTTGCTCCCACATTGGAGGAGGTGAGTTGGTTTTTAACTTGCTTTTCTGTAGCTGAAATGCTCCCCCAAAGGCCAGGGCGTTGGTGATTATTCCTGGGATTCTCAGCATTTAAAATCACAATTCTAAAAAGACTGATACTGGCACTTATCAAGTGTGGCTTTGAAGCTGCAGATAGGGGTGTGTGTATGTGTGTGTGTGTGTGTGTGTGTGTGTGTGTGTGTGTGTGTGTTTGCGTGTTTGCGTGTGTGTTTGCATCTTGTCTGACTCTCACTTGCTTCATACCAGGTGCTTGCTGAATATGCAAATGGAGATGGGAGTTCATGATCCAGAAATATGGGCCAGGGTTGACAGAGTGTTTGTGCCTCTACAGTGTAAGGATGTGACAGAAATACCAGAACACTGAGAGATGGTCACTTAGTTAACTTTATACTGCAAGAAATAGAACACAAACAAAAAGCTACACTACATTCAGATTGATGGGATCAGTGATACCTACTTAGTAATTTCCCTGTCCACCTAATCTAAGAAAGTAACTCAATTTAAACAAAACTACTACCAGAAGGTAGGAAGCAAGGTTATTTTTTGTGTTTCTATTCACCCTCTGTCTACCTCTCTTTAATCTGCTTTCTGAGAGGGGTGCAGTCACCTTCAAAGGGCCAATATTAAAGGCACATAATTTTTGTTATAAATTATTAGTTTCTCATGAGACGAGAAAAATGAATCATGTGGGTACTGAGAGACCCCAGATCCCCAATAATGGAATTCTCTTCAATTTTATCCATCAATAGGAGGTGTTGGAAGTGTGAAATTCTGTCATGTCCCAGCTGTGAAGGTCATCTCAGAATGTGTGACCAGGTCTGGTGCTGAGAGGTTGTTGTGCCCTGGGCGAGGAGAGGTTTTCCTCCACAACAATATAATACATGCCTGGACTTGTTTCCACATCTCAGTTCTTGAACAAACCCTTCCTCACTTGTCAAGTATGCCTTGCAGAGTAATTCCAGCTCCATGCCCTGAATGACCCTGTTCTATTTCCTTCCATATTCACTAGCTCCACCCAGTGAATTTCATTTATATGTACACGCCTGATTCAGCTGAGGACTTTTACCTGTTTCTAAGAATTGTATTTTCCTTAAAGCAAATTGAGGTTCAATAAAAAAATTTGAGAGAAATTTAACAATTTATTCCTATGATCCATATTCCCTTATCACTTCAGTACCAGTATATCCTACCAAATTGAGAAATTTATTACAAGGGTAAATCTGTATAGGAATATTAGATCATCCAAATTCCACATTTGAGATCAGGAGTTCCTTTAAGTGTTGCACATTCTCTGGACTTTGGGCAAATGTATATGGATGGCCTTTCTCAGTATCATTATACAAAATAGTCATATTTCTCTAAAATCATCAGTGCTCTGCATTTTCACTCTAGTATCTTCTATCATCTCTGGCAACGACAATTTTTTAAGACCTCCCTCTTACTTCTGTCTTTTATACAATAAAATATATAGTTGAAATTATACAGGGCCTAGCATTTTCTTTCTTTTTTTTTCTTTTTCTTTTTTAAATTATTTTTGTTTTTTGGGGCCACACCCATTTGATGCCCTTACTCCTTGCTAAGTGCTCAGAAATTGCCCCTGGCTTGGGGGACCATATGGGACGCTGGGCAATAGAACTGCCGTCCTTTCTTGGCTAGTGCTTGCAAGGCAGACACCTTACCTCTAGCGCCACCTTGCTGGTCCCAGGGCCTAGCACTTTCAGATTAGGTACTAGCATCAAGTAGTTTGCATTAAAGTTTGTTTCTTGTCTTTTTATAGTTTGATAACATTTCTTTTCAATACCGAAAATGACTGTATTGTCTAGAGGTACTGCAGTTTATTTATCTATTCATCTACTAAAAGATATCTTGTTTGCTTACAAGTTTTGGCAATTATGATTAAAGCTGCTATAAATATCTGAGAGCAGCTTTTTGTGTGGACATGTTTCAGTTCTTTTGGGAAAACACCAAGGAACACATTTGTATCTCAAGAATTTGTTTAGTTTTGTTAGGAATGGGAAAATTTTTTCCCAGTGTCTGCAACTATTTTTGTTTTCTCACCAGCAGTAAAGGTGGGCTCCTTTTGCTCAACATACTTTTTTAGCATTTGATTTTTGTCAGTATTCCCCATTTTGGCCATTCTACGCAGTATAACCCCTGAGAGTTTCTGTAGTTGTATTCTATTTTAAATTAGATATATTAAGATGGTTAAGACATTTTATGTTAGAATTGTAGTAAATTAGTGAAAGGTAACAGGCTTTTTGGGCCAGAGAGATAGTACAGTGGTAGAGCGCTTGCCTTGCAAGCAACAGACCTTGGATAGATGGTGGTTCGATTCCCAGCATCCCTATGGTCCCCTGAGTCTGCCGGGGCAATTTCTGAGCGCAGAGCCAGGAGTAACCCCTGAGAGTTGCCAAGTGTGACCCAACCCATCCCTCACAAATAAAATACAATAAGCAAAGATAACAGGCTTTAGCTATGTGCTAGATACAAGTCTAAGAATGAAATATAAAATATGGGTGGAAAATAGTTGAAAATACTAAAACGGGGTGGAAGAACCAGAACAATAATACAGTGTGCAGGGTGTTTGTCTTTCATGTGGTTAGGTATCTGAGTTCCCACTTCCAATTTCTAATAGGAGTGATTTCCGAGTGTAGAGCCAGGAGTTGACCTTGAGAACTGCTAGATATAGCCCCAAAACATAAACCAAAACCAAAATATAATCTAATACACACATAAAAGACATTTTTGCACTAAATATCAAATTTATAGTATAATATTAGTATGAACTTTCCTAAAATTTTTTATTATTTTAATAAATATTTCTTTGGGGGGGGCGGAGATAGCATGGAGGTAAGGCATTTGTCTTTCATTCAGAAGGTCATCAGTTCAAATCCCGGCGTCCCATATGGTCCCCTGTGCCTGCCAGGAGCAATTTCTGAGCATGGAGCCAGGAATAACCCCTGAGCACTGCTGGGTGTGACCCACAAAAAAAAACACAAAAAAATTAAATAAATAAATAAATATTTCTTTGGGAGTGTGTTGTTATGTGGTGCTTTGGAATATCTTGTGGCTGTGGTTAGAAGCCCATATGTGGTCACAGTGATTGAATTTGGGTCAACTGCTTGCCAGACATATGCCTTAATCTGCACTGTTCTGCTTGAACATTTCTTTATTTTTTTTGTATGTGGGTGAGAGATGGAACTCAGGTTCTCATACTTAGAAAACAAATACTCCACTGTGGAGCTATATCCTCAATGATAGAAATTTCTTTCATTGTACTTTTCACACCTTAGCTTATAGTAGCTAACTTTATGTTACTGCAAATGGAGGGACTTCTTACAGTAAAATTTGAGGGAGGGTTTTGGGCCACAGGTTGTGCTGCATAAGGGCTTTTCTTAACCTAGTACTCAGACAGAATGACTGGCAGTGCTTGCAGGACCATATATGGTGCCAGAGCTCAAACCAGAGTAATTCGGATGGAAGACAAGTGCTTTTACCCCTATCTCTTCATCCCCAGTAGAATTTTTTTCTTTTCCTTTTCCTCTCCCCTCTCCCATCCTTTCCCCTCCCCTCTCCCATCCTTTCCCCTATTCTCCCTTCCTTTTCTGTCCCCTCCCTTCCTCATTGTTTCTGTTTTGGGATCATACCCAAATCAGTATTCAAGGGTAACTCCTGGGTCTACAGAGATCACTATTGGCCAGGTAGGAGCCATACAAGGTTCCAGGGGTTGAACTCACTTCAGCTGTATGCAAGTTTAAGTGCCCTACCTGCTGTACTATCACTCTTCTAATTTCATCCTCTCCATCTTCCAAGATTAGTTTAATAATCTGCTTCATCTTTTAAAGACGTTATCATAGGTATTTCTAAAATAGTCTTTTCTACTTACTACCTTTTGTGACCTTCCTTCAATATTCATTAAAAAAAAAAAAACATCCTTTGCCGACTGTTGTTTTAGTCCTGTCATTAGAATTTTACCCTCTGAGGCACGGCTGGGCTCAGACCACTCCACATGCCAGGATTTCTGGGTCTTTGACTGGTATGTTGGGGGCTCTGGGCAGGACAGCTAGCCACAGGTCCCCTGGGCTGAACTCCTAGTCCAGGGGGCCAAGATCCCCCCAAACCTGGTGGGTCTTCAGGGCCACGCCTGGTTAATCGGGCCCTGGGGGGAGGGAGGGGAGAAATCCCACCCTATGCATCTCAAAACTGCAGAGGCACGGCTGGGCTCAGACCACTCCACATGCCAGGATTTCTGGGTCTTTGACTGGTATGTTGGGGGCTCTGGGCAGGACAGCTAGCCACAGGTCCCCTGGGCTGAACTCCTAGTCCAGGGGGCCAAGATCCCCCCAAACCTGGTGGGTCTTCAGGGCCACGCCTGGTTAATCGGGCCCTGGGGGGAGGGGGGGGAGAAATCCCGCCCTATGCATCTCAAAACTGCAGAGGCACGGCTGGGCTCAGACCACTCCACATGCCAGGATTTCTGGGTCTTTGACTGGTATGTTGGGGGCTCTGGGCAGGACAGCTAGCCACAGGTCCCCTGGGCTGAACTCCTAGTTCAGGGGGCCAAGATCCCCCCAAACCTGGTGGGTCTTCAGGGCCACGCCTGGTTAATCGGGCCCTGGGGGGAGGGGGGGGAGAAATCCCGCCCTATGCATCCGCGCGTACTTCATATATTAAGAGTATTCCTATTGTTATGTTACGTTTTACGTATCCAGAATCTTTATTTTGTATCGTGCCCTTTCCCACATCCCTACAAAGCTCTTTTTTATTCCTTTACTCTCTATCCCCCCCAAACATCTCTAATCTACATTACTCTTTTTAATCAGTAGTGTACAAGCGTTATCACAGACCAAAGCCGTGCATTGTGTGTAACAACCCCAAACTGTTTCAAGATACATAAAATGGACACGTATTTCTTTAGAATATTTTGTTTTTTTTCTCTGACAGCTATAATTCTTACTAAATGTTGTCTTATATAGTGATGATTCTAACCGCTTTTCTCCTTCTCTTTTTGAGCTGTTTAACAAGGAATCTTAGAGAAAGAGTCCCCCAGATTAATGCTTATGATTGAACCATAATTGTTCTTATCACCCCCTTATGGGCACGTGGCATTGCTCCTTTTTTGCATAGGCACATTAAAATGGGAAAATACTATACATATAAATAAGATCCTATCTAATAGAGATTGGTACAGACAAATCTTATAGTGCAAAGGGACCTTACACCCTGAACATTGACATAACGACCTGGCACAGACCTCAGAAGAAAGGGCATTTCCCTGAACCAGGGAAGCCATCCACAAAACATCCAGGCTGGTCTATAGCATCACCTGGAAGCAATCCTCTACCAAGGAAGACTCTACACTGCTCAGACATTGTCCTGCTCAAAAGAGACTTCCATTAACACTGAGAAGACTTAACAACAAAAACGATTTGCTTACAGGACAGGGCTCCCTGCATTGCCCTTTGATTGTAAGGTGAAACCAGAGGACACTCCACATCCTGACTTCAATGTTGGATATACAGATTCCAGGATCTTAAATACAGAAGCTTGATACCAACAACAGAGACTGTGTGAAAAATATAAGTGTGTTGGCACTACAGACAATGTCTTGGATTGGACGATCTAGCTTGCCTGGAGCCTAGAGTTGGTCTTGTGCCAGGAACCTTCAGGGAACGGGTCTTTTTGTATTTAGGCCAAGGTTATTTCTTTCCATGTCCCTCATATTTTGGTGGGCCTATGCAAACAACAATTGCCACTCTAACACCATTTTTGCTGTGCTCCTTTGACTCTAATCCTTAAAAAGAACCCAGTTAAGATTTGAGGTCAACTTAAGCTAATATGCATGAATATGGAAATGTAAAAAAAATGCTATGCCTGTAATGTTTAAGGAGTTATGTAAGTTTTATGGCTTTAGATTGCCTTGTGTGCTGTTAAGAAATATTATAGTGTGTTACAATCTTAATGTTCTTTGGATGAAATTTCAAAGTTGGGATATCAGCAAGGGGACTTCTGAGAATTATGTTATGTATTGTCCTTCCACTGTAACTTTACCTTGTCCTCTTTCTTTGCATCCTTGTTCTCATAATTAAAAATAAAAAAAATTAAAAAAAAAAGAATTTTACCCTCTGAAACCATTGTCTGAATCTTTCTAAAGTGCATTAGAATTTATTTATTTAGATTTTGATTTTGGGGTCACACCTTGCAGTGCTCAGGGCTTACTCTTGGTTCTGCACCCCTGTACTGAGAAATCACTCCTGGCAAGCTTAGGAGACAGTATGGAATGCTGGGAATCGAATCTGGGTTGGCCACATGCAAGGCAAGTTTAAACACTCTGTGCTATCTCTTGTGCCTACATTTATTAAAAAAACAAATGATCACACATCACCTTATTCTTCTTAATAAATGTGAGTCTTTTAACTATTTGGTTTTCTTTGCTCCAAGTTCACATAACTAAACTATTTCTGCAGGTGTATCACTTGGCATGTTGAGCAGCACAGTGAAAAATAATGACTTTGTGGGAGAGCTAAGCTTGGACTTAAAGCTGCATGATACTTGCTATTTCTGCATATTTCTTTCCTAGTTTAGACATTAGGAGTTTTCCCAAAGGACATATCTCAAATTGAACGTGTTTCTAATTCATGAGGAGGAACAGTCAGACTCCCTGATTAGACTGGTGGTTGATCACCTTATATGTTACGCCTAATATATTCTCAGGCACAGGCTTATAATATGTTGTAGAAGGGTATCTACATTTTGGCAAATATTGCAGACTGAAATTTTTTGGTTAAAATGGTAGGAGAGGAGAAGCAGTTCAATTTAAAAAAGAATCAAACTTGTTGGTTGAGTAATTTATTTTACTGTAAAATGGACGAGTAGGAGCTGGAGTGACCTCAGGAGCAAAAGACTTCCCTTGCAACTCCAACTCTGTGATTTTCACAGTCAACATGGCATCATGGTTACTTTCTCCCTCTTGAGTATCCCAACAAAAATACAATCCTTGTTGCACATTGTAAAGAATTGTGAATAATCTCCGGTCACCACCACAAAAACATAAAGGATAAGAGCAAGAGAATCACCAGCTACATTATAAAAAAGATGAGGGCCTGTGAAATAGTTTAAATGGTGGAGTATTGCTCAAGTATATATGTGAGGCCCTGAGTTTGATTTCCAGCATTTTCTTCTTCCTGTCAGCACAGCTGGTGTAGCCCTAAGAACCTTGAAATAGGACTGTGAATGATTTGTAATCTACTTTGGTCAAAATAAAAATGATTCATTAAAAAATAATTTTCTCGGGGCCAGAGAGATAGCATGGAGGTAAGGCGTTTGCCTTTCATGCAGAAGGTCATCGGTTCGAATCCCGGCGTCCCATATGGTCCCCCGTGCCTGCCGGGAGCAATTTCTGAGCATGGAGCCAGGAGTGGCCTCTGAGCACTGCCGGGTGTGACCCAAAAACCACAAAAAAAAAAAAAAAAAAAAAATTTTTTTCTCACACACAAAAATAAAATAGGACTGGGCCCAGTCACTGCGCCATCATGTTGAGTGACACCAAAAATGAATCTTATACTCAAACAAAAAAAAAAATAAACTAGTAGACTATCTTGTCCTCTAATAAAGTATTCACCTCACAGATGGATGGATAATAAGGATTATTACTATTATGTATATTTTATATATTAGAAGATTAAGACTTTGAATGGTTTAGATGAATTGCCTAAGCCACAACTTTATCATTTTGTTTTCCACTGTGCAATTACTCAAGAGACTATATATAGCAGAGATGACATACCAATTCCCATTTTTCAAACATATATAATTTTCGAGAATAATAAGCTATTCATTGTCACTATGTACCGTAAATAATTCTGTGAAAGATTTGTAATGCATTTTTGGTCACAATAAAAATTTATTAAAAAATAATAATAATAAGCTTTCATTATATTATGTTTTGACACGAAGCAATTTTACACACATTATTTGATGTCTCTTTAGAATGGATAGTGAAACCACAGAGTTATGCATGTAGCTGACCCCAGTATGATCCCTTGAATACTGGGCCAAGAATAGTCCCTGAGAACCACTGAGTTTGGCCACAACTACCCCCCACTCCCATTGGAAATTGTAGAGTTTTCAGAAGTTGAACATTTTTCTTTTTTCTTTGTTCAAAACTTGCGTCCTTTTGGGTTCGCAAAAGGCTGCCATGGTTGTATTTCTCTCTAACGTGATTCAGATTGGCTGGAAAACAGGCCATCTGACTGGATGTGGGCCAGATGTCTGATGGGCATGCAAAGCCTGCAAATTCTGACCTGGACTTCCAGGTCTCAGAGGCTACTGCTTCTGGATCTGCTGTATTCAGATTTGAAACTGTCCTGACTGGTTTCAAGGAAGGAAATGAAGTTTGTTAATGATGAAAAGCAGGTGATTTGTTATTAATGGGAGATTATATTAAGAGCAATCATTTTTTAGCATATTCTAGACACAATACAATCGGAAGGCCAGAGAACAGAAAAACTGCTTTGAAATCTCTTGATTATAAAGTATGAGCTTAATTACAATTGGCACAAATATTGATCATCCCCTATGGATATGACCCTGTACCACAAAAATGACATATAAAAATAAACAAGATAGCTAAGGAGATTATTGTCCAGCTAGGAAGATGGTAATTTCTCATTGAATGCTACAGAGGTGAATGAGATATGAGATGAGGCATATGAATAGATAATTGAATCATCAAGGCTATAGGTCAGCAAAGTTCTGAAAAAGGCCAGTTAATATTTGAGACCTCAAAAACCAAATGTTCTTTGGTCTCCTTTTCATCTTTGCAATTGTAGCATAAACAAACAATAATAGTAACCAAATTACATTTTCAGTTGTGTCTAATTGCAAGATAATTCTAGACTTGACCTGTGAATTTATAGTTTGTTAAATATTTGACTCTGTATTTTCTTGCTGTGTGTGTGTATGTGTGTGTGCGCGTGTGTGCATGTGTGCGCGCGTGTTCATTTTCCCATCCTCCATCTTTTCATCTGTGGTTCCAAGATGGTACCATCAACCTCCTGTGATCCAGCTTCACATGGCAGAAACAAAAACAGCTTTGCTTTCAAGAAAGATGACCGAAAACAACCTTTTTATTATCAGAATTCCAGTTTGATCTCTGTGTACAAATCTTTGGCCAAAGTAGTATTTTTCTTCCTGTCCCCATATCAGTCTTAACAAAGAGGACTAGGATTGCTGAACCATCTTCACTTGAGTTAGACTCATTTCATGGGTTCAGAACACTATTTTTCTAAGAGTTCTTTTGAAAGGAAAGAAGGCTGTTGGTGAGAGGGTTCACAGTGTTTCCATAGGAACAGGAACCAGCTCTGGCTACTTTCATCTGATCCTTTGACCTGGGCATCAGCATCACATTATTAGAATTTCAGAATCTTACACTCTACCCCAAACTACTGAATTGGAATTGGAACCTAATTTGCATTTTAATCTGAACCTATTTTCTATAGCTACATGCCAGTTTGTGAGGAACTGCTCTAATCTGCTCAATGAAAGCTATTTTATAATGAGATTTGGGGAGTGTCTGGATTTGTAACTCTTGGTAACTATGTAAGTCTCGGTACCTCTGTTTTGACTGCTATTATATAATGCCATTAAAAATCCACTATATGGTGTTACTTCAAATTTATCTAATAATAGAATTTTATGGTGTTTGGTATTCATAATGGATGATAACTATGTAAAGGACCATCTTTCTACCTCCAACAAATTCCAGCATGTTCTTGGTATTATTTATCAGTTTGAAAGTCCAGAAACAGGGACATAGCTCAAAGACCTGGACACATGCTTTGCATACTAAAACTCTGGGTTTAATTTTAGCACTGAATGTTCCCCCAAACACTCTCTGGGTGTGCTCACACATACACACACCCCAATAAAAATAATAAAGTCTGGTAAAAATAAAACAGCTCCTAAAACTTGTTCTCTTTTTACCAATGTGTACAGGTGACATGACACTTCCTGACTTTTCTTTGAAAATAATCTCCCATCATTCATTTTGTAGAATTGAGTGAGTGCACGTAACTGTCAAGTGTCTGGATTCTATTTTCAACTACAGGAAACTCCACAGTGAAGCAACCAAATTCCATTTGAAAATTCTGTTTCTATTTTCTGTTCTTTTCATTTGATCTTTTCCTTTGGTAGGCATATGAGCTTCCAAAACATGAGTTTTTTTTCCCCCCTCTTCTTTTTTTCCTGGCTATGCTCTCCTTAAAATAGCTAGCACTTCCCCAGGAAATGAAAACCTGCACACTGGTGATGTGGTTGGTCTAATGGTCCATCTTTAGGTCTTTCCAACCTTGTTCTATTTCTGAAAGTCATCTTGGCCAAATTGGCCACACTTTCATTCTAAGCAGTGCCCTCAACTGTCCCTTGGCATTTCATTCACCGATTTGTTATGAGCTAAATGTGGGAGAAGCTATTGAAGACTCTTAACCAGTTGGGCAGTTCTCCCATTTGGCTGCTTTGAAAATGGTTATATCCTGTTCTGTTGCAACAGGGTGAGTCCAGCCACGAGCTTTTGCCAGAAGCCCTGTAGCCCATAGCAAGCCCTGTGGCTTGCTGGCTGGGATGGAAGAAGTGCAAGATTTCATTTGGAGAACTCTCCTTCCGTTCGTGGTTTGCTGCTAACTCGTGGAATCTGCAAAATAATGCCATTTAAGCATGACCAGGACAAAATCATCCTGGGGCTGTATTGGTGTGGCATGCTGAAAAGGTTTAGAAGCTCATAGAAGATTTATTTGTTTTGTAAAATTGAGGCCTGTTTCTCATTGCATCATTCATAATGTTTCTAGATGAGATTGTCTCTGTTTGGGGAATTTATTGTTGAATAGAACCCGCAGATATGATTCTTGTAAAGATTTTATAATTGTTCATTTTGGTTATTTTTCTTCTTTTAAAAGGAAGTCTTTGTGTTCTAGTAGATTGTGTGTGGGACGTGGGGTTATGGGAAAGAAGGGTTTCAGGAAACCATGTGTAATTCTGGTGCTACTTTGGTCTGACTTTTAAGAAGGGTTTTTCATTAAAAATGTGGGGAAAATAAATGAAGTAGATGATAGATTCTGTAGAATCCTGCTATAAGGAATATGAGGTGAAGGATTAAGTGACTGACTCACAGCACTTCATTTGTCAGTGAGGAAGGGTTGTGAGTTTTGGAGAGTTCCCTGATTGTCTATACCCAGGCTCTTACATTGTTCTGTGGTTATGTATTTTGAGTTTGTTTGTTTTTGTTTGTTTGAATCTTTTTTTGTTTTTGTTTTTGCCTGGGAACATGTCTGAGAACCCTTTTCAGTGAGTAAAATCCTATTGCTTGTTTCCCCTATTGAAAAAGGCAACAACCCCCTGCCCCCACCTTCACCTTACCCACAAGGCATCTTGTAAGATACCCAGTGTCAAAATGTGTTTGTAACATGCACAAAATAGGATGATCTTATATCCTAGTTGAATATAAAGTGAAAGACACTAAATTTATATTTTCCAAATAAAATTTGATATTTTTACCCCATCTAATCTTTTCGATTGGGAAGATTAAACTACACAAATTGATTGAGAAGAATCATAACTGTTGTCAAAAAATAGAAGAAAGGCTTTAACCACTTGTAAATTAAACTAATATTTCCTAGAAGATTCTACTAGATCTTCTAAGATTTTAAATTATAGGATAATAGGACCAAAGTACAGGGTTTAAGGCACTTGCCTTCCATTGGCCAACTCCTTTTGGATTCCCAGGACTGTATATGGACCCATGAGACTCAGTACTAGCTTATGAGCACCAATATAGCCCAACATTGCACAACCCCCCCCCCCAAATAAATAAAAAAAAGATACTTGTATATTCAGAAACTACTGATGGTTTAGTTTTTTAGTTTTCTGTTTTACACTCTTTTTTTTTGTGGGTTTTTTTTTTTTTTTTTTTTTTTTTTTTTTGGTTTTTGGTTTTTGGGTCACACCCGGCAGCGCTCAGGGGTTACTCTGGCTCTACACTCAGGAATCCCTCCTGGCAGGCTGGGGGACCATATGGAATGCTGGGATTCAACCACTGTCCCTCTGCAGGCAAGGCAAACATCCTACCTTTATGTTATTTCTCTGCTCCCCCCATTTTTCACTTTTGAGGTTTATTTTCCAATTATGAAATTTACAGAGCTAAGATGGCTGAATAATTTACTTTTTGTGTTATGCAAATGTATATTATTTGATGACAGTCTCTAGAAGTAATAAGATACTTTCTTGAAATTGTGGTTTGGAATTTGAACAGTAATTTGCACCTCAAAGTGATTTTTCTGCAACATGGCCCCCCACCTCCAGATTTTCCACAGTATGGGGAGTTTTTATGATGACATCTGTGAATAGTGGTCAGGGATGTTACTAAACATTCTTTATGCATGAAACTGCTGTTTATGCATAGAACAGTTCCCCCTCCACCTCATATTATATGACCCAGAAGGTCAGCAGAAATGCTCATTGCAAACTTGGACTGCTCTAACCCATGTTCTGCCCTTGAGCTTTTTATTATTAAGCATGAATTCAAGACATGTACCAAAACATTTAAAAAACAATTGACCATTTATTCAAGACAAAAGAGACATTTTTTTTTTTAAATAACAAAAGATGAATCCTCTGAGCCAAATTGTTTCCTAGAAGTTGTTTTCTCTTTGCAAATGAAAATTGAGTTGGTGTTCCACAGTATCAAATTCTAGTTCATTTGGACAGGATAGATCACTCTAGAGCAGTGCTTCTCAATTATTTTATGTCATGCCCCCCTAGGAAGAAGGAAAACACTTTTTCATGCCCCGCCCCACATGACTGTAAATAGTATCTTTATTTAAAAAAAAAAACTTTAACCTGCAAAACAAAAATATATAAAATAGTTTGAGCTGATTTTTTAATCAGAGGTGATGTCTGGATTAATGGCTACACTGAGCACGGTTTGCAATGCATAGCTTTTCGAAGCGGGTTTGAAGCAGGACACAGCAACTCTCACAGCTCCAGAGACATACGGAGACATAAATACTGGGCTTAGGTTGTTATGACAGTATTTGCTGAGGTCAAAAGCGCCCCCCTGGGGGGCGCGCCCCACTATTTGAGAAGCACTGCTCTAGAGGCTGAGGCACAGGTCCACTGGGAAGTGCCCTCAGAGCACTGTTTGGGTCTGGGCCACCCACAGACCAATCTAATTTACTGGAGAATAATAAATCAATTTTTAGAAACTACCTGGATTTCAAGATTAAATTTTTTTTAAACTTTATTTATTGATTGACTGGTTTGGGGGCCATACCCAGCAGCACTCAGAGATCACTCCTGGCTTTGCACTCAGAAATTGCCCCTGGCAGGCTGGAGGACTACATGAGGATGCCAGGAATTGAACTGAGTCCCTCCTGGGTTGGCCAAATGCAAGACAAATGTCCTACTGCTGTGCTATTGCTCCCACTCCTGCTTACCTCCTTTTGGATGAATGCTTTTCTGTCCTGGGGATAAATATCCAAAAGTCGAATTGCTGGGTTGTATGGCAACTCAATTTTACTGAGAACTCTCCATATTGTTTTCCTTAGGTATTGGACAGGCAGCATTCCCAACAGCAGTGGATGACAATTCCTTTGTCATCACATCCCTTTTATTCTTTCTGTGTGTCCTTCAGCTTTCTGCCCTCCAACCAGCCATCCCCCAGTATAATCATCAGATCTACTCACTGAGGAATATAGGACTAGATTTTTGTATTTAGCTCTTATCTTTACGATTAAAAATTATTTGCATTGTTAATAGGTTAGAGAAAAATGATAAGCAGAAAGAAAGAAAAATTCTGCAAGTTGGGGCCTGCGCGGTGGCACTAGAGGTAAGGTGTCTGCCTTGCCAGTGCTAGCCTCGGACGAACAGTGGTTCCATCCCCCGGCATCCCACATGTTCCCCCAAGCCAGGAGCAATTTCTGAGCACATAGCCAGGAGTAATCTCTGGACGTCACCGGATGTGGCCCAAACCCCCCCCCCAAAAAAAAAAATCTGCAAGTTATTGTTAATGGGAGACTTTGAAACAGTGAGGGTACAGTTGTCTGTGTCTATTTCCCCCAAGAGTTACACATAATCTTTATATGTTTTAAAATTAAAGTAATAGGAAATGGAAAGAGATGGTATGGGAGGTAAGAGACTTGCCTTGCACATGATTGGTCTGACTCTATTCCTTCACTGCATATGTTTCCCTGAGCACTACCAGGTATAATTCTTGAGCACTGCATACATGTGGCCCAGTGCATCCTCCATTAAAAAAAACCCTCAAATATTACTTATAGTAGTGCATTGGGGCACTACAAAGGAATAAGGATGAAGAGGCTTCTTTAACTCACTGCTTTAATAGCACCCATAACCCCCATGACCCTGCTCTCAGATTCTTGTGGCCTCTAGCAGTAGGCTTCCCACTGCCCTGTCTGCCTTCCTCTCTTGCTGCTATACCTTTCATTAACATCACTTGCCTTATTTTCATCTGACATTTTGCTCCCTGCTCTCTGTGCATCCCTAGATCTTCACATGGATCTTTGTGATGTTGAGCTCACTTTTATAAACATTGGTCTGTACCTCAAGATTTGATTCTTGCTATATTTTACTCCAGTTTACTTTGACTGTTTAGCTTCTTTAGAATTATTTTTATCCCTTTACTTACTTAAAGAAAATGCATCACATAGTTGACATAGTTGACTATAATACATTTGTTCTCAGATAAGTAAAAGCAAAGTTGCTGGAAAAATAGAAAAAAATGGAAGAGAAAAGAAAGAAGTACAGTATCAAGCACATTTGTGAAACTTACTGTATCTTTAATGATGTCATGAATAGAATAGCAAAAAGTTTAGTAAACTGTTTATTTATCTGCCTATTCTTTTACTTTGGGGGAGTTCCTTTAGGTATGAGAGCATCAAACAAATGAAATTGTCCAGAAATTCAAAGCACTACTACTAATACTATGAATTTTAGCGGCATGTATTCTGTTGTCAGATCTTCTGGAATAAGGAAGATATTAGGGGAGGGTGCCAGCACTCACTCCAAAAAGCCCTGATTATATCAGCCCCAAACTAGTTTACCAAAAGTGTGGTCAAAGTAGTGTACATGAGGGTAATCATAAAGGGTCAGTGATGAGGTAGGGCCATCAGGAAATTGTGTTTCTGGGTGATGGAGGCAGCAAGCATGGTTTCAGTAGTGTGGGAGGTTTCAGTAGTGTGCCCACCCTCTCCTCCTAAAATGGCCTGCTTTCTGTTACATTGGCTGGTGAAGCTATAATCTTTCATGGCTCAGTTTACATCTTATTCAAGAGAAGAATGATCCTATGTAGCTGGCCAGGTTTGAACAATGTAATTGCATTTGTGGGAGTGTACATCTACCAGACTTTAAGGAAAAAGGGGGATACAGTAGAGGGTGCCCATAACTGCATCAAAAATCCCTGGTGATATCAGCCCTAGAATTATTTTTTATACTTCTTTCAGGATTATCTATATCAGTAATCTTTTGGGGGAGAGTACCTTTCTTGATCACTACTTTGCCTTTTAACTCCATGTCATGTTCTACTTCTGGGGTAGAAGCCCTTTAGATGCTCCAGAGTTTTTAATTTGTGGAATGGATATTTTACCCTTAATGTTTCAAACTGCTGTATTATTCATGTTGAAAAGAGTAGACCCTTTTGTTTTGATTTTTTTTGGACGTTTTCTTGATATTTGGTAGAGTATTTTTCAGCACAGAAAGATTGCTTTCCCATTTTATTTTTCTCTGCTTGAGTATGACACATCCACTGTTGCTTTAGATTTCCCCCTACTTCTTACTAAAACGGGGCCACTCTCCCCTCCTCGTTGGATCTTTTATAAAGCCACTTGTGCTGAGTCTCAACAGTTTCATTACTCAAAGAATAAAACCTCCTCCCCTCTTTACAGCCACCTCTGGCCTTGCCACATCCTCATTTTGTTCTCCCCAGGAAAGAAGGTATATAAGTTTATGACCCACACTGGTTATGCTTTTATTTTTCCAAGGAGAATATACAGCTTTGTAGTCAATGTGATTCACTTTGTAATACTTTAAAAAGAAAGCTATCATCTCACGGCAGGGAGAACACGGACATAAAAAAGTCTCGAAAAGTAGAATTTTTAAGATCATGGAACTGGCAAGATTTCTCAAGTGGGCTGAAGTGCATGCTTCATATGTGGAGAACCTTGCATTCTATCTCTGGCACCCCCATGGTCTTCTAGTCATTGCCAGATGTGATCCCTGAGCATTGCCAGGTTTGGCTCAACAAAACCTATTAAAGATGAAAAAAAAAATAGTGATGATGCATGCAGGGGACTGAGGATATAGCCCAGCATTATAATTGCTGTGCTTGTGTGTGGTGCCAGGCTAAGTCTCTGGCACCATTTTTTGTATTGTTTAAAGACAATTCTGCTAACTCCTTCCTCCTCCTTCCTCCTTCACCCCTCCTCCCTCTTCACTTCCTCTCCAACCTCCTCCCCTTCTCAATCCTCTTCTCTCCTCCTTATCCCCTTCATCCCCCATCTTCTCCCCTCTTCCATTTTTGGGCCACACCTGGGGATGCCCAGTGTACCCTCAAGGCTCTACTTTCAGGGATGGCTTTCAGGGATGCTTTCCTGGATGGCTCAGGGACCTATGTGAGGTACTTGGTATTGCACCCAAGTCAATCACATGCATAATGATCTTTTCTTCTTATTAACCAACAGCATTTATTTCACCCTAAATATGGCAACTATTCTATATTCTTTATGGTTTCACCATTTTTCTTTTTCTATTTGAAGCATTTAATGCACCACCCCCAATTCATTTTCTTATTTTAAATGAATAAGAACAGAGTTTATTCTGTGGTCAGTTAGCAATTACTACACCAAGTATAAGTACACGTGGGATGAGGTTTACAGATGTGGTGACAGTTTGCTCTTTTCTTAAGCTGATATTCAGGTAAATCTTTGCTGGTCTGGAAGCTGCATCTGTGAACTGGCTAGTGCATCAGTTCTTGTTATACAGCACTGCATGGAATTAACACAGTGTGGGCAACAGTGTTGAACACAGCGGACCATAAAATTCCATTTCATTTCTATTGCATAAACATAGCATCACAAATAGTGTGATTATTTCTGGCAGCCTCAGGCATTAGCTAGGAGGAAGATGTAGGAAAATACAAATACTTAAATGTATTATGAGATCTCCCGCAGGAGCTGACCAAGTGCTTTGGCACTAGCCTTTAAAAGGGTCAAATATTAAAAACTTAACCATACTGTCATTTGTGGAGTTCTCACTGTGTGCCAGGCACTGTTTTTATGATTTCCTTTACCTTATCACAGCTAGCTTTCAAACCAACATTGTAGTTTGTTCCATTTCAAGACAGAGGGCTTTGAAGGCCCAGAGAGCTCATGAGATACGTTGAGTATGCATGGTAAGAAAAGAAAGGAGTGGGTTTTAACTTCATTTATTTTGAGCTCTGTATTTCTAACTATCAGCATTATAGGAAAAACACTTGACTAATTCCACTGTTTCTTTGATCTTCATTACTTTGCCCTGTAGATTTTTAAAGTTGTAATATACTTGTTCTGTTTCTTTCTTGTCTCAGTACCTCTTGACTTACCTGCTGTTCCTCAGATCCAGGAAGGGACTAGACCTAGAATAAATTAACACTAGACAATCAATACCCGTGAGCACTCCTATTTACTACTTGACTTATTGTACCTAACTTACATTATTACCTGTATCTTACATTACATTAAAATAATATAACCAAGGGACAGGAAACAGTAAAGAATAGAACACATGCTTTGCATTCAGGAGGCCCAATTTCAGGTAATAGGGATTGTATGATTTTCTGAGCATTACCATGAATAACCCCGAAGCTCGAAGCCTATAACTGTCTCTGAGCACCAATGACTGTTATCCAAAGACAACAACAACAGCAAACAAGCAAACATAGAATGGGGAAATGGAAATTCCAGAATGGTTTTGCTGGCTTCTTAGGGTACTAATTAAGAAATCAATATGGTTAAGAATTTTTGGTTAAGCTAGACTTTGGGTACAGTCACCCTCAAGTTTAATTATTGGGGTCATCAAAGCAAATAGATAGACATTCTGGGATTAGAAATATTTAAAATAGTGGAGATATAGAACAATAAGAAATTATGTGTGTTGAATCTTAACACCATCATGACTAACCCTGAATGTCTTTGGGTATGGCCTTAAAGCAAAGCAAAGCAGAAACAAAGCAAAAAGATGAAAGATTACAGGTGTATAAAGATAATAACTGTTTAATTTTTCTCTCCTCAAATCAAATATTGTATATATACTGTAGGCAGTGGCAAATTATTTTATGACAAAACTGTAAACCTCACTATCCCATCTGTGACGTTACCATTGTGATAGCTCACATTTCAGTTTTTTGAGGGAATAAAGGAAGGTTCTTTATCAGGTGAGTCTATATAATAACTGAAGTACTGGTTGATAGTACTTTCCTTGAACTGTTTGTGCTCTACTTTATCATTTTTGTGTTACTGGTTGGCCGTAATCGTCTGGGAAGGTCATTTTATGCTATAGGGTACGATTCACAGCAACAGTGACATCTGTTGCCCATCTTTTGCTGCTCTTTGGATTTCATTGTTTTTCTACTTTTTTTCTGGAGTGTTGATCAGAATCTGTCTCACCAATAGCAATAGGACGAGAGGAGAGACTCAAATAGATAACCCTCCTTATTTCCTCAATGATGCCAGTCTTTCTTTCCCTTTGGCATTTATATCAAACATGTAATCAGTAGATCAGCTAGTTTGAAAATAGTCTCCACTGTAGAAATTCACCCCATTAGATATCTGTGCCATCAAGCCCTGGAAAAGTAAATTTACTCGCTGCAAGTGAGCCACACGTGGATGGGGCTAGGACCTGTCTTTCATTCCTGCACCTGTGTTTCGTGCCTAAATATTTTATGGGCTCAAAGATGCAGTTATAACTACCTCACTTGTGAGAACATTTAGCTCGTTCCACTGGGCCTTTTGATTTTTGATGGTGGGAGAAATGTGTCCAAATGATGTAGCCTACTTAGAATAAAAAGAGAGGTGTCAGTCTTAAACACAGCTGCCATCACATTAAGGTTCTATATACGAATGCATGTATAGAAGTCGATCGGGCAATAGAATGAGATATATGTATACTGAGAGACATTGTGTATGAATTAGTTACTGAAACTGCAAATTATAATAACTGTCAGGATCTTCCCTGGTGATGGGTGCCCAAATAGTCTGCAAAGAGGTTTATATTCTTGTTTTTATCCTAGAAATTGGATTTTTTTAATATTGGTCTGCTAATAGCAATATCAAGATACCTTTGCTAGTCATGAATATTTGAAATCTTGTTCATCTGCTATGATAAGAAGCCAAGTAACTAGCTAAAATAATATAAGAAGATTTGCTCTCATATAATAGTGTGTACTCATAGAATTCTGTGCAGATATGAAGTATCGGAGACCGGGCTCCTTAAATCTTATTGCTCTGTTATGCACATCTCAGGTAGTGCCCAGATTTATTTCAAATAGATAAAAGGGGAATATAGGTGGCATTCTATTGTTTTTAAGAAAGTGCTTGGAGGGATCAAAGAGATAATACAGTAGATTGGTTCTTGCCTTTCTTGCCTTGCAAGTGCCCTAATCCCCACTAGGACTGATACCTGAGTGATGAACCAGGGTATGGCCCACAAACACAGTCAGTACTTCATGTTGCATATCGCATATACTACTTTTTGTTGTTGTTGTTGTTGTTGTTTTTGGGCCACACCTGGCATTGCTCAGGGGTTACTCCTGGCTGTCTGCTCAGAAATAGCTCCTGGCAGGCACGGGGGACCATATGGGACACCCGGATTCGAACCAACCACCTTTGGTCCTGGATCAGCTTGCAAGGCAAATGCCACTATGCTATCTCTCCGGGCCCTGCATATACTACTTTTACACTTGTACTATTGAATAGAATGTACTGACATCCATTTCTGTCTACAAAAGAATTTGGAACTATATGGTTATTTTCTCGGGTGAAACAGCATTATGTTACTTGGTTTTTTGAATTTTCATAGTTTTAAATCTTCTTATTGTATGTTTTTATAAATCAATGGGTTTCCATTTAATCTTTGAGACTGCATGAATGTGGAGCTACCTACAGATCTCTTTTAATTGTATATCTTTGCTCTTCCTGTACCAGGGTTCAGAAAATGAACCATTTTTCACAGTTAACTTTTGTGTCTTGTCTTCAGTCTACAGTTTGAAGACAGCACCTGTGTTAGTTCTCCTTCCATCATACCCCCTCAGACCCTATATTCACCTTTTATTTTTCTTCACTATTACACATACCATTAGCTGTGGTCCTTCTCTTCCCAGCCCATTACTTGTCTCTCACCTCCAGACACATTCCAGTTTTGCTCATTTCTCATTTAAATGTGTGATCTACAGAATGGAGCACAGTTTCTCAGTTTTGCAAGGAACAGATGGACGCAAAGCCGCCTGCTTTATGTGCTTTTGATGGACACCGTCTTCCAACTTCGCTTCTACTATTCCGTTCTGCTTTCTGGGTGCCACCGAGTGGAAAAGATATGCAGGTGCATGTATCCCACCCACACGCTCTGCCCCAACTAAAAATAAGCATTCAGTACAATTTGTAGCCAGCATAAGGAGTGGCCTTTCATGATCCTTTTGCAGAAGCTGGAGGAAGCTTCGTCTCATAAGTGCTTCATTGTGTATTTCTCTTCATCTGGAATAGTGTGTAGTTAATTCTTTGGACATTGGCTTTGCCACTGATTTCATCTTGCTTTCTACTCTCATTTTCATATCTCTTCACTTAAAAAATTTTTTTTTAAAGACGGGTTTCTTTCTTTTGGCAAATGTGTCTTAAATTCAAGGGAGCAGAGAAATTATATCTATCTTCAAGTTATTAATATTCGTCACCCTCACCTAGTTCTTGGCCTGACCAGGACATTGTTCTAAGCACTTCATTTGGAAAAGTTGATAACCTTTTGCGCAATAGAGACTGTTTCCATCAGCTTTCAGAAAATTGAGTCTAAGGGAGGTATATGATTTGCTCACTTTTTCTTTTCAGCAACGAAATTCCGTATCTGGACTGATTCCAGCCCTCTTGCTTTCAAGCAGAAATTAAGCTACACTCTGTGACTTGCAGCTTGGCTTTTAGCAGGACTTCCTTATGCTGGCTGTCATTGTATTTCAGTGTGCTTCAGAGAAAAAATGATGAAGGGCCTAAGTGGATGCTCAGTGGACTTTATGTGGAGGCGGAGGGTTAAGTTTCCATCATGGCTTGGTTTCTTCAGCCAAGTCAGACATTCACCACCTGTGTATAGCCCCTACTTGGAAAAGAAAATGAGAAATGAAAGCCAGAGTTAGCCACAACACAATCAGGCTTGTAGACACATACCCCGACACACACAGACAGCCACTTAAGAATCAGAGTGAAAATTCTTGTGTTAGGTGGATGGACCTATTTTCTGTCAACACTGCTGCTTTGCTCTTTTTGTTGTTGTTCTGGGGTCACACCCAGTGGTGCTCAGGGGTTACTCCTGGCTCTACACTTAGAAATCGCCCCTGACAGGCATGATGGGCTGCCAGGATTTGAACCACTGAACCACCGTCTGTTCTGGATCCCTTGTGTGCAAGGCAAACCCTGTACTGCTGTGCTATCTCTCCGGCCCCATGCTTTGCTCTTTCTTAATGTATCTGTATTGAAATGAACCCGGTCACATTGGAGTTCCTCAGACATGTTGAGAAATCTGGAAGAGAACTTAAAGTCTAAATGATGAGATCATAGATTATTTACTGCTGATATGTGAATAAAAGTACCAGTAACAATGAAGAAAATTTTTACTGTATATGTATGTTAATGCTTATATTTATATGTGTTTATATATACTGCAAAATATCTCCTTTTAAAGAGTCAATAAAGAAATCACATTGCGACAGGGGTGGGAGAGGAGGGGAGCATTGGTGGTGGGAATGTTGCACTGGTGAAAGGGGGGTATTCTGTTTATGACTGAATCTCAACTACAAACATGCTTGTAATCATGGTGCTTAAATAAAGATTTATATATTAAAAAAATCACATTGCATTTAAAAGCAGCTTGATCTCTGCACTTAAGAAAAATGAGGGACATTTAAGGAAGTATTGCTTTTAAGCCGTGAACTTGTTTTCCAAACCAAGTGATCATGCAAACCTAGATTTTCATTTTTGACATTCCTTAGGAAACTGAAAAGTTAAATACAAACCAGTGGGGGAAAACACTCTCTGACAGATATGCTATTGAATAAAAAGAAAGCTTTGTGGATACTTTCAGTTGCAAAGGTATTTCAAGCCTTGGAAGAGACCTAATTTGAGGGAGCTCTGCATTTTCTAGTCAGCCAGTAAAAAAAAAAAAAAAATGACAGTGTTCCCTATTAGCCCTCCTTCCTTTCTTCCTCTCTTCCTCTCTTCCTCTCTTTACTTCTCTTTCTCTTTTTTTCCTTATTTTGTTTTGGTCCATATACCCAGTGGTGCTTAGGGTTTGCTCTTGGTGGTAATCTAGGATCTGGGAGCAACCCCTACTTCACATATAATGAATTATTTAATACTCTGAGCTGTCTTTCTGAGTCTCCTGACTGTACTTTTTTTTGGGGGGGCGGGGGTCACACCTGGTGGCACTCAGGGATTACTTCTGGCTCTCCACTCAGAAATTGCTCCTGACAGGCTCAGGGGTCCATATGAGATGCTGGGAATAGAACCACCTTTTTCTGGGTTGGTCTCGTGCAAGGCAAACTCCCTACTACTGTGCTATCCCTCTGGCTCCTTCTGACTAAACATTTATTTATTTATTTATTTATTTATTTATTTATTTATTTATTTATATTTTTGGTTTTTGGATCACATTCGGTAGTGCTCAGGGTTTACTCCTGGCTCTATGCTCAGAAATTGCTCCTGGCAGGCTCAGGGGACCATATAGGATGCTGGGATTCGAACCACCATCCTTCTGCATGCAAGGCAAACACGCTACCTCCATGCTATCTCTCCGGTCCTCTGACTGTACGTTTAATGAAGAATTAGCAACTATTTCATTTTTACCCAGGAATCATAGTTGCAAACTGCCCTGGGGAACCAGCAGGGACCCTGGTGCACACCAGGAACTGCATTTCTTAGAAACTAATTCCAGCATCAGTGCCAGAGCAACCTTACACATTGGCTGTCAGATCCAGAGTTTTGAAGTCATTTGAAAATACTCCTACCCTCTTTGAGAATTTAAAGCCAAACACCTGTCATTTATTCGGAGCAAAGCCATAACAATGTAAAAACAACCTGCCTTTGATGAAATCTGAAAAAAAAAAAAATCTCCCATTGAGTCCTCTGTTTTTTTCTTTAAGATCTGGTATCATTTCTCAGTTTCTTATTTCAGAGGCAACGACAATTAGTAAGTGATCCCATTTTTAGATTTATAACAAGTGACAAAGGCAAAGGGAGAACATTGTGCCCATTCAACTGCTGGTGCCACTTCAAACTCCCAGCTCCAGTTTATTTATTAACATCCTCTGAGTAAAGCCTTCAAATTATCTATTAAGCACAGTTTTTCACCCTTTCTGACAGATTACTGGTGCTGCCAAGAAGCTTTTAAGCTGTTAATGAAAAGGAAAACAATCCTGCATTTGATCTTGGGGTTGATTTTTATTTTTTTATATCCCCTTCTGTGAATTATCTTAGAATAGATTGTTGCCTTGAGTGCTTTTATTGGAATTTGAAACTATAATTCCGCCTTTCCTTCTATCTGGACTTAAGGCTTTTCACCATTCTAAAGTTGCATTTGAAGATCTCTCTTAGTAAAGATTTCGATAGTCTTCTGTTTCATTTAGACTTTTTCCCTCTATATTTAGCCTGATTGACTCCTTGTAAAAAAAAAGAAAGAAAGAAAGAAAGAAAAAGCTTGACTATGCTTCTTTTTTTTTTTTAGACACCCTATTTTTCTCTGTTCTCCTTTAATATTATTTGTTTGTTTATTTTTGGAGCACACCTGGTGGTGCTCAGGTACTACTCCTGGCTCTGCTTTCAGAAGTCACTCCTGGCAGACTCTGGAGACCATATGGGATGCCGGGATTCCAACTATCAACCATCCTGAATCGGCTGTGTGCGAGCAAATGCTCTACCGCTGTACTATCTCTCTGCCCCCCCTTTTAGTAGTTTGTTTTTTCTTATTTGTATGTAAAACTACATGTTATAGTTTTTATAAACTTTATGTATGAGGTATAAACACCGAAAATGGTTTAGAAGATCACTTCTGCACCATCTTATTTTGCTAAGTAGAAATCTTCTGAGCTGTCTTCTGAGCTGATAAAGGACTGTTGGCATGCTTCTGATACATCCCTAGAGTTTATGTAAATTGAAATTTATTAAAAATCAAATTCTATTTTAGGTATTTTTGAGAAATCTGTATCAGTAGTAAAGGAAAATTGATTTTGCATTTGTCAGTCCGATAAAGATCATGGTTGAAATGTGTAAGCTTCTTATATTTGTTTTATTTTCTGAGAAACTTTTAGAAGAGCCTATTAATGAATGCTGTTACCAGTTTTTTGGTTTAGCTGTAGTCAGTTGAAATACTTGGAAGTGAGAATGTTTGTGTGTGAGTGCATGTATGTGTTTGTGATTCTGCATGTGGGACTGAGGCCAGACCTGTTATTCTGAAGAAATTAATACTCTGTAGTAGGAAAAGATACTAGCATTTGTGAACATTTTGTTCAGTATCAAGGTGTCACTGGTAATTGTTTTCTTTGACTATGAACAATTTGCAAGTAATATATAAATATTATTATTATTATTGTTATTATTATTATTATTATTATAATATTGGTTTTGGGGTCACACCTGGAGGTACTCAGGGATTACTCCTGGCTTTGTGCTTAGAAATCACTTCTGGCAGGCTTGGGAGACCATATGGGATACAGGGATTTAAACCACCATCTGTCCTGGGTGGGCCACATGCAAGATAAATGCCCCACTGCTGTGCTATCTCTCTGGCCCCTCTAGTTCTTATTGTTAAAAATTTTCTTTCCTTGAGGCTGGAATGATAGCACAGCTGATAGGGCATTTGCTTTGCATACAGTCAACCCAGGTTTGATCCTCCAACATCCCTTATGGTCCAGGATGCTACCAGGAGTGATTTCTGAGCACAGAGCCAGGAGTAATCCCTGAGTGGTGTCAGGTATAGCTCAAAAACCAAAAAAAGAAAAGAAAAGAAAAAAAAACACAAAAAAAATAAAAGAAAAAAACACCTCTTTTCTAAGATTTGCTTTTTCCTGTGGTGCCAGAGATCAAACAGCCCTTCACAAATGCTAACTCTGCTGAGCCACTTTCTCAGTGCCAAGCCTGACTTTCCTAGAAATACATCTTAACTTCACTCATTAATATATATTTTTGAAGTTGCTTGCTGAAGTTTAGTGTAAATATGACCTTTCTGTTAATTATGTATAGAAATGGCTAAAATAACTAAAGTTTTATGGAAAACTTTGTATAGTAAATTCACCATTTTGATTCAGCATTCATTTGAATGTTGTGGAAAGTTTCTCTCTCATTCTCTATTTTTATCTTTTCTTTTTCCACAAATTAGGGAAATCAAAAAATAACGTATTAATTTCATTTTTATGTATTAATTTCTATTGCAATGCAGATACCCTAGCATTACCAAGCTCCATGAAATACCTGATGTCTTATGCCTCTAAACATATCTAAAACAAGCATGTTACTTCCAATAAGTTTAAAAAGAGGAAGCTTATGTAGCAAAATTGACTAAACACAGGCAATGCTCATAAAAAGTCCTAAGACCATGAACCTAAGGACAGAGCTAGTGCTTAATGAAATTGCAGTGTATGGAAGTGTATTGCTTAATCCATCATCATAGCAAAGTTGTAGGCAAATATAGAGAAAATGCATATCATTTTACCAGGCCTTTTTTGAGGTGTTGGGCATCTGAAAGAATATAAGATCATGAACTAAAGAGATAAAGGGCTAAAACACTTGCTTTGGGTCCTCTTTTGTTTCCTGACACTGTAGTCTATTAAACATTGCCAGAAAGAAACTCAGACGTTGTTATGTAAGTCACCCCAACCCCAACCCCCCCAAGGAAAAAAAAGACCTGAGAGATAGTACACAGTTTATATCTCTTGTGTTACATGTGGTTTTCCTGACTTTGGTTTTTTTTTTTTTTTGCACCAGCACTGTATATGGTCCCCCAGACAGCACCAGGTGTATTCCCTGGTGAGAATTTATTGCAGAGACAGGAATCTGGAGACCAGATTAAGGAGAGCTTAAGTGATTCTCAATTAAAATTACTCTGATTTTATAACAGACTAAAACTCATCTCGTTGACCCAGATAACTTCATGGTTCTCATAATCAAATTGTTCCGGAATTTAAACCCTTTAAATTTATCAAGGGGGTGATTGGGATAGTTGTCATGCTCTGTCATGATCTGTCTTACCAAAATATAATGCTGAAAAATAATCTTCTCAGAATCAGTCTATATTTTTCCTCTCCTTCCTTGGAATATTCTACCACTTTTGATACCCTGGCTCTAGCTTAAACAACAAAGAAAGACATCTCATAGTCTAACATGTAGCTAGATCCAAAAAAAGGTTCTTTTGGGACCCACGCTAAATGATATCATTGGCTAGCTGGATTGTCACTATTTCTTACTGCAATTACCTATAAAAAAAGCTATTTTTTTAATCCTCCTTGAGATCTAGAGTGTGGCAGGTCTGCAAGTATCATTTTTAAATTATCGTTTCTTTCTAATATTGATAAGGGAAAACATTCAGCCAGCATGAAAGGAAT
Source organism: Suncus etruscus (assembly GCF_024139225.1). Taxonomy (NCBI): domain Eukaryota; kingdom Metazoa; phylum Chordata; class Mammalia; order Eulipotyphla; family Soricidae; genus Suncus; species Suncus etruscus. Next base: position 113,185,389 of record NC_064854.1, on the reverse strand, counting down.
GAGGTTATTGGAAGACATACTTTGTTAGCTTATTTCACCTAAAGCTATGTTTCTAAGAATCTCTAGAGGATGTTAACTGATGATTTACTGTATACTTAAGCCACAAAATAAATCAAATGGAAGTGGCTAATTTTCATCATTTTCTCCACTTAGCTAAATATCCTACTGTGAAAAGCAAATAGGTGAGTCCTGGCCTACAAATTTCATGCAGGGTACTAACTTTATATGGTCTATTAGTAAAATGTATGTAGTTTTCTTAAACACATAGTGAATATTCCAGGTGACATTGAAAGTCCATTTTAGAAAAACAGAGTTACATCAACAATATCTGAAAGAAGGCACAAATTCATCTGAAGAAGTTAAGGTTCAGTTATAAATTTTATTTGAAATCTATGATTATGTAAATATACATTAAAATATATTATTGCTTCTTCATGAAAATGCTTTTGTTATATTAATATAGTTAACAATTTATCTCATACTTAATATATGTCCAGGCACTAACCAAAATACTGTGAATATGGAATTTAAGCTAACAGTGACAATAGTAAATTTTCTTGGCTTGGCTGTAGATAGGAAATGTGCTCCTGTCTGAAGCACGGAGTATCTTGCTAAATTAAATGTCTGTTGTTATTAGGCATCACTATTAAAATGTGCTTGCCTCAATGGTTGGAGCAATAGTACATTGGATAGGGTACTTGCTTTGCATGAAGTTGATGCTAGTACCAGTCCCTAGTACCTCTTTTTTTTTTTTTTTTTTTTTTGGTTTTTGGTTTTTGGGCCACACCCGGCGATGCTCAGGGGTAACTCCTGGCTGTCTGCTCAGAAGTAGCTCCTGATAGGCACGGGGGACCATATGGGACACCAGGATTCGAACCAACCACCTTTGGTCCTGGATCGGCTGCTTGCAAGGCAAACACCTCTGTGCTATCTCTCCGGGCCCTCCCTAGTACCTCTTATAACACTTAGAACATTAGGCATAATCCCTGAGTATAGAACTAGGAGAAAGCTCTGAGTACAGCTGGGTGTGGGCCCCTCTTCATAAAAAAAGGGGGGGAAATAAATTAACTCTCCTTAGTCTTAAGTTTATTGCTTGATTGAATCATTCATTCATTATGTTCTTATATTTTTTCCCTTGTATTTATATATACTAGGATTCATTCAGTTGTTAAGTATTGAGATAGTCCAAACTAAAATCTTATTTTTCTGGAAAGTCATTAATTCACAGCTGGGTCTTACTATTTTGTAAGACTGCCACATATTCATGTCTATCCTTTCTAAAACTAGGTAAAATCACATTGATAGATTTTCAATTTTTAGTCAGATGTATAATCAAGGCTATGCTCTGAAAAATAAAGAAAAATAATAATTTTAATGATATACATGAACATATTAATTCTTACTTTTCCTGAGAGGTTTGGAATGAAGAACATAGACAGATTTTTAATTAGGAACAGAGGTTTTCTTTAAAAATGATTTTGTTTCTTGGGGGTGCATGTTTTTGGTGGTGCTGAAGACTGAACCCAGGGTCTTACACATGCAAAGCAAGTGATCTACTGTGAAGTCACGTTCCTCTTCCATCTTGAAATGATTTTATAAAGACTTTGGAAATAATTAGGAATAAAGAGACAATAGCTTTCTCTATCTGTAAGTACAGTATATTTTTAAGACTTAAAATGACAGAGAGAGCCAGGGATAACCAATTCAAATTTAGAAACATTTAGAAATATATAGAAACATTCTCGAATATTGAGATCCCCCCCAAAGAATAATTTACAAAATATTTCAAATAAAATTGAAAATAAGAATAATAATAACGAATAAGTATAAATTACATTATAGATACAAACTTAAGGTCATACACTTTTGCTTACTTTTTTTTTTTCTTCTTCTGGTTTTTGGGTCATACCTGGCAGCGCTCAGGGGTTACTTCTGGCTCTGTGCTCAGAAATCACCCTTGGCAGGCTCCAGGGACCAGATGGGATGCCAGGAATCGAATCACTGTCTGTCCTGGATTAGCTGCATGCAAGGCAAACAACCTTCTGCTGTGCTATCTCTCTAGCTCCACATTTGCTCATTTAATTGAATAGAGTGGCACTGTGGCAGGTCCACAGTGACATGTCACATGTCCAGCAGGCCCTACTTCAGCATCAGTTTTGTTTCATAGCAGTGAGGGAGACAGGCAGACAGACAGACATGTTTGGTGTAAGGTTATTCAAGCAACTACTTTCCTTGCACCTTGTTCACTTACAGTCACAGTTTCTGAGAACCTATTGACCACATTAAGTGAGAACTTCCCAGTAGTAATGAACTTAGATCTTTAAGCCTGAAAGTAAATTAACATTACTTGAACAGTTGAACAATAGGCTATTTATTAGTGAGTTTGCTTCTAACTCTAAAAAGGATCTTTCATTTGTACTCCATGAGTTGCCAATGTGCCTATTTTGAACCAGATGGGATGTTTGTCCACAGGTAAACCAAGTGTAGATAGGCTCTGTTTATGATGGGTAAAATGGAGTTAATAAATGAGATGCCCCAGATATCTCTACTCCAGGATTAATTCGCTTGCCTGCATCATTGTGCTATTTTGGCACTGTTCTCTTATGTTGCAGAAATTTCAAGACATCTGTTTACTTTCAACTCTGAAAGACCTTTTCAAGCACACTAATTTTGTAGGACATGAGCTTGTTCTTACATTAAGAGTTCCTTTCAGTATCTTACCTCTTCTAGAACATTTTTACCAAGTTATTGAAAATCACTGAAAACATTTGAACAAATTTAGACATGGTCTGATGAGAAATGACAGCTCCTAATAAAGGAAAGAGTGTTCTGCTAAAATCCCCTCTTGGTGGGGGATGTGTGCGTTAGTTAATTTAAGAAGATTTTTCACAGGTTTTTAACTGAGATTTATTTTTTAGACAAACAGAGTCACATTTCTCCTTAAAAATCTCCTAAGTGAACTGACTAGGACAACATTGTTTTTATTAGCCATGATAATTAGTCCAGCTTAATCATATCAGCATTGGGGTGTTTGATCCCTTGCTAATTTGTAGGCCTGCAGACGGAGATAAAGCTGTGTGGACTGAAGGTCAAGTTTGTGGTTGGCCTATGTAATGAGCATGTCTTCAAAATATAGAAAATGATTGTTTAGAAACCATAGGAATACCCTCTCCCACAACATCTTACAGTCGACTTTCTTCATCCGGGCACTGTTAATGACTCTCACTAACAAAGGAGGTTTGCAAAAGAGCTATCTGTCTGCGACTATTGAAACAGTGACCAGAGAATATAGTAACAGCATTGATAAGCACATGCATGAAGGAGCCTTCAAGAAGCATGTACCTCAGCAATTATAAAGACCCAGAAATTAGCCATGAAAGAGATGGACTCACTAGATGTGAACATTGATATTAAATTCTGTGTTGATTAAAAGAATAATGACTGTCCTATATCCTATCAGTATTTGTCTAGAAAACATCCTGAGGATGAAGGCTCAAGCAAGCCTTTTACATTTCTTGTGGATAAGAACTAAACGGGTGACATGGAATAGTTATAAACTCTTAAAAAAAAAAAGTAACAGTTGACCCCCCCCCCAGAGAATAATGGTGGTATAGTGATTGTAAAGCAGGTAGGATGCTTGCATTGAATATGGCCAACATTGACTTGATACCTGCTACCCCATATGGTTCCCCTAGACTGTCAGCAATGATTTCTGAGTACAAAGACAGGAGCAAGCCCTGGGTACTGCCTGGTGTGCCTCAAAAAACAACAGCCAAACAAACAAAAACACATGGTTTATGAAACTGTCATATGATATAATTAATAGTACTTGATTCCTATGTGAGGAGCCAGAGATACGATATGAGTAATTCAGGGGTGGACTGGTTCTAGCAGTAATGGTTTTGACTATTCTCTGGATATTATGAGAATGATAGGTTGCAATAAGTACAAAAGGCTGGTATTCAATGACAGAATGGCTTTATATTTCTGAAATCTTTTGGTTAGATGTTGCTGAGATGAAAGGTAAACTTTTAGGATTTGTTTTGAAAAATAAAAGAGAAAATTCAGTATAAACTGGATTCTCTTAAAGAAATAGTAATTTGTAGATTGAAGGAATGGAAAAGTCTGGGTAGATTCTGTCTTACTCAATGACTGGGCTTATGCGCCTCTATTGGTTTCCCTTTTAGATAAGTTTATTCTTGTGGTTGGCTCTGGCATCATTAAGTTTAACTCATCCTTGCAGTTGAGAGTACTGCTGGAACTGGAGCTTGTTTCTCCCTAGCCTTTCCTACAAAAGCTTTTTTTTTTTTTTTTTTTTAGATTAGCATTCTCTAAAGTTGAGATGATAATGTGCCTAAGTTTTAGTATGGATTTGTACTTGTTTATCTTCTGGGAAAACAGCCTGGCACTTTGCTTGGACTTTTCAGAAAGACTGAATGAGGCTTAACTCTTCAGTCTCATGTTCATATTTAAATATGCATTTTTCTTTGCTAACTTATTTCCACTGTGGAGAAGCCTGTCATTTTATTGGTACAAATGTTCTCTTATTCTCTCTTCTCACATCTTTGTTTGATAAAAAATTATGTTGGTTGACTAAAAAAAAAAAAACCCAGAAGAGGATTGGAGTAGATGCTTTTTTTATTTGTTCCCCTACATACATGGTTCTTAAAACAACACTGGGTATAGCCCTTAACAATTAAAGCACAGGCAAATACAAACAAATAAACCAAAGGAGTTAAGATGGATCTAAAGCAAATATGAATGTGACAGCAGAAAGATAGAATTCTATGTAGGCTAGGTAAGAGTATCTCTGGGGCCACAAGATTTTTCAAGGAGCTTACGAGTCCCAGCTTACCATAGAAGAATAACAAAGACAACATTCTAAGAATAAACTGGATTGTTTATTTGTCCATCTGCCCATTGATCCAGACATTCAATATAGATTTTGAAAAACAATTACTGTACACCTAGTATAGTCCAGGTATTCTAGGTGATGAAAAGTCAGCAATTCACAAATAGCCTCCAACTAAGTTTTGTTTTGTGGGCTATTCTGTCTGTAATTTTTTTGTTTAAATCTATATTTTTTTCAAATGTGGAGTCATTGTTGCTATCAAAAAGAAAGGGAGAAGCATTGACTAGTTCTGCAGTGGCAAAAATAATCAAGGGAACAAGAGAATGTTTGCGTTATAGAGAGGAAACTGAGTGTGTTTGAATGCTTCTGAAGAGGAGGCTGACAGTGAATACCTATGAGTATTTATGAAGCACAGGGATTTAGCCTATGTGTGTAAAGAGCTTTTTGTTAATTGGGAGTGAGGGTTAATGTATTTACCTTTGGAAATGCAATCATGATACTGTGTTATTTTAGATGCTTTGCCTGCCCTGGAAGAAGCACTGAGTTGATGATCTAATAGCTTGTTACCACCGTTAATGCCTATGATTATCTTTGTCACAGTGGGAATATAGCTGTCAGGGAAAAAGAAAGGCATTTCTTCTTCACTATCACTAACAGAGCTCCACTTGCTAACTAACACTCTAATGAAGAAGCACAGAAACTTAGTGAAAGATATAAGCAAAAATAACACCTTGAGACCAGATAGCCTGTTATGGTGTCCAATAAATGGTCTCTTGCAATGTGGTTGTCCTTGCCTCTCTGCCATTCACAGATTTCTTAGTTTAAAAAAATAATACTATTTATTTATTTTGCCAAATTTACAAAACACTGTATTAAAGTAAAGGAAAAGGAAGGCAAGGAAACTCCCAAATTAGGATGGGATAGTTCTATGACTTTAAAACACAAGGATTATAAAAAGTATGCCATAGGACTCTTGGTAAACAAGAGAAGGATGGGATTTTAATAACAGTTTAATAAACGCAATGCAGATTTTGTTGCTGATAGTAACACAGTGAGGATTCCATAGCTGTTCACTTGGAGTGGGGAAACAGATGAGGGAGAGACTGCTGAAGCTGTCTGTGTGATTAATGAAAGCAGTGTCAGCAATAAGGAGGTGGAGATTTTCTCATAGTTAGGAAAGAAACCATAATTCAAGTGAGACTTTGTACAGTATTTTCCTTGTTTTACCTATCTCTTCAGGGGCCCAGTTATCATTTTTTTGGTACAGATCACTTTTGAAAACATTGTTGTCTTAATCATCTATTTAGAATTCAGAGAGATTAAGAAACCAAATGTCCACATCTGGCAAATGGCATTTCAGGCTGTGAAATCCAGGATTCTTTTCCTCTGAACTTTGGCGGTTTTTGTTTTGTTTTTGTTTGTTTATTTTTTCCCTGAACTATTGCCTGCAATATTTTCAAATTCTCTGGTAAATTTCGTAAAGATTTTATTTTTTTCTGCTTCCAGGGAATCTTGAATAGCTCTGTAGGACCAATAAAATTTCATTGTTTTCAGTGACAAACTTCTATCTGAGCCTGCTCTGCAAAAAAAACTCCTTGTTCTTTTACCGAATTGCTCTGTTCATTTTCACTGACTTTTTGCTCCCATTGCACTCAGCATCCTAACTTCTCACTATATTGTTGATTGCTGTGCAAATGCAATATTGCTTTATATCACTATGAGGGAAAAATCTTAATTTGCAAGTTATGCTTTTTTGTATGCATAACTGTGAGAACATCTGGGAGTTTCAGTCTTTAAGAAGCTAGTTTATTTTTTATTCATTCATTCATTTATTCATTCATTTATTGGTAGATTAGCTTTGTTTTTCACCACCTAGTAGGTGAATAGGTGAGCGGTATAATTACTGACAGGGTAAAATTAACTAGAAATTTAAAGATTTATTTAGTATTAGTTAATTAGTCTAATTAGTTTTAGAATTTAGTATTTGTATTAATACTCCTTTGTAATTTTGTTCATGTTATAGCTTTCAGGTTAGCGCTTGGGAGAGTGACTGAAATATAGAATCCAGGCATGAAATGAGATAAGCTTGATTCTCAAAACTGTGGGCCATCTGGGCTATATGACCAAGGTATGACCTTGGTGGCCCAGTCATTGGCAGGAAGAGCCTTCATAACTAACAACAAATGGCAGAAAAAATTTTCGGAGCATTGATTATGCTTTATTTTTTAAGCACATTTTTGTATGATCATGTGAGGGACATGTTGCAATTGCATTCTTGTTCTTTAATCTCTGTTAATTGAATGGGAACTATTTTTTTATTGACCATAGAAATCTTGATTCATACCTGAACTGACTGATTCAACCCTGGTAATTACTTCTCCACATTTATGCCTGCCACAGGAAATATAAAATTGGATATTTTTAGATCCTTAGGTTTAAATTATTAATATAAGCAATAATATAATAAGGAGCAAAAGCAAAAAAAAAAAAAAAAGCAAAAAAATTGGATATTTTTAGATCCTTAGGTTTAAATTATTAATATAAGCAATAAAATAATAAGGAGCAAAAGCTCCCTTATTACATGGCGTGCTATATTCCTAAACATTCTCAAGCTGAAGAACAGAATGTCCTAGGAGAAATTAGGTAGGCATTAGAAGAATGTGTTGCCCTGTGGTGTGGCCATGTACTTCCAATTTTCCTTTCCAGCTTATCTTTCCTTGTATCACTTGCACTATAGGAGACTAGAAGTAATGAAATAATCATTTTTTTTCCTGGCCTAAAGAGATAGTGCATAAAATAAGAGACTTTCCTTTCATGTAGCTGACCCTGGTTCAAATACTAGCTAGCACCACATACAATTCCCTGAGCACCTCTGAGGTCATTCCTCAACATAGAACCAAAAATAATCTCTGGGCACTGCTAGCTGTGTCCCATCCCACTCCACCCCTTTCTGACTGTATCAGCTGAGCCCCTGGACTCTTATTTTAAATGATCTTGGTTTCAGGATAATCCTGACATGTTAACATTTATTTAGAATTCATGTTTTTTAAACTTTTGGGCATACCTTGGGGCCATTTTGGAAATATGTTTATTCACTCGACAGTATAGATAAACCACGTCAAGATCATATATTTTAGTAGGATTCTTCATCTTTGTATGGTGATAAAATTCTTTCCATGTGTTAAACTGAATCATTTAGCCACAGGATGTCTCTCCATCTGTCCTCTTGGTCTTTCTGGGGACCGAAACTCACTGAACTTTGATGAGTCTCTTCAGTGTCTTGTTTTAGTGCTGCCTTTGAGGCAGTCTAGAGAAAATGTTGGAGAAATGTGCAAGAATTTATCTTCAGTAATAATTTATTAAAATGCAGTCTTTCAATTTGTGCTATGTTGATTGATGTCATATATGTCTTCTTTATCTGACTGGTGTTAGGCATTACTGAAACCTTCTTAAAAGAGAAAAACCAGGGGCTGGGATGATAGTGTATCTTGTATATTCTACTAACCCTGGATTAGTACTCCATTTCACTCCGTAGTACCTCATTTCATCTCCTGAACACAGAGCCAGGGGTAAATCCTGGAGTCAGTAAGACACCAAGAGTGTCTCCAAGCCCAAAGTTGAACAATAATAAAAATAAAAAAAAAATAAAAGAATAACAATAAAACTAATTTGCCAATTCGACAGCTTCACGACTAATCTTAGCAGAAACATGATTTTAGGGCTGAAAACTCTGGAGTTTGCTCAGAGTTGGGGCAGGCAGCACCTCTACCCTAATTGTCTATTGCTGGAAGCCCTGGTAGCCAGACCTACACAGTCATTACCATGTAAGGTCATCTGCCCAGTTTTGTAGATCCTGGGACTCCTGGAGAGTGCCACCATGTATATGGCACCAGCACATCTCACAATTCCTCAATACTGACTGCCCAGGAGGAACACCCCAAATTAGGAAGGAAGTAGAATAGAAGCCAACTAAGCTCAATAAACAAAAATAACAACATTGAATCCAAAAACAATCATGTATGTAATCAAGGTGTTTAAATAAAAAAATAAAAATTAAAAAAAAAAAGAATTTCAGTTTGTAACAAACAGCTTTGACTTAGTCACGCCATTGTGAAATATTACAGTTTTCTCAAATGTTTTTTTTTTTTTTTTTGTGGTTTTTGGGTCACACCCGGCAGTGCTCAGGGGTTATTCCTGGCTCCAGGCTCAGAAATTGCTCCTGGCAGGCACGGGGGACCATATGGGGCGCCGGGATTCGAACCGATGACCTCCTGCATGAAAGGCAAACGCCTTACCTTCATGCTATCTCTCCGGCCCCTCAAATGTTTTTTGACTGAAGCATTTTTTGATATTTTTTTTTGATTTTTGGGCCACACCCAGTAATGCTCAGGGGTTACTCCTGGCTATGTGCTCAGAAGTTGCTCCTGGCTTGGGGGACCATATGGGACACCGGGGGATCGAACCGCGGTCCCTCCAAGGCTAGCGCAGGCAAGGCAGGCACCTTACCTTTAGCGCCACCGCCCGGCCCCCATTTTTTTGATATTTTCATTAGCCATTTAGTTGTAGTAAACATTTTAAGATAGATTATTTTGTGCCTGCTAAGAGGGCAATCTTAGGAAGGGGGTGGGAAACTGGGAACAATTGTAAAAGGAATGTCACTCTGGTGGTAGAATTGGTGGTAGAATTGGGACACTGTATCCCAAACAGCTATATATATATATATATATATATTAGTTTGTTTGTTTTTTGGTTTTGTTTTTTAGGTCACACCCGGCAGTGCTCAGGGGTTACTCCTGGCTCTATGCTCAGAAATCACCCATGGCAGGCTCAGGGGACCATATGGGATGCCGGGATTTGAACCACTGTCCTTCTGCATGAAAGGCAAACACCTTACCTCCATGCTATCTCTCCAGCCCCAAAACAGCTATATTTTGTAAACCACAGTGTTTAGCTAATTCAACAACTAAAAAAAATAAAATTAGGATCCCAATTTTAAGATCTCAGAAGTTGTCTTTGCATCTACTTGCATTATCAGTTAGGATTTAGAGTTTTTCTGTGCACTATTTTTCTGATTAGTGAAGGGGAATTCATTACAATTTTGTGCTCTTAGAGTACCAAACAGTTACTCTAACCACATTCAGGCTCTGGTTAAAAAAAAAAAAAAAAAGGTTGAATCTAGGATTGTTGTCATTTGTTACATTCCTTTAACTGTTAGAATTTTTCAAAAGACCCATATGGAGGACCTTTCTTCTCCCTCTGTGCAGTGTTTCCCCAGGCAACCTCATAATAGCTTATATTAACAGCTTTTACAAGACCACACTCAAATCAATATTTCTGAAAACTCCTTTTTGATATCAAGGCCTTCACATCTTGCTTTACTCTTCGTATTGGATGGTGTGGTTCAGGACCTTAAAATCGTGCTCAGAATTTCCCCCCTAAACCTTTGTTGTTGTTGTTGGTTTTTTTACCTTCCTTCTTTTTCCATTGGAATTCTTATTCCAATGAGATGTTTAATTACAAGTATGCTAGTGTTATCCTCAAACTTGGAATTTTGTTTTACCTCCTCTCGTTAATCATTAGCTTTATTATTTTTTTTTTTTTTTGGTTTGGTTTTTGGGCCACACCTGTTTGATGCTCAGGAGTTACTCCTGGCTATGCACTCAGAAATCACTCCTGGCTTGGGGGGACCATATGGGATGCTGGGGGATTGAACCACAGTTTGTCCTATGCTAGCACTTGCAAGGCAGTGCTAGCATACCTCTAGTGCCACCTTCCCGGACCTAATCATTAGCTTATTAACTGTTAGATAATGCTAATTTTTCATGCTTAATTTTTTTTTACTTTTGGGCTATGTGTTGCTCAGAGCCTATTCCAAGCTCCATGTTTGGGTATCAGTTCTAACAGTGCCAGGGGTACTATGCAGGACTGGAAATCAGCCTCATTGAACTACATTCCTGGTCAGGGCCAATTTTATCTCTATGTTTTTTTTGAGTCCTGTATATTTTTTTCTCTCCCCAAACTCTTGTCTACCTACCTACACTCATCTCTTAACTAAAAAAAAAAAAAGTATAAAATACTGGAGAGATAGATAGTTCATCTTTCCTTTTCTCACAATTTTGCCTCTCCATCATCAACAGATTAAATTTTAACCCAGGCATCCTCTTAGATCACTTCCTTTTTTTTTTTTTTTGGGCCACACCCGGTGACGCTCAGGGGTTACTCCTGGCTATGCGCTCAGAAGTCGCTCCTGGCTTGGGGGGACCATATGGACACCAGGGGATCGAACCGTGGTCCATCCAAGGCTAGCCCAGGCAAGGCAGGCACCTTACCTCTAGCGCCACTGCCCGGCCCCATAGATCACTTCTTTTAATGAGGTTCTCTCATTCCCAGATTACTTACAACTTTACCTCTTTTACGACACCCTACAACACCTCTGTTTTGTTACTGAGGTGTAAGGATTTACTTAAAGAGGACCGAAAATTAGAATTTCCTGACATAGACATTGAGATGAAAGGAATAGTTAGATAGTGAATAGAATAAGAAGCCTTCTGTTGTTTACTTTGTCCTTTGGTATTTAAAATTGAAGATATTCAGCTTTGGACATAATCTGAAAAAAAAATACTGCTATATGATTCCAACTAAATGTCATTCTGGGGAAAAAATGATGGAGAAAAACAGGAGCTAAATTGTTGACTTGGATTGGAGTGGGCAAGGGAGGATTATATATAGCACAGAGAAGTTTTCACAAGATAGTACTGGGTTGAACCTCCATGATAAGTGCCTCTTTTGGAATATGAACACTCTTAGATACCATAGCAGTCTAAAGGTTTACCTAAGGACTGCTAGTAAATTAAGGTTGGCTATTGCAATGGCAATTAAAAAGAGTAATAAATGCAGTTGTTATGGGTCTGTCGGGGAGGTTTCATCCTATAGGCTAAGCCCCTTCCCTGCAGCTTGTCTAACAAACATAATTTCTAGTCCCTAGGCTCACTGCTGTACATTCTCTTCCAATAGAGAAGGGCTGTGATGACAACCCAATAGTCTCATAATTTATCAGAGTCAACGACACTATGTGAAGGTACAGGGAAAGAGAATAAAGAACCTTCCATGTTTTTTCATATAGTTTCCTCAGCCTCTCCATGTAAATACCCCAGAGAAAAGATAGGGAGTATTGCTGGACCACTGAATATTGCGAACATTTTCTGGATTGACTTTCTTCACATGATTCTGAATTTAAAGCTATGTCTGTGTCATACACAAGCTGTAAACAATCTGCTATGTTCACTGTTTTTTTTTTTTTTTTTTGGCAGGGGGGACCACATTCGGTGACACTCAGGGGTTACTCCTGGCTTGGGGGGACCATATGGAATGCTAGGGGATTGAACCACAGTCCTTCCTAGGCTAGCACTTGCAAGGCAGATGCCTTACCTCTAGCACCACCACTCTGGCTCCTGTTCACTGATTCATAAATAAAATGATGGGTAGAATTGCTGGGTACATTCTTTCAGTTTGTTTCCCCAAAGGATTTAGGATAGTAATTTTGATGGTATCCTGTTTGCTTTCACATTTTGTGCAGACATTAATTCTTTTCATGCCCAACTCACCCTCATCTATGCTACTTTCTTATATGCTGGCCTACTGCCTCTATATGAAAAACACATAATTTCCTCTGGGCATTTCTTGTTTGAAAGTAAAAACTGTAACCTGTAGTGATGGCCCACTGGGACATGTGTAAGTGGTAAATGTGTACATTTATTTTCAGGTGAATGCTGCATCGAGGTAGTCTAAAGCAGCAATAATTTTGAGTCGCTGTATTCCCTAACTCTTAGGACCTAGATAGCCATAAACACCCTCTGCTTCTATCACTTTCATGGTCTCTATAAGAAGAAATGATAAATTAAGCCAGGGTTGGCTTGTAGAACTTTTCAATTTAATGAAATAAGCAAGGGAGACCTGAAGATTCATGGAGGAAGCATTTATTACAAGCCTGAAAAATGGCACCATTTGGCAGACAAGATTGGAGAAAGGAGAGTGAATTCAAGCAAGTCAGGACGGGGGGGATTATAGTACAAAGAATTGTCAGATACTTCCCTTTATCTCTTACAAAATCTCAAAGTACATCCATTTTTTTCTGGAGCTGAGTTACAGGAGGTATGCGCTAGGAAATTTTTTGTGCTAAACTTAGGAAAATTCTGAACTGAACAGTTGAAAGACTCAACAGATGTGCCCGAGAAGATCTTAATGAGATATTGGGGCTAAGATCTTAACAAATTTTCATGAGGAAAAGTTGGTGTAGAGCAATCCACTTAGGTAAAAGGGCATGTCTCATTTTTTTTTTTTTTTTTGGTATTTTGGCCATGCCCATTTGATGATCAGGGGTTACCCCTGGCTAAGTGTTCAGAAATTGCCCCTGGCTTGGGGGGACCATATGGGACACCGGGGGATCGAACCACAGTTTTTCCTTGGCTAGTGCTTGCAAGGCAGACACCTTACCTCTAGCGCCACCTCGCCGGCCCAGCATGTTTCATTTTGAATTAAGCAACAACATACATATTATGAGAAACATGTGATATTATATATGATCATTGCATTGTTTGAATTTAATCACTATATCTAATGGTTTCTCCCAGAAATTTACCTAACATTAACATGTGATATTATATATGATCATTGCATTGTTTGAATTTAATCACTATATCTAATGGTTTCTCCCAGAAATTTACCTAACATTAACTCTCACCTAATTTCTTGGATCTAAGCTATGGCATAGAATACTGGCAGGACAGATAATCATTTTTGACACTGCTGGATATCATGTTCTTGAACTTTACACTTTCACTAATTTCAGGTTTCCATCTCTTCATTTCTGAGACCAGGTCTATATTATTTGTGACCCAATAGGATGTTAGATGTTTTTAACAGGAAAATGTTAATGACCATTTTTTTATGAGAAGTAAATGTTACATAAATTGAATTTTAATGCTTTTATTGTCCCAGAGGAAGATAAAAACCATTAGCTAATGACGATGGTAATGTTCAAATTGTTTTTAATTTTAAAGTCCTATTTATTATCTGTAATGCTATGCTGGCTCATTTTGGATTTAGGAAAAATTTATGAACATCTACATAAATGTATGTGAATTAGCACCAGGAATTAAATGACTTTAAAGCTTAACTATAGTTTAAATCTATTTTTATGTATGTTTGGAACCTGAGAAACACAGCTTTCTGGCTAAAAACTTGTCTGCTCAATTATAGCTAAATGTCAAATTTCTGTACAGATACCCATTATTAAAAATACCCTTGTCTTAGATCTACTTTGGCAATGGAATGTGTGTGTTGATGATCATACTCTGTTACTCTGCGGAGTTAAAGTTTTATATTATGTTTCACTTCTACTGAAATAATATTCCCAGGCACATGCATATCTATAGTATGCAGAAACATACTTGAGGATTTTCTTTAACAATAGATGATTTCAATATCATCAGAAGCAAAATCAAAATGCTTCAGTTCCTATCACTGTTTCAAATCACAGAATTCTTCCTTTTTTCTTTTCTCTTAAAATAGGCAAAACAGCATAATGTGTTATACTCATGACATAATAGCATCTAAATTTCAGAGAGGGAGAGGGAAAATAAAAGGAAGGGAAGCAGTGAGGAAGAAGAGAGAGTGGGAAAGAGATCCATTTCATTAATTCCAGTGAAAGAAAATATTAATTTCTAAAATAAAAGAACATATTATCTAAAGTTATGTATTTAAAATTGGACTTTTTCTTCTTAAAGTTGTTTTGGATGTGAGTCTCAGCTTCCAAATGCACCATGAGGAGTTATTTTAATTAATATTCACTAATTATATTGCAGATATTACCATAATGTTCAAGTTTCTCTCTCAGTCTCTCTCTCTCTCTCTCTCTCTCTCTCTCTCTCTCTCTTTTTTTATTTTCTTGGTTTTTGATTTTTGGGTCACACCTGGCAGTGCTCAGGAGTTATTCCTGGCTCTGCGCTTAGAAATAGTTCCTGGCTAGCTTGGGGGGGGGGTACCATATGGGGTGTTGGGATTCGAACCATCTTTTGTCCTGGGTCAGCTGCATGTAAGGCAAACGCCCTACAGCTATGCTATCTCTCCAGCTATATTCCTGCTTTTATTTCTCGCTCACTCTTCTATACATTGCCAACTATTAAATTATTTTACTTCATAAGAAAATAGAGTCATTGAAGAGGAGATAGTTCTTGACAGTAATATTCCAGGTATCTATGTAGAATCATTAGAAAGTTCTTACTGCAACTTTTAGTCAGACATGTTATCATTACCCTCAGTGTTGTCTTTCATTAAAAAAAAAAAAAAAAAGCTATAGGGGCCGGGAAGGTGGCACTAGAGTTAAGGTGTATGCCTTGCAAGCGCTAGCGTAGGTCGATCCCCCTGTGTCCCATATGGTCCCCCCAAGCTAGGGGCGATTTCTGAGCGCTTAGCCAGGAGTAACCCCTGAGCGTCAAATGGGTGTGGCTCAAAAAACCAAAAAAAAAAAAAAAAAAAAAAAAAAGCTATAATGATAATATAGAAGGTTTTAGTCTGGTTAGTTTACAGAGGACAAAGTCTGCCAAACATCAAACCCACAGTAGGTTCTTAATACTGTATGAGATATTTGTGTAAGAACATTGAATGCACATAATTTAAAGCACATGAAATGTCTTAAAAGATTATTGTTAATAAGTTAATGTAGAAGACTATAAGATCGGAGATAAACTCAATGGACTGAGCATATTTTTTGCATGAAGGAATCTTAGATTTGCTCCCGAGAGTCACATGATACCCCAGAATTGCTGAGAGCAACCTTCAGATATAGAGCTAGAAATGACCTCTGTGTGGCCCAACAACAACAACAACAACAACAATAAAAACAATGAAAAAGAAAAACTTTCATGTCTATGTTAAGATTTTTGTCCATTAGCAATGAATGTTATGTTTCTTTATTTTTAGAGCCATTTCAGGATATACTGACTTTGTGGGGGATAGCAGGGAAACCTGGCATGCTCAGGACTTGCTCCTAGCTCTAAACTCAGGAATTTTTCCTGGCAATATTTGGAGGTATCTTATGGGATGCTTGAAAATCAAACCCAAGACAGCCACATACATAGTAATCCATCTACCCAGTATCCTATTTTACCAGCCCCATACTGACATTTCTTACTGGATTTATAATGTGACTTTCCGGAGTGGGGTTTAATCAGTGACTATTTAGCTCTCTAGCTTTATCTTAGAATGGAACTTAGTGTATTTCTCGCTCTTTTTAAATGCTCATTAAATAAATTGCTTTGCACTGTGTTCATTCTTGTGATTTGCTGCTTTTATTCTCTTGACTTTCTTAATGCGCACAGAAACTTAGATTGATAACTGGTTAGTATTCCACATTAATATTAACTTGAAGTCTCTCCATTGTATCACTAAGTCACTACAAAGAAAAACTGGTACTCTGATGAATGTTTCCTGCTTATAAACACCACCTGAAATGACAAATAAAGCCGTGTATGTTTAACTGGGAAGAGTGGAGAATTAATGCTAAATTAAAATATTGTCACACAGATTAGTAGAGACACACTCCCCAACAGTCAGTCTCTGATGCCTTTCTCTTTTACTGTGAACACTGAATAATAATGATTTGATGAAGGTAGTGCATTGTAAATATTTATAAACAGAAATGTAAAACAGTGAGACCACAGTGAATAAATTATTTTGAAATATTTTAAAATCCAGTTTTTATATGCTTTTTAGTAAAAAATTATTCATGGTGATCAATATTTCTTTCTCACTTGCCATCTGCTCGGCTTCTTGGGCTGTGCAGTTTTAGGTGAATGATGCACTGTGCTGTATAATGCAGTCTACGAATTTATTGACTTGGCTGCAGCAGTTTTACAGAATGCAGGCAACCATGGAGTTACTGCACATAGCTCTTCAGTTGTAGATAATTGCCAATTCTGTCACATGCCCAAGAATAATTAGGGAATCATTAGCCTTGCAACGGGATGCCCGGACTCTTCTCTTAGTTGGGGTACCTTTCAGTAGCTTCTCCAGCCCAAGTGGAAAAATGCAATCAACTTTGGAGTCACTCGTCAAAAGAATGGCATCATCAGTGTTGTAAACAATTTTCCTCCACTATCATTGTATGTTTGTGTACAGCGCTTATTTTCGCACAGTTCCATCTTATTATTACCATTTCAACAGCGAATTGGGGGCTATTAATTCAGCCCATGTGGGAGCCTCAGAATGGAGTCTTCAACTGTAACAGTGGCATGTCACACCTCTCTGTGTGAAAGCAGATGTGAATGGTGAGCATAAATAATCAGTGACTCCTGACCTTTCATTATCTACCTTGGTGGATTTGCCTTAATTAGGTTTATGTGTTTAGCTGACCTGTGTACTTTCCCAAAGCAAATCACTGTAGAACTTACCATATTTTGATTCTAGTATGACTTGGGCTGGTTGCACATGCGTACTCCAATTTTCTTGAATCAAGTACAATTATTGCAGAGTAGCGATATCTTTATTTGACTAGAGCTGCCTCTCCTCTGAAGTGGCCATCATTTTCTTAGTTTAAAGCATCCCCGTGATTTTAAGGCTTTTATTATCTCTGGTATTTTTCTCTGTTGTTTGCATATTTGAGCCAGCCTTCCAGAAGTCACCTTTATGATTGTCTCGTTCCTGGATGGTAATGTCTTCAGGGATAGGAAATGACTATTTTTCATCTTGGCTTTACTCTGCAGAATACAGAATATGCACTTAATGATATTTTAACTGAAGAGAGTCAAAATAATCTAAATTTATTGCATTCTTAATCCTCTCTCATCATTTCAGGATCATTGGATAGCAAGACTGGGGAATCCTCATATGCTTTTCTGTTTTTTTTTTTTTTTGTTTGTTTGTTTGTTTGTTTTTTTGAGAAATAAAAGGGAATTTGTGATTACTTATGTAACTTTCAAAGTCAAGGCCAGAAAGAACATCCAGCCAGAACTCAGGGTACGAAGGAAGGCTTTTCTGAAAAGTATTTGGATATTTATTTCATGGCCTTATGATTTCTTGCAGGGATGGTACTCTTTTGTCTTTTTTTCAGCATCTGAGAGTTGTTTTCTGTCTCTAGATCTTTTTTTATCTTTTCTTTACATGGTGGCCTATTTGGGTGAAGAGACTGCTCCCTCTAATCTTCACAAGTCTAGAGTTGCTGTATAACTAATTCTGCATCTTAATTTTAGATTCTTAGAAGAGTGAATAGCATTGATATTCCATTCATTTCACATCTGCCTGGGTCCAACCTTGCCCATTTTACCAACTTTTGTGTTTTCTCACCCTTTATATACTTAGAAGTCATTCCTCAAGTCTGGTGTTCTGCAGAATCCCTGAAAAATCCTTCATACATTTACTTTACTTTAAGCTATTTTATATTCTTTTTCACAATTTTCAAGTATGTATATTTTTATTTGTTTAATGCTCTTTCCTCTACATCTGTTACACAGACTCTGATGGATTCAGACTAGCTCTGTCTGCCTTGTTCACTTTGGATGATAGTTATTGATATGCAGTGAATGTCTCTAAATGTCTCTTTAGCATGCAGTTATAAGGCTGCCGCATATCTCCTAGAGGTGTGACATAACTTCTTTGATATGTTTTTGTCTCTATTTTAGTTTGGGGTCCATCCCTAGCAGTGATCGGGGACTTGTATTAGTGTTAGGCCATCTGTATCAATTTCTTCTTTATATTGTCAGTTGCTCTCCTGTGAACATAGCATTTTCAAATGGGCATACTACAATAATTTAGGTTTTGGGTTGTTTTTATACTTTATTTGATCTATATATAGGTTAAGTTATGAAGTGAACTCTAGAGACTGAGTCTAAATAAAACAGATCAGTGAGATCTCTCTCAGGAATAAGATATTTAATATACTGTGCTTGGCTACTTATGAGTCTCATTGCTTTTCCAAAATGCAGGGATAATTGTTCAGATCTCAGAAAGATGGCTGGGGTTTTCGGTGATTTTCTCTTTTAGTTTTAATTTTTTTTAAGTAAAAATCTTCTCAAGGAAGATAGTATTTCCCTCTTTGTAATAAGAAGACAAGATTAGTTTTGTCCTATACCTTTATAGAATATTACAGCTTTATAGTGGGACTTGAGGGAGGTATCCATATGTTCATTAGGTTCCACTCGTAACTACTATATTGAGGTATCTCAACTTCTGAAATTCTTACATTTAAAAATAGTATATTTTGGGACCAGAGTTGTGGCGCAGTGGTAGGGCATTTTCCTTGCACTAGGACAGACCACGATTCGATCCCCTGGCATCCCATATGGTCCCACAAGCCAGGAATGATTTCTGAGCACATAGCCAGTAGTAACCCCTGAGCATCACAGGGTATGGCCCAAAAAAACAAAAAATAAAAAACAAACAAGGGCCCAGAGAAATAGCACAGCGGTGTTTGCCTTGCAAGCAGCCAATCCAGGACCAAAGGTGGTTGGTTAGAATCCCAGTGTCCCATATGGCCCCCCGTGCCTGCCAGGAGCTATTTCTGAGCAGACAGCCAGGAGTAACCCCTGAGCACCGCCGGGTGTGACCCCCCCAAAAAAAACAACAAACAAACAAAAAAATAGCGTTTTTTGCACACAGGAAAATGGGTTCCAGTACTATGCTTGCTACTTTGTTATCTTTTAATTCACTAGCTTCTACTACTTATTTTTATTTATTTTTTCTTAAGATATTTGATTTTATTTAATTTAATTGAAATTTTAAATCAATATCTTTATTTAAGCACATGTTTATTTAAACATGTTTGCAGTTGGAGTTTAATTTTATAAAAGGATACCCCCTTCACCAATGCAACATTCCCACCATCAATGCCCCCTATTTCCTTCCCATTGCCTTGCCTGTATTCAAGACAGGCATTCTACTACTACTTATTTTTAAGTAGGAATAAATAATATTGTCTGAACTGGACCTAGAATGCATTAAGAATCATTAAGATAAATATCTGGGCCCAGAGAGATAGCTCAGGGGTGTTTGCCTTGCAAGCAGTCGATCCAGGACCAAAGGTGGTTGTTTCGAATCCCGGTGTCCCATATGGTCCCCCGTGCCTGCCAGGAGCTATTTCTGAGCAGACAGCCAGGAGTAACCCCTGAGCACCGCCAGGTGTGGCCCAAAAATCAAAAACCAAAAAAAAGATAAATATCTATTTGCATTTCTCTAATGAGACAAGATACAGATATTTTTTGCATAACTATTGGCTATCTTTATATTTTCTATGAGGAAATTTCTGTTCATCTCTTCTCCCCACTTTTTGGCGGATTTGCTTGTTTTTTTTTTCTTGTTAATATTTACAAGTTCTTTAAATAGATTGGATATTAACCCTTTGTCAGATTAGTTCTGAAAAATTTTTCTACCAGTTTGTGAGGTGTCTTATGCTTTGTTTCACATGTCTTTATCAGCTTTGCAATTGAATTAGTGTGATGAAGGGTTGTGCCTATGTTTTCCCAATTATGTATGAAATCAGACTATCTAAAGGTATTTCATTCATTTTGAATAGATCTTTCAGTGTAGTCTGTGTAGACATTCTGAGATAGTCTAACTTCATTTTTACTTCATGCTAGTGAAACTGATAATCATAAAGAACACAAAAATGGAGCCAGAGAAATAGTCAGTAGCATGCCACTTGCTTTACATGAGGCTAATCTGGTCCTATCCTGGAAACCCATGTGGTATTATGAGCACCACCAGAAATGATCCCTGACACAGAGCCAGGAATAAAATCTGAGCTCAGGTGGGCATAAGGAAGTAAAGTAAAGGGGAAGAAGGAAGGGACTGAGGGAGGGATGTAAGAAGGGATAAAAATAACCAGTGTTGGCAAACACCTTGAAGCAGAGCAAAATATCTGCTTCTGGTGGGAGTGATGACTACTTTAAGTTTCTTAGAAATTAAATTGAATGCTCCTTAAACATCTAAGATTTGAGCTTCTGCATGATTTAACAAATACACTTATTTGTGTTTACCTCAAGGATTCAAAAACTTAGTTCAGTCTAGACATTCATGTTCTTGTGTTCAATGCAACATCATTCATAATAGTCAAAA
The DNA here is from genome assembly GCF_024139225.1 of Suncus etruscus. Taxonomy (NCBI): domain Eukaryota; kingdom Metazoa; phylum Chordata; class Mammalia; order Eulipotyphla; family Soricidae; genus Suncus; species Suncus etruscus. Next base: position 113,164,430 of record NC_064854.1, on the reverse strand, counting down.
TCTGGAAACAGTCTATGTATCTAAGAACTAGTTACTGGATAAAGAAACTTTGGTACATATACACAATGGAATGCTGTTAGACTGTAAAAAAGACTAAGTCATGCAATTTGCCATAGCTCAGGTGAATCTGGAGAATATCATGCAGAGTGAAGTTAGTCAGAAGGAGAGGGATTGAAAATTGAGTAATTTTTCTATATGAGATATAAAGAAACAAGGTAAAGGAAATAGCAAATCACCAAAGCCAACAAACACAATAATTAATTTATAGTCTGAGCTTAAATCAGAGAGGTAAATGAGGAAGTTGGGGTGGTTGGGGGGATAGTGGTGAAGGTAAGCAAGCACTGTGGCCTAGGGTGTAATATTTGAAAGTTTCACATATAAAACCTTTTCACTAATTGTATTATATATGGTTACAAATTATATTGCTTCAATTAAAAGTAATTGATTAGGGGGCCAGAGTGGTAGCACAGTGGGTAGGGCCTATATCTTGCATGTAGCTGACCTGGGTTTGGTCCCTAGCATCCTATATGTTCTTCTGAGCTTACCAGGAGTAATTTCTGAGCAGAGAGCCAGGACTAACCCCTGAGTGCCCCCAGTGTGACCCCCAAACCTAAACAAACAAACAAATAAATAAAACCTTTAAAATTCTTTTAAATAGAGGTTTAAAGGTGAAAAGTATTGCCAACACAAAGCCAAACAGAGTAATAATTGGATAAACTTTAACATCACCAGAATCCTCTTCATCTCTTCAAGAGACCCTTTGTATAGATGCCACAGATGTTACTTGGATGGAGGCCAAGAAGGAGAATTGGCTGGTACTTGAACACATAAACATTATCTTGGGCAATTTAAACATCTATAAACATGTATTCATTTGTTATTCATTGCTTTCCACTGATATCTTTAGAATTGAATGTGGAAACAAGCACATATGCAATTTTCTTTTAGCAGTGGGGATACCTCACATCTGAGGTCCAAACAGGCATTTTAAATTCTAAAATTTCCTTAAAATGTGAAGCCAAAACAGTTGCACTTTACTTTTTCTTACCACTTTATATTGGGTTCTAATTTCTAGCAATGACATAGTTCAATGCTTTGCCCGCTAAGAAGTAAATTTGGGGAACATCATTCCTCAGGGTCTTAGACTTTCTAAAATTGTTCTGTTTCAGGGCCAGAGAGATAGCATGAAGGTAAGGCATTTGCCTTGCATGCAGAAGGTCGGTGGTTCGAATGCTGCATCCTGTATGGTCCCCTGAGTCTGCCAGGAGCAATTTTTGAGCATAGAGCCAGGAGTAACCCCTGAGCGCTGTCGGGTGTGACCCAAAAACAAAACCAAAAAAATTTGTTTTGTTTCTTCTGTATACTATTTAATAAATTAAAAAGGATGACAGCAGTAAGGCATTTGTCTTGCATGCAGCTGAATCTAAACAGGTGGTAGTTCAAATCCTGGCATCTCATATGGTCCCCAGAGCCTGCCAGGAGCAACCTCTGAGTGCAGAGCCAGAAGTAACCCCTGAGCACCTCTGGGTGTGATCCAAAAACCAAAAATAAACAAACAAACAAACAAACAAACAAAGTAGGATAAAAACAAAGCTTTGCTTTACAATTTTTTTTGGCTCCTTGTATCTGTATTTCTCAAGTTCAGCAAAAGAATGGAATTTAAGTGGACGTCCTTTTGTTTAGACTGTTGTTCTGGCACTGTGGTCCCATGACTGCTTGCCTCACTTCAGAGCTTCTTAGAAATACAGTTATCTATCTGGATCTCTACCCCTAGTCTCCTATGCATGAAACTTTGAGATACACTTACAATAATCCTTTTTTAAACCTTCTTGCCATATCCTCATAGCTATAGTTGGAGAAGCAAAAATTTAAAAGAATTTATTCTTTGCAGTTCTCCAAAGTCCTTCCTATTCCCTGTCATTTTATACGCACCTCCACTCATTGAATTAAAATGTCACCTTAATACCTAGAGACTGGTTTTTAATTTTTTTTTAAACTGAAGCAGGTACCTGGGGCTAGTGGGGATAGGAATGTACATGTGCTGATTTATGATCTTCTTCAAATCTGACACCTCAAGCTCTTAACTTCTTTAAGCCTTTCTAAGCCTGAGTAGGAAACACATGGTGAGAAGGATGTGCCTCTAGGACTAACCTTAACATTCTTGGAAACTGTTGACAGCTGTGTTGACTCTGAAGATGGGAACACAACAACAGACTGTTTGGAAGGAGTATAAAATTTGATTATTTAGGATGAAATGGAAGAAAAGTCTGGATTAGCCTCTGAGCACCAATGGGTGTGAGGCTGAATTCATTTTCCCTGCAAAAAAAAAAAATATATATATATATATATATATATATATATATGTATATATGTTTTAAATAAACATATATTTGCATTTACTACAGAATTTTGGCTTTGCTTCTGAATCTGTAGTTTGAATACATGTTTTTATTTTCTTTAAGTTCTACTTATCTGAGAAACAGTTGTAATACAATATCAGAATGTAATGGTGAGAGCTGCATAGTATGTATACAGAAAAATTACACTTAGCTCCAAGGTTCATTTTTCATATTTGTGATAAAATTTAATCACATTTTCTGGAGAACAAATACCATAGGAAATAAGAGTCAAATTGCTCGGCCTTATTGACTAATCAATAAGGCATACATTTAATTATGCATTAATTATGTGTGTGTACATAATAAATCATATGTGACTCACTTTAATGTTTTTTGAGTACTTCCTATGTCTCTGGTTGTGTTCCAGAAAGTAGGATAATAGAATGATTCAGACAAGAAACATACGCTTTCTTGCTCATCTTCCAATTCGGAGATGGAGAGAAAAGACAGTTCACAAGAGTAAGAACAAATGAAGTTTGATTTCACTATTTTTACAGCATTTAGTAACTTACTTTAGCAGCAATCACTTATTTAAAGGATTTAGAGGATAGCTAAAACACAGATTTGTTTTGTTTATTATTATGCACTGAATTTAAGTATCTTTGCAATCAATCAGCTTTAAAATAATAGACTGCAAGAATTAATTGTGAACTTTTTAGGATTTTTTTAATTTGTTTTTCTTTTGGTGGGGGGGGTTCACACCCAGCAGTGCTCAGGGCTTATTCCTGGCTCTATGCTCAGAAATCGCTCTTGGCAGACTGGGGGACCATATGGGATGCCAGGATTTGAACCACTATCCTTCTGCATGCAAGGCAAATGCCCTACCTCCATGCTATCTCCAGATTCTTTTTGTTTTGTTTTGTTTTTTCTTTGTTTTTTTGGGCCACATCCGTTTGATGCTCAGGGGTTACTCATAGCTAAGTGCTCAGAAATTGCCTCTGGCTTGGGGGGACCATATGAGACGCTGGGGGATAGAACTGCAGTCCTTCCTTGGCTAGCGCTTGCAAGGCAGACTCCTTACCTCTAGCGCCACCTTGACAGCCCCCCTAGGATTTTTTTTAAAGAAGGGAATAATTTTGAACTATAATCATGAAAGTGGTTTGGAGGCTTATTACAAAATCTCTTTTATCAAACTATTAGATGGTTCCCTGAGCATTCCTAGTGGTCACACTTGAATAAAGAGCTTATAATAGCCCCTGAGCATTGCTGGGTAAAGCTCAGTTTCCACAACCAGTAGATTTTAGGTATATACGTTCAGACAATTAGTCATTTATGGTCCTACTGTGTATCCAAAATTGAGTAATAATTGTGATTAGAATGTTCACGCAGTTTGTTTCTTGTTTGCAAGATGTACATGCTAAGAACTTTATTATAATGCAGTGACTTAGTTATCATCATTATCCCACTTTATAGATAGAAATACTGATGTGTAGTTATGTAACTCTTTCTTAGTAATTGATATAACAAGTGGTGAAGTTGATACTAGTGGTTTATCGCTAGAATTTATGGCATTGTACACGACTATGCATATGTGTTTTCTTATTAAACTTGTCGTTTAATCAAACCAGAGCCATCCCATCTCATGTGTCAGAAAGTCTTCAGATCTGGGGCTGGGAGGTGGCGCTAAAGGTAAGGTGCCTGCCTTGCCTGCGCTAGCCTTGGATGGACTGCGGTTCGATCCCCCGGTGTCCCATATAGTCCCCCAAGCCAGGAGCAACTTCTGAGCACATAGCCAGGAGTAACCCCTGAGCGTTACCGGGTGTGGCTCAAACCCCCCCCCAAAAAAAAAAAAAAAAAAAGAAAGTCTTCAGATCTTTCTTTCAGACTGAAAGCTAGTCTTTATACATTCTACAACTCTCTGCTTTATCACTTTATCACAGTATCCTACTAATGGGGTTCAAAGGCATGAAACCTAACCATTGTCACTGTGGTGCCACTTCTCACTTGTGATTTGTATAGCAAGAAATCTTCATATCAGTTCATACTTTGCATATGATATTTGGTGATAGGTCCGGTTTAGGTTAATTAGTGGATTATATTTTTTTATGCTTAAATATCTGCTGATGCAGGTGTTAAATAACAGCCCTGGGTGGTGATAGGTGGTGATGGAGGGTGAAGGGGCCTTTCTCTGCTGGCCCACGCCACATTTCTGTAACCCCCTTCAGCCGGCGAGTCTGAGGGTTTAGGGTGGCGGCGAGGAATACTCACATCAGTCAGGTTTTGGCAATGTCAAGGGATACCTCAGAGCCAGTGGAGTATTGGTTGCTATGTGCTACAAATATGTCAGCCACCAGCTATAGGACAGTGAAACATTACTTGAGATACTAAGCTTGAATTATGAGTGAGTCATATCAATAAGTTAGAATGTTGAAAAGCCATGTTGTCTTTGCCCTGAAGGAATGTTTAACCAGTCAACAAATTCATTTTTATGTGCTTATGGGATGTTGTCTTTTGTTACATCAGAAATGATAAAGCAGGTTCAGTTTTCTTAATGCTTTATCAATTTAATCTGAAAAAAAATACATAGAGCCATTAACCTAGTTCCCATTCACTTACTTGGCTGTCACTTCATTCATACAAGACAAATGTGCTAGTCCTTGATATATGTCAGAGACTGGGAATTAACTATGGGAAAGTAGAGACAAGATGGACAAGAACCTCTAGAATTTCAATAAAAAATTAAAAAAATAAATAAATTCAGATGCTAGAGTGTAGGAGAAGGTTAGAACTAATGGCATTTTTTGTGGTAAAAATGTTGTACACTTCTAGAACAATAACTTGCCTTTACTTTGAGTTTGTATTTTGCCTTTAGTCTGCTTTGTTTAGGTAAGTTGTGGAAGGTTCATGGTTAACTCAGGTCCCCCTGTTATACTTTCTTAGAGCTGCCATGAAACCTGTAGTCTGGCTGCTAAAAGGTAGGATTGTTGCACACTGCAATTAGTATGAACTCAATTTGTTCAAGTCAAAGAATAGAAAGATTAGTGAACCCAAACGATAACTGTGGACTTTCACCAGAAGCAGTGAAGCTTATGTCAAGGTAAATTGACCTAGAATTGGGGACCAGAGAGCTATCCCTGTGAGATGTGTCACAGAATTCCAACCTGACAGGGACATAATGAAGCAACCAGAGGCTTGTGGAAGGTTTTAGAGGAATTGGGGTGGAAGCATGTTTAGTATCCTGATCCCTGTTGGAGAATTGGGCCTGTCAGTGGACACTTCTGTTTGTCATTTGATCTTTAATATTGAACCCTAAGTCTTTTTCATTGAACTGGGAAGAATGGAAACTTAAGACCTCTATAAGAAAAATATTGTTATTACTCATATTATCAACAAGATCTTCAATTCATCTTAGACCTTTCAGTCCCTAATCTCCACTCTAATTGTGAGAAATACTAAGAAATACAAAACCATAGTGGGAATCTCCTCAAACTTCATTTTAAATATAAGTAATGCATCAAAACTGTAAGTTATCTTAGCTGTGTTTCATTTATTGCATTTTTTACTATAACACCTTGACACAATGAAATTCTTCATAATACACCTATTTCATATGTTAGATGTTGCAACAGATCCCACCAGCTGTGTGATCTTCCTTTCTTCCTCTAATAACCCATTTGCTTCTATTCATCACCCTAGCCTGCGCCTTTGTAGATACAAATAAATTTACTTCATATTGTTACAACATGATAGCAAATAGAATTATCAAAACTTATATCAATAAGACTCAACTTATGAGAATTCTTATGTCTCATAGTGGCTATTACTCATTCTATGAGGATCTACCGCTGGTTAGTGCTAGTTGAGTCTTCTGTGTAATGTTTAGGCTCATTGAGTTTGGTTGTTGTCTTCTGTTTTATTGAGTCACCACTCGAGACACAGCTACTTAAGTTGCTCCTAGTTAAGCTTCAGTTCATACAATGTCCCAATATCCATCACTTCATCAGTGCACATTTCCTTCCACCAATGTCCCCAGTTTCACACCATGCATGCCTTTCAACCCACTGCTTGTGTTGCAGAGGATTTTCTTTTTCTCCTTTTCCCCAGCCCCCTTTTGTCCTTTTAGGTTTACTGTGGTTTACAAATCGTGTTACTGAAAAGTCATCCTGCATATCACTTTACCTCCTTTTAGTACACAAATCATGTCCAGAGTGATCTTTTACAACTATTATTGTCATCCCTTCCCTTTCCTAACTTCACTTTTGTTGCGGCATTTCAAATATCTCAATTGATTTCTTTACTGGGAAGGATAGGTATAACATAAAGTAGAACAGTACTATGGCATTTTAATTCATAATCTTAACTTTTGATCAAAATCCAGTAACTTTCTGCAAATTTGGTGTAAATATCTGTCAGTGAACACTAATAATATTTTGTTTTTGTTTTTGTTTTTTTGGGTTACACCCAGCAGTGCTCATGGGTTACTTCTGGCTCCATGCTCAGAATTCGCTCCTGGCAGGCACGGGGGACCATATGGGGATGCCGGGATTTGAACCAATGACCTTCTTTATGAAAGACAAACACCTTATCTCCATGCTATCTCTCTGGCCCCTGAACACTAGTAATTTTTGCAAATGCTTTCTATGTTGGTGAAGATAGTTCCATCTATTTGATTACTATGGGAAAGCATTCTGTGAAGTTGAATTTCTGGATCAGTAAAGCTATGTTTATAAAAATTTTTTGATAATAAAAGATGATAACATTTTATGAGTTCATATAGTCTCCTGGTGATCATGTAAAACACTTTATATCATAATAAAATGATGTATAACTTTAGATAAAAGTCTTCCATTGAGAGATTGAAGGATGGAATATATGTTTAAAAAAATCAAGCATGGAATTAGGGCATTTGCCTTGCATGCAGAAGAACAGTAGTTCAAATCCCAGCATCCCATATAGTCCCCGAGCCTGCCAGGAGTGATATCTGAGCATAGACCAGGAGTAACCCTGAGCATGACCTGGTCTGACCCAAAAAAAAAACAAAAACAGAACAAAAACAAAAAGAAAAATCAAGTATGCTATAGTGTACATTGGGTCAGAATAAAAAGAAACTCCCCACAATGAAATTCTTGGTTATCAGTGTATAAGCACCACAACTAAAGTATACAACACAGCAACCAAGTGTGTACCCCCGAGCAAGTACCACAACCACATATTTGTGACCTCTTATATCAGCTACTAAATGAGAAGAGAGGGAACATAAAACTTTAAAACGTTTTATTTTAGCAAGCCATTGGGTATGGTTGTCATTAATAAGCTTGATGGTTATTTAACTTCTTTTTAAAATTTCTTTTCATAATTATTTCCTCTGTTGAATGGTTTTCATAATTATATCACTTATCAAGTGAGTATTCCTTATTGTTGAGCAGTTTGTTTTTTTTTCATTTTACTCATATTAAAAATAAGAATATTAAGTGTAATTATGCATAATCCTATCCTTAAATCAAGTGGTTTTATATGTGTGAAAATTAATATGGCATTGATGCACATTATGAGAATTTTCCCCAAAATATCGATGCTGAGCTATAGTGTCACAAGCATTAGTAAAATGCTTTTGCAATTCTTTTACTTTGATTACCCGTCATTTCTTGTGTGCCATTATCTTCTTTTATGGAGGGGAACAGTGTTCAGGGATTACTCCTGGCTCTGCACTCAGGAATAACTCCTGGTGGTTACAGGTTACTTTATGGAATGCTTTGAATCAAACCAGAGTGGCTGCCTGCAAGGCAAGAGCCTCACCTGCTTTGATCTCATGCTTTGAAATGGATTTAGAATGCAGTAAAATCAAGGTTCTGCCATTTTCATTTGTCTTTGTACTTTCACAGAAGCCTTCTTTACTTTGCTTCCCTCAGCTGTTAAATGGAAAGTGGAAAGGTCTAGTCAAGAATGATGATGACGGTGTTCCTCTGATTCTATTTCAGCACAGTACTCAAAGAAAATGTATACTAATACATTTTGTCTACTTTATAGATTTTTTTCTTGGGTAATTATTCTCAAAGATCTGACATTACCTTCTGAGACAGGGCTTCTTTACTCCTTTATAACCAACTAGTACCTTTGTAAAATTGGAGTCTAGTACTCTCTTTGCTGCAGGGCAGGGTGAGGAGAAAAATGTCATATGCAGCCCAATTGCTGCTTTTAATGAGGGTTCATTGATAGTGATACCAACTCTAGTTGTGTGTGTAGGAATGTCTTCTTTTGGAGATCCAAGGTTCTTTTTCTCTCAATGGTGTTCTTGTACTCTGGACAGAAAGCTCAATACAAAAATGAGCCCTTCCGGAGAGATAGCATGAAGATAGGGTGTTTGTTTGCCTTGCATGCAGAAGGACGGTGGTTCGAATCTTGGCATCCCACATGGTCCCCCGAGCCTGCCAGGAGCAATTTCTGAGCATAGAGCCAGGAGTAACCCCTGAGTGCTGCCGGGTGTGACCCAAAAACTAAAAACAAAACAAAAAAAGTGAGCCCTAAAGAAAACCATTTGTAGGGATTGAGTTGTGACCGTTGTGAGCTGTTGGTTTTTAATTTGTGGCACCAACACTACCATCCCAAATAAAAAAAAAATGGGGTGTGAAGAAGAAGAAAGCAAGCCTTGTATGAGTATTTGCATTAATAGATTATGAGTACAAGCTTAAATACATGGAAAAAAAATAACAGGTGACGCAACAGTTTAGTATAGGACTGTGAAACAGGGTAACATTTTATAGAAAGTTTTATTTATATTTCTTGCAAAACTTTTGTGATGGTATCAGGGATCAGTCTCAATTCACACATGCAAAACATGTGCTCTGCTGCTGAGCTACATTCTATGCCCACAGAAATCATTTTTACCGAGATAGAGAATTTGCATTTTTGAGATACTGTAGATGGGCAAAAGGAGAGGTAACAAAGAAGTAAACAGCTTGTGAAACTCTCCCTTTCAGAATGATTTCCCACAAATAACTTGTACATTCTGTATTTTGCATTGGGCCTTATGGTCCTGATGCGCACATCTGGCTATTTAGAGGAGAGCATGTGCCATCTTCCAGCTGCAGATAGCCTGCCTGGGGAGTCAGGCACCTGCTACTGCAGTTTTGTGATGTGGAGGAGACACGGGAATGGTGTTTTCCCTTCAGAAACTACAAGAGCTGCAGCGTGCTTGTGGGCCTTCCTGGTTCTTTCTTAGGACAAACTCATTTGTGAACATTCATACAAAGCCAATGGGGTTGCTTTAGAGAATACATTTCAATTCTCCAGGGGCTGGGCGGTGGCGCTCGAGGTAAGGTGCCTGCCTTACCTGCGCTAGCCTAGGAGACGGACCGCGGTTCGATCCCCCGGCGTCCCATATGGTCCCCCAAGCCAGGAGCGACTTCTGAGCGCATAGCCAGGAGTAACCCCTGAGCGTCACCGGGTGTGGCCCAAAAACAAAAAACAAAAAACAAAAAAAATCAATTCTTAAATAATATTTGAAAGATACTGATGTGAATTTTATTTTGAATCTAATTGTTAATATATAGCAATCTATAAATATGTAATAATATACACCTTTAGAAGTTTGTGCTAAAGTAGATTAGTAGTGGTTTCTTAACATTGCTTAATAGGGATGTTCTGAATTTATTTTAAAGGTGCTCATAATTTATTTTAAACTGTTAAAAGAGCATTCTAGGATTTGGATCTGCTTCTATAGTCATATTTAGTTATTGGCTTTGACATCGATAGGTCTATAGTGGTCCTCTAAGTTAGAAACAAAACCACTCAGGAAACATTTGAGTGAAAATAAATATTACGTAACAAGTGTCATTGCTTTCAACCTACATATTTCAAAAACTCTCAAAAACCCCAAGGTAGTCGTATGATATTGGTTATGTTTTTATTTACTTTCTCCTTGACACTTATTCAGTATGTCTTAGCATATTTTGAGTATTCATGAATGGTAGTTTCAAAAATGACTGGTTTCCAGCCGTGAAAATTGCCAATTGTAGGCTTACCAACACAGAAGGATAAAAGTGATAGAGCTGAGAATACTCAGGAGTGCCTTTGGGACTTTATCTGTATATTCAGTGGCAAAAATCTCTGCAATTTGGTAGACGTGATGCTTGGAAAACTATTAATATAGATTTTCTGTATAAGTTTTCAGTATTTTTAAAAGACAGATTTCAAATTCTACTACTTGTGCTATTTTGTGAATAGCACAAAACAATGTTTCAGTCTTGAAACAAAAGATTATTATGGATGAGGAACAATGTACCTGAGTAATTTATTTCAGAAACTATGTTCCTAGAAGTTTGTCTATAACTCTGTAGCAGTAGAAGAGATATAATAGACATGCAACTTCAGTAATAAATTTATCTTCAATTGAGATATATTAGACGTGCAACTTCAGTATTCAGTAATAAATTTATCTTCAATTGTGTAGTACAAATCTGAGATTGGGGGTTAGGGAAGGTTTTAGAACTTGATAAGTTCACAAAAATCATTTTATTATACACTTTTAAATAGTGCAAATCAGTATATGTAAGTTATATCTCAAATATTTTAAGATGGAACCATCTATTTTAAATTGAAATTGTCAATATTTGTTAGAATGTTTGATTAATGATTTGAAGTTTACCACAAAGAGTGGTGAGTGCAGTTAGATAAATAACTACACTAACAACAATGACAATGGCAATGAGACAGTGGTAATGAACTGCACCTGGAGAACCTGCATCTGGTAGAGTGAAGTCAACACTGGTGGTGGGAGTGGCTGAAACCCAACTATGAAGGACTTTGTAAATCACAAATATTTCAATAAAATAAAATAAGAATATTCTAGGTAACTTTAAGAACACATAGTATTACTTCACAGCTAAATAATGAGTTCCTAAATGTCTGACAATTGTTTGAAAAATAAGACCAATTTTCTTATACATCTTTGGGAAGACTTCTGTTGTGGCAAGAAACATGAAAAATAGGATAAGTCTCTTTTCAAGTAACTGCAAAGCATCATGATTATCGAAGTATGAGTTGGTGCAGGTATTCCTGTAGGAGAACCAGTACAAGTGATAGTTTTTGGAGATGATGGAGCTTTAGATTATCTTGAAGAACTATGACCTGCAGAAGAACAAGCACTTCTCAGGAACTGTCATGCTCAAGTCCACTTATTACCCAATGTTTTATCAGTCCTGGGGAACCAATTGCATGACCATGAGTTCAAACTATGGATGTCTTCCATGTGGACATTGAAGTAGAAAAGAAACTCAACAAGAATTAGTAGTTGGTAAAAAAAAAACAAAAAAAAAAAAAACAAAAAAACAGACCTAGAAATATGAAACCTTTCTGCCTCAGTATCTCTCATCAAGTAGAACTTCAGAATCCCAGGTCTAGATAAAGCTGGCAAGTTTCTTTTTTAACTGAACCACAATAAAAAGATGGTAGACAAAGTTGATGAAGTTAAATTCACAGTCCAGTTCCAAATGAACAAACTGTAGTGTCTGCTAATAGCTCTCGGGCATGTGAAGCTAATTCATGATGAGTTTGTGTATAACATTCACTTGACTGTCATTGCTTAAGAAGAATTGGCAAAAATGACTGGGTTTTATACATCAAGAACATCACGGCAAATTCCAGTGCCTATAGCCTATAGTGAGGCACAATTAAGTAAACCTTAGTACTACCATGTTAAAAAAAATAGAACTAATGTTCCACAAAAGATATATAGATCAAAAAGTTGTGGTGTATATACAATGGAACTCTGCATATCTCCAGCTCTTGCAGCTCACTACCCCATGGATGTAATGGAAGGGAATCATATTAAACCATATAAGTCAAAGGAAGAAAGGCAAATACTAGATTGTTCTCATCTGTGGTAAAATGAAAGAAAACAAGAAAATAGACAGTAACAAATGGGTGGAAAACACTTGGCCTTGGATTACAATACTCAAATTACCAAGCTGAGAGAGAAGAAATGTAGGTTATAAAGACATATAAAGAGATAGATATTGGTGATATAGGGAGCCTGGCAGAGGGTCTTGGGCTCACTGGTAGTAATTAAGTACATTAATTTTGTACATTAATGTATGAATTTGTGCATTAATATTTAAAGTATTAAGACTATTGTAACTTATATAATTAAAATACACTTTAAAATAAAGTTGAATAAAAACAAATTTAAGATAAGAGAATGAAATTAGAATACATAACTTGTAACTAAGCATGAGAGAGAACATATCTTTTTATGTCTCGATTTCAGGAATACAAAACTTTTAATAAAGCAAGCACATGTCAATTCCTGCTCACCATACTGATGACCTTTGCTGAATTTTGTGGATCAAGAGAAGATGTTTAGTGATTTCCAAAACAGTATGCTCTTGGTTGTGAATAATATGCTAATTAATGCATAAATTAGAAGTTACTCTCTTGCAGATAAAATGCTAGCTCAGAACCCAAGTGAGAAAAAAATAAAAAAGAATCGTTTTCAACGGATGCTGGAGAAATAGAAGAAAAGTTCATAATCAAATTTCACATTCCTAATATTGTCAGTAGTCAGCTATGGAAACATGAAAAATGTTAGGGTTTTTGTTTTCTGGTTTTGGTTTGTTTTTCTTTATTGTTTTGGGACTAGAGCCAGTTATGTTCTGGGTTTACTCCTTGGTCTACTCTCAGGAATATTTCTGGTAAGCTGTGGGTACCATCTGGGATTGCCAGTGATTTAACCTGAGTTGGCTACATGCAAGGCCAACCACCCTACCTATAAGTACAGCTCCCCAAAGAGGCTGTTTGTCTTTATTAGCATTTACTCTGCATAAATAGCTAACTCAGAAAAACAATAAGAAAATTTGATACTTAATTGATATTTCTGTAAGCAGTATAGAAATGACCTTGTTTACTGAGTCCTATGACCAGGTCTCCAAACTACTATGATTCTATTATCACTTAAAGTCCTTTACTAAATATTTTAACCCAAATTTTCTTTACAATAGATCAAACTAGGAACTGTGTCTTAATTTTGAATCCAATCTCAAAGAGAAGCAAAATGCAGATAGCCATGATAAAACAAACTATTCAAAAGCTTCTAAAATCAACAGTGAATAATGCTTGCTCTTGACCATTAGTTCCTGGCCATCAGACCTGATTTGCTACCTCAAAAAAATGTGGCGAACCCCAAAAGTCCTGAATACCTTCTGTAAAATGGCATTTGCATAGAGGAGTCACTGCCACTTTCAGCACAACCTTTCTAGGTAACTTTGGAAAGCTGCAATTCCAAAACAACTGTTTCTGACTCCTCTTGACAAGCTTATGGAGAAACAGTGGGTCCACTTTATCCAACTACTCCACAGTTCCATCCATGAGCACTAAATATCTCAGATTTCCTCTTGAGTAATACTTTACCCCACAATGAACTTAGTGCAGTATAATCTTTTTTTTTTTTTTTTTTTTTTTTTTTTTTGTGGTTTTTGGGTCACACCTGGCAGTGCTCAGGGATTATTCCTGGCTCAAGGCTCAGAAATTGTTCCTGGCAGGCACGGGGGACCATATGGGACGCCGGGATTCGAACCGATGTCCTCCTGCATGAAAGGCAAACGCCTTACCTCCATGCTATCTCTCCTGCCCCAGTGCAGTATAATCTTACTTGTATCATTACACCATTTATTGGTATCATCAAAACCACAGTATTATCTCTCTTTTCTTCATTGCCTTATTCCCCAGGTCAAGGGCCAAATGATAAGTCATACTTTCTCAATTTACCTGTAAACAAAGCATTGTTAACCATTTCCATTTGCTATCACTTCAGCCTCAAAACACTGTTAGCTCTTCTAGAGATTATTGCAGTGATCTCCTGCCTAAATCCCTAACTTAGTTTTCCCTGCCTGGCTCCATGATCAACATAGCAATGATAACTATGTTAAAGTTAGATTATGCCACTCAACTCCTTGCAAACTTTCCAGCAATACCTTTTGTCATTTAGAGTAAAATATAATAACTGAAAAATATTGTACAAGGTCAAACATATAAACTTCCTGCTCGCAATTACATCAGTGATGGCATCTCCTGCATCTTCTGGCATATTTCCTCTCTAAAAAAGTCCCTTGACTATAGCAAACGTTTTACTGCTGTCTTCCCACCTAGGTTAGGTAACAAGTAATCCATCTTCTTTTAAGATAGACAATTTCACTTCTTCACTGACACCTACTTGGTCACATTGGGTTGATAATACCCAATGAGGGAAGGGTCTATACTGCCCATTCCCACTGGAGTTTCTTCCTTTTAAAATATTTTACTCCATAGCACACATCTAAATATTAACACACTTATGTTGTCATTGTTATTTATTTGTCAATCCTTTTCAAATGCAAGTATTTGTATTTGGCTTAGTACCTCACATACAGGCAAATGATTTTACATTAATACTTTTTGTTTGTTTGTTTATTTCTTTTTGAGTCACATTTGGCAGCGCTCAGGGGTTTCTCCTGGCTCTGCTTAGAAATCTCCCCTGGCAAGCTCGGGGGACCATGTGGGATGCCGAGAATTGAACCACAATCCAGGCATGTAAGGCAACTGCCCTACCGCTATGCTATCTCTTCAGTGCCCAAATATTAGTACTTTTATTAGCACATGATAATAATAGATATATTTATAATGATTGAAAGAAACCACACTCATAACCATTAGTAAACTATTCTCTTTCTAACCTATTATATGGTGAAGAGAGTGTCAGATTTCTGGACTTACATATGAAGCCAAATTGGTAATCATTTCAATATATGTCTGATAGCAAAAATGGCTCAAGTATATGCACCCATTCAAATATTTTTAGTGCAGAAAAATTACATGGTGGTCTTATACTTGAGCAGTCTAAGTTTGAATCCTAATTCCTCTTTTTGCCTTGTGGTACTTAAATACCAATTAACCTTTCCACTCTTCAATTTCTTCATTCAAAAATACAGGGAGAGCATGGTCAGGAACAAATATGAAAGTATATACACCACCTTAGCTCATTGCCCAGTTAGCTGACAATGAAAAATGGATTTGAAAAATGCGGTTAAAACTGCTTGCTTTGAAGGGCCATTTTGGACAGCTTACCTTTGACCCTCTCCTGCCTCATCTATATATTACGGGAATAATGGTACAGTTTACAATGTGTAGGTGATTTAAATGATGTGAGATAATTCTTCCAAACTGCAATTCATATCTATTTTTATTGACCTCATAACATAATTTATTTTTATTTCAGTCTGTTGATAATGGTTTTGTGACTACCACTGCTGCTCTCTTTCTAGGATATCATGTGGCTGTGATAACTTTTAGGAGGACAGTTTTGGGGTCCATAGTGAAGGCTACTCAGGGCTTGTTCCTTGCTCTATGCTTAGAAAATTATATGTGGGGCCCATTGAGATAGCACAGCAGCGTTTGCCTTGCAAGCAGTCAATCCAGGACCAAAGGTGGTTGGTTCGAATCCCGGTGTCCCATATGGTCCCCTGTGCCTGCCAGGAGCTATTTCTGAGCAGACAGCCAGGAGTAACCCCTGAGCACCGCCGGGTGTGGCCCAAACGACCCCCCCCCAAAAAAAGAAAATTATATGTGGTACAAGGAATCAAACTCAGATAGACTGCATGCAAAGTAAGCAAATACCCAGTTTATTAATTAATGTATTAATTGGTAGGTGCTACTATATCTAAACCAACTTAAAGGAAAGTATGTTTTACTTATATATAAATTCTTTGTGGGGGTGTCATACCCGGCAGTTCTTAGGGGTTACTTCTGCATCTGCACTTAGAAATCGCCACTGGCAGATTCAGAGGGACCATATGGATGCTGGGAACTGAACCACCATCTGTCCTAGGTTGGCTGCATGCAAGGCAAATGCCCTACCACTGTGCTATCTTTCTGGCCCATATATAAATTTTTTGTTTGTTTCTTGACCACACTCGGAGACTCTCGGGTTACTTCTGGCTATGTGCCCAGAAATCTGGCAGGCTCGGGACCATACGGGTTGCAGGGAATTTAACCTGAGTTCATCCGAGGTCGGCCATGTGCAAGGCAAATGTCTTATCCGCTGGTCCCTGATTTATAAATTTCTTAGTGACTTTTGTAGAAAACTTTTTCTTGATAATCACTTTCTTTGTTGTCATTATAAATAAACACCATCTGTAACTTACAAATGCATTTGTTTATTCTTCGTCAAAGATCAATTTAGTTTCTAAAAAATAATAGGTTTATGAAGATTTTAATTGAATATGTTATTTTGATCACAATTCCTTTCAGAATGAATAACAAGGTTATCCATGTTTTGTGGTTTTACTGATTTGCTCTTTTTAAAATTTCTATTCCATCTTTCTTTTTTACTTCATTGTTTCATTCCTTCTCTGTTACCTTGGATAACAAGGATTAAAAATAAAATTAAAATGTATTTTGTTCTCCAAGCACAGTGTTTAGATATTCCATTGGGAAGTTTGTTGTTTCCTCCTGTTTTACAGCTTTTCTTTTCTTTTTTTTTTTTTTTGGCCACACCCGTTTGATGCTCAAAGGTTATTCCTGGCTAAGCGCTCAGAAATTGACCCTGGCTTCGGGGGACCATATGGGACGCTGGGGGATCGAACCATGGCTTCCTTGTCTAGCACTTGCAAGGCAGACACCTTACCTCTAGCGCCACTTCTCTGGCCCCACGGCTATTCTATGTAAGGAAGAGATGACTATATTTCCATGAACATTGAACATGTGTATCTGGGTTTCACAGAAGTTTTGATGGACTATCTCCTGATGCTTTAGAGCTGATCCAGAGAAATGATGATTCATAGTAGATTGAAATTATCTTCCCAGCGAATTCTGAGCAATTCTCCACTATAATGATGGAGAGCTCTGTCTTTTGGCCAGGTTTTGTTTTAATATATTAAGCACTTTTATCAAAATTCGACAAAGGAAATGGATTTGTGAATGGCATATTGCCCAAGAGGCTTAGGTCTTCAACTAGATGACAAAAGCCCCCCCCCCACATTTCCTGAGAGACACAAATAATGGGTGAAAATTAAATTAGATATAATAATGTGTGGCCATATGGGAGTATTACATATATTTGGATTGAAGTAACAACTTCTTCATTTCCTATTTTTAATAGTGACTCTATTAGCAACTTTTCAAGGTTTTCATAAGGATTTTAAGTCTAAGCTCGCTGTGAAGAGCATGATGACTTCTCATTAATATTGTTTTATTAAAATTGTCCTATTTTAAAGTTAAAAGACACTTTGGGCCAGAGAGATAGTTTAGTATTTGAGGCACTTGCCTTGCATGCAACCTACCTGGGCATAATCCCATCAGGATTATGTCCCAAACTCTCTCCCTTTAAGAAATGAAATAAGGGGTCGGAGAGACAGCATGGAGGTAAGGCGTTTGCCTTTCATGCAGAAGGTCATCAGTTCGAATCCCAGCGTCCCATATGGTCCCTGTACCTACCAGGAGCAATTTCTGAGCATGGAGCCAGGAATAACCCCTGAGCACTGCTTGTTGTGACCCAAAAACCACAAAAAAAAAAAAAAAAAGAAAGAAATGAAATGAAATGAAACAGAATTTGTACTCATTATGGATCAGACATAATATACATGATAAAATAAATTATATATGAAAAAAACAAGATGATTTTTTCCTTATCTTTTATGATGTTTCCTTTTTTGTTTCTCTGTAATTCTTACTCTGAGTATTCTTTTTTGTTTGGTTGGTTTTTGGTTTTTGGGGCCATACCCAGTGGTGTTCAGAGATTACTCCTGGCTCTGCACTCAGAAATTGCTCCTGGCTCAGGGATCGGATCAAACCCATGTCTGTCCTGGGTCAAGCACTTGCAAGACAAATGCCCTATCACTGTCCTACGACTCTGACCATGAGTTTTCTTTTTAAGCATTATTTCCTTAGCCCTTCCTTAGCTAGCCCGTAAACTTTTATCTCCAAAGAGTATTTGCTTTATTTCTTACTATGTAAATCTGCTTTCAAGAAGAAAAAGGAATTGAAAAAAGGTTTCTTTCCAAAATAAGCTGACACCCAGCTTAGACATTTATACACTGGTGGGAATGGACAGTGTTTGCACTGTGACCTCATCAGTATCAATTCTTTGAGAATGTTCTCAGGCCCTAGTCTTGGAGGTATATGTGTACAATTTAGTTTTTGTTGTTTTCTTCTTCAATGTCAGTGGTACTTGTTATATCTTATCTCAAAATAAATATATTCTTCATTCATACTAGAATCCTTTGACTCTTCCCACCAATAGCCACCATAACTACCTCTAACAGCTTATCAAGCTTCTTCTCTCTTTGCATATTTTATCACCTGTTGATAGTTTTCTTCCAAAAGTAGGTCTCTTCTCCCTCTCCCTCTTGCTCCCCTCCTCCTCCCCTCTTCTCTCTTCCCTCTTCCCTCTCCTCCCTTCCCTTCTCCTCTCCTCTCCCCTTCCTCTTCCTCTTCCCTTTCCTCTTCCCCTTTCCCTTTCCCTTCCTTTCAAGTTTTCTATCATTTTGTAGTACTGATTATGTAGCTATGTTGTTTTTTCCATTTAACTGTCTAGGATTACTTCCTCTGTTATAAATGTCTTATTTTAAAAAGCATTTTACCTTTAAATAGTTTATATGTTTTTAAATTGTAGTTCAAAGCATATTAATGGATAAGCAGTGGGAATTCAGTTGTCTATTTTTTTTCTCTTTTCATAATAATGTGTTGATTATTTTTTTTGTTTTGTTATTGTTCTTTTGGGTACACTCCCGGTCATGCTCAGGGAATACTCCTGGCTTGGGGGGAACAAATAGGACCCTGGAAGCATTGAACCGCAGTTGGTCCTTGGCTGGTGCTTCAAGGCAGATGTCTTACCTCTAGCGCCACCACTCCGGCCCGGTGTTGATTTCTTAAATATACTTCCAGCAGTATTTTATGTACATGCAGATAATATTGATGATGGTTATTGATGTTCTCATTTTTAAACACCAATGGCAGCATATTATAATTTACTTTATTAAATAATACCTTTCAGATCTTCTCATTTTAACTTCTTTTTAGCTTTATGTTTTCCCATTGCATTGCTATAATTCAATTAACTAGTTCTTTAGTGATGAATATTTTTCTTGCTTTTCTTCTTTAATATTATCAGTGATTCCTTTATAACTAACATTAACATTGCTTGAAGCCAAGTATAAATGCCAAATTACCATCATAGTCAACTGAATGCCCATTTATAATTTTAATAGTCTGTTCCAGTTTTGTTTGTAAGATGCAGTTAGTCTCTCATTTGCCATAAATTGAAACACGTATTTAAATACATCCTTGCTAGCAGTGTAATCAAGCATCTAGATGTTTGCAATTAATGGATTCAAATATGCAACTATATAATTTTAATTTAGTTTCATTATTAGTAAGGAACAGCAATTTTTTCTGTGTAAAGGGACTATTTGTGTATATTTTTGAGCCATTGATTTATCTCCTTTTTCTGTTTATTTTGGACCATACCTAGTGATGCTCTGAGTCTATTCCCAAGTTCTTTTTTTGAGAAGTTCTCCCTGTGGCACTCAGAGGACTGTGTGGTATCAGGGATTTCATGAAAACAAGCATTCTGTATGTAAAGCATGCATGCACTTGCTCTTTGAGCTAACCCTTTGGCCCTTTTTTAAATTTTTTATGGAGTTTGGATTTTTCGATTTCTCAAAACTTTTCTTACCCCCTTTTTGAGGTTGACTGCAAATCTTTCTGCTAGTTATTTGGCATCTGATGTTTCTTATGGTGTTTCTGCAATGTAAGAACAGATCAATACTTTTTCTTTTCAGATCAATTTTTTTTAATTGTTTTAATTTCGGGTCACACCCGGCGGTACTCAGGCATTACTCCTGGCTCTGCACTCAGAAATCACTCCTGGCAGGCTCGGGAGACTATCTGGGATGCCAGGATTTGAACCGAGGTCCGACCCATGTTGCTGTGTGCAAGGCAAACATCCTACCGCTGTGTTATTGCTCCGGCCCTGATCAATACTTTTTTTTTTTTGTTTGTTTGTTTTTTTGTTTTTTTTTTGTTTTGGGGCCACACCCGGTGACGCTCAGGGGTTACTCCTGGCTATACGCTCAGAATTTGTTCCTGGCTTGGGGGACCATATGGGACGCCGGGGGATCGAACCGCGGTCCGTCCAAGGCTAGCGCAGGCAAGGCAGGCACCTTACCTCTAGCGCCACCGCCCGGCCCCAATACTTTTTTTTTTTTTAAGGTGTTTGATTTTGTTTTTTGACCATTCCTAGAAATGTTTAATGCTGGCTCTGCACTCAGGAACCACTCCCAGGAGGCTCAGGAGACCCTATGAGATGCTGGGGATTAAACCCAGTTGGCTCTGTAGAAGCAAGCACCCTCCCAGGTGTACTATCTCTTCTGCTCCAAGGTGTAAGATATCATCAAACTTTTCACCTGTGTAAATATGCTTTCCCTACTCTTAAGTTTCCACAAAATGTTCTGTATACTTTTATTTGTTCATTTGACACTTTACAACTTCATCCATTTGGATTTTTTTTCCCCTGGAGTAAGAGTTTCTCTTCTTGAATCATAGCATAGGTTTGTGTAATGGACATAATTTGCTTAGCCAGCTCCTTCTGGTGGTTATATACAATATTGCTGATTCTTTCATATTAGAAACAGTTGAAATTTAATCAGCCTTCTGGTATACATATGTATTTTTCTAGACTGGTTAGTGTGAAGTCGAGTTGCTGGAGCATAGGGTCTGCACATGTACATATGACCTATATTATATTCTTGCCAGGGAAGCAGTCTTTTGCAGTGGTATGGAATTGGGGTTAGTAAACATTTTCCGAAAGGGCCAGATGGTAAATATTTAGGCTTTGTTATTTCTTTCACAGCTATTTCTCTCTGGTGTTATAGCAGGCAAGTCACCATAGATAATATGTAAATGAATGTATATGGCTGGGTTTCAGTGATATTTTATTTACAAAAAAACAAATGGTTCTGAGCGACATTGGCTCACATTACACAGTTTCAAGTTTCAGTTGTAAAGTCTGAGTTACCCTCATAGCTTTGGAATTAAGTCCTTGTCTATCACTGAAGTACTTGGGGTTAGTTGGTAGTCACTAAGAATCAATTTATTTTTCTGTACAATAAGAAAACTAGGCCCTACTTGACATTAATGTAAAAGGATAAAAGAAAAGAAAATGTAGAAAATTTTATCACAATACTTGGTGTATAATGAATAGTTCACCAGTGCCTAATGCCTCATTGATTTCATCTCATTAACAATCTATTATTACGGGCCCGGAGAGATAGCACAGAGGTGTTTGCCTTGCAAGCAGCTGATCCATTACCAAAGGTGGTTGGTTTGAATCCTGGTGTCCCATATGGTCCCCTGTGCCTGCCAGGAGCTATTTCTGAGCAGACAGCCAGGAGTAACCCCTGAGCAACGCTGGGTGTGGCCCCCCCAAAAAATCTATTATTACATTACTAAGGGACATTTAATTCCAGTGATTGAAGGACTTACAAAAATTTTAGTAATCAAAAGAAACTATACCTTGGCAGGCCCTTGAATGAGGAAGAAAATTTAAATGAGTGGCCCCACAGTAACCATACCTGTCTGTGTGATATCCACAATCAAACATATTATGACAGTTTGGTCATTGCAATGACATAAGGAATGGACAGAGAAAGAAATTTTATTCTCAAATATAATTTTTTTTTTTACTTTGACTTTTGCTTTGACTCCAGTATGTCTTAGCATGGCACGGACACCAATATCTTTATTTAATTTTGTTTGGGGTCTCTATCATACAGTGCTCAGAGACTACTATTGACTCTGAATTGGGAGTCATTCCCAGTGGTGCTATCTGAACCATGTTCAGAGATGGAATTGGACCTCTTATTTGCAAAATATGTGCTCAGCCATTTGATCTGTCTTTGATTTTAAATTTTTATTTTATTTTATTTTTTTCAGGCCATACCCATTTGATGCTCAGGGGTTACTCCTGGCTAAGCGCTCAGAAATTGCCCCTGGCTTGGGGGGACCATATGGGATGCCGGGGGATCGAACCGCGGTCTCAATCTTTCCATGGCTAGTGCTGGCAAGGCAGACACCTTACCTCTAGCGCCACCTCGCTGGCCCCAAATTTTTACTATTTTTAGCTTCTTTAAATTTTTTATTTTAAGCCTTCCAATTTTCTATTAAAATATTATTTATTTTCCTGATTTTTATGAAACCCTTGCCATCATACTTCTTTTCAACAGATCTGTTTTAAGAATTAACTTCCTTCTATGCTGTATGATTAGATTAGACAAGTACAGACATCACAGAGTTTATTTTCTTCGACCATGTACTATAACAAGAAATGAATAAGGATAAGGAATGGAATGTGAATTAAGACATGGGATGTGAATCAAGTTCTATTTTTGTTGTTGTTATTGTTGTTGTTTTGGGGCCACACCCAGTGATGCTCAGAGGTTACTCCTGGCTATGCACTCAGAAATAGCTCCTGGCGTGGGGGACCATATGGGACTCTGGGGGATCCAACCGCAGTCCTTCCTATGTTAGCCAAATTCAAGGGAAATGCCCTACTGCTGTGCCACAACTCTGGGCCCGATGAGGTGCTATTTTAAAGAGCTCAGTTCATGAAGACTGCTGAAGAGCCGAAATGGAATTGTTTATATTATTTCTATCACTATTACTTCTTCTAAATCCCTCCATTTATTTCTAGACTCCCTTTATTACCTATTACTTATATTCTACATTTATTGCAATAGTGAAAAGCATATGTTAAAATGATCTATTTCTAGCATGACAGAAAGACATGGAATCCATCATGTTGTTTTGGCCTTCCCTCTTAAATATGGCTCTTTATGTCTAGACAATTCCCCAGATAGCATTTAATAGTTAATACATTTTGGTGCATATATCTTTCCTTTTATAGTTGTCACAGGAAGAGTGTTAATCATTCTGTTTACACCCTTTGACGTGTTTCCCAGTCTCCCACACACCCTCCCCACTACACCCATCAGTTGTTGAGTGAGCTCCTCATAAAACCTTTCAATTTTTCTTTTTCTCTCAGCCTTAATGCCAGTGGATTGGTGTATAGATGATTAGCCCTCCAAGTCACCAGATTTCCACATTTTTTCTTTGAGAAGTGTTCTCTTTTCTTGCATATGAATGTGATTTCTCATGCTTTGGGCCAAGTGTATTTAATGATAAGTTATGGGGCATGGCATTGCCAACTAACATAACCTAAAAAATGGCTTCCACTCTTCGACAAGAAGTGCCTTCTGGGGCTGGAGAGATAGCAAGGTGGTAGGGTATTTGGTCCTGGCTTGGGGGACCATATGGGATGCCAGGGGATCCAACCATGGTCCTTCCTAGATCAGCCAAATGCAAGGAAAGTGCCCTTGTTTGCGCTGCACCACAGCTCAGGGCCCGATGACCCGAGACATTTTCTGAGACCTGCTTTGATTCCCTGCCTCCCATATGGTCCCCCAATCTGCTAGGGGTGATTTCTGAGTGCAGAGCCAGGATTAACCCTTGGACACCGCTGGGTTTGGCCCAAAACCCAATCAATCAACCAATTAATCAATCAAGTCGAAAGAAAGAAAAACAAAAAAAGAAGTGCCTCATGGTTTTATGTATAACTTTGTTTTTCTCATTGAGAAAAGCTCTGACCTTAGTAATAATGCAAGTTCATCCGGCCTAGTCTTACCCACATACGTTGTGTTTTTTTATGGCTTGTCTCTGGGCCTAAAACTTCTAAGAGAGGTGACTGTTCCCAGAAAGACTATCAGAGATTCCTGTTTTCTGATTCAGAGGCTATCAAGAGTCAGAATTTGCCATAAGAGGCCTCAGAACTTGTTTCCTTTCCTTTTGTCTAAATGAGATCTTTAAATCTTTTTTCAAGTGTATTCCTCTCCTGTAGAGACAGAGCAGCGGAAAGAGGAGAAATCAGATGTTATCCATAAATATTCTATCCACCATGCATTTCTGATTCTTATCTGTATATTTGACATTTTCATCTTAGTGATGAATGGAGAAAGTATTGTATAATTGAACTGTCTGCCTTTTAAAATCAGCATTCTGATTATATCATATATATTCTATAAATAAGTTTACCAACCTGTTTTAAATACAAATACACTTAAGATGAAATGTATGAAGATAAAATTAAAATTTTTAGTAACTCTGTGATCTAGTCATTTATTTATTTTTGGCTCCTGGCTCTTGTCAGTGTGGCCTCTAATTCATTTCTTCTTGATTGCCAATCTGTATGCATCCTTCAGATTCTGGGAATAGAATAGAATAGGTTCTTTCTTTAGATTCTGGGAAAGCAGGCAAGAGAGACAGTGAATAAAGTGTTTGCCTAGCATGTGGCTGAACCTGGTCAATCCCCAAAATGCCATGTGCTTGCCTAAGTCTTGAGCACAAATCCAGAAGATATACATGAATACTGCTAGATGTGGCCCAAATTCTCCTGATACCGCTCACTTCTACCACCACCTTCTGCCAAAAAAGGAAGAAAAGTTCTGGATGCTTATTTTGAACAGTAATATCCTAAACCATCCTCTCAATCCAGGGCAAGAAAATTTTGTGGTAATTACTTAGGCCTGGTTAACATGCCTTCCTAGATCAATAGGTTGTCAAAGAAAATGGGATGTAATTAATTTGCTAAATACCAATCTGATGGTATTTTTTTTTGTAGCCAAGAGCTGTGTCTTGCCATGCAGAATTTAGGGTTTGGATGTGAATCCCAAAAGAAATGTTTACTTAGCATGTTGTAGCTAGAAGCATTGTTGGACTTGTTTTTTCTGTATTTCTGTACGTCTTTGTTTTGAGAACAAATCCAATAGTGCTTTGGAACTTCTTGTTCTGTGCTTAGTGGTCGTTCTTGTTGTGCAGGTATGGGAGGAGAGAGTACAAGTGATGCCAGTGATTGATCTTTTTTTCTGCATGCTTTGCAGCTATTACAGGGCTCCCAACCCGGTGATAATTTTGACATACCAGGTGATTACGTATAAGAATGTATGCAGTAATACTTGAATATAGACTTTGTTTCTATTAAAAGTCTACAAATCAGGGCTGGAGTGGTGGCACAAGCAGTAAGGCATTTGCCTTGTATGCAGCTAACCTAGGATGGACCATGGTTCGATCCCCTGCCATCCCATATGGTCCCCAAAGCCAGGAATGATTTCTGAGAGCATAGCCAGGAGTAACCCCTGAGCGTCACTGGGTGTAAACCCCCCCCCAATAAAAAGTTTACAAAAAGTTTTTTAAACCTATTTGAGTCTCCTGAGTGTTGCAGAAATTTCTCATAGAATTAAAAACTTGTTTTAAATTGGGGGGGGGGGTCACATGTGGTGGCGCTCAGGGGTTACTCCTGGCTCTACGCTCGGAAATCTCTCCTGGCAGGCTAGGGACCATATGGGATGCCAGAATTTGAACCACCAACCTTCTGCATGCAAGGCAAATGCCTTATCTCCATTCTATCTCTCCGGTCCCTTGTTTTGAATTTTAGATATGGCTTGTAATATTGTCTGTGACTTGTCTCTAAGGAAATGAAATCATTACAAAACTTGACCACAGCCACATTCAAGTTCACTTTTCTGAGCTGAAGCTGGAATGAAAGGATGGATTTAGCAATAAGGATGCCGCCACATCCACTTTGTTGCCCTTGACGAATATTGCTAATTTATGTCATCTTTATAGATAAGTAGTTACATAGTTTTTTGAAGGAACTTTTTGTTGTTGTTGTATTGTTTTGCTTTATTGCTTGCCCCATCACTGGAGGAACTTGTTTTAATGTTTATTTAGCTTCGTTGAAAATGAAATCATTTTGTTAGTCTCTTTGCCCAGTGTTCTTCTCATTATAGAATAGAACTTTTTTTTTTATTTTGGGGATGATTGTTTTCTTTTTCTTTTTAGTGGAAATATTTGAATTCTAAAAGAATAATTTTTTGCCAAATAATCCATTGATTGTTGAATGACATAATCCATTTGAAGGTCAAAAAGTTAAGGCCTGGAACCAGCCTCTATCTACAGTATAATGTATCATTTGTCACTGGAAAGTAGGAGTAATAACTTTTCTTGTGAAAAGTTCAAATGCAGAGCCCTGAAGCCAGAGTGATAAGCATGTAGAACGTTTGCATGCTGCTGCTGGGTTTAGTTCCCAGCATCTATATGGTCTCCTGTGTGCCACCAGTAGTAGTTCCTGATTGCATAGCTTGGAGTAACACCTGAACACGGCCTGGTGTCCCATCCTTCACTCCCGCAAAAGCAAATGACAGGGGCCAGAGAGATAATACCTTTTCTTGCAAGCAGCTAACCTACGTTCCATCTTCAGCACCCATACTGGTTCCTTAAGCACAGCTAGGTGTAGAGTAAAACAAAAACAAGAATGCACACATGCCCCCGCACGCGCGCGCGCGCGCACACACACACACACACACACACACACACACACACACACACACACACACACACACACACACACACACACACACACACACACACAAGCTCAGGTGCATTTTGTAACCAATTATATATTATCGATAAGAAATAAAAGTAAATTTTGGGGGGGGGGGCTACAGCCGGCGGTGCTCAGGGGTTACTCCTGGCTGTCTGCTCAGAAATAGCTCCTGGCAGGCATGGGGGACCATATGGGACACCGGGATTCGAACCAAACACCTTAGGTCCTGAATTGACTGCTTGCAAGGCAAATGCCGCTGTGCTATCTCTCTGGGCCCCAGAAATAAAAGTAAATTTAACCCAGATTTAAATATAACATAATCTGAATGGTGAGTTAGATATAATCTAAATCTTCCCAAGTAGTATTAGAAATTTTGTTAGCATGATTCGTTATAAGTAGATCTCTATTCAAAGATTTTTTTTTTTAATTTTGATGTCAGGAGTAGAATGAAAATAATTTTTAATCCTTGATACATCTAAGCATGCATAGTCACTGACTTTGTCTATCTAGGAGCTGAATTGTATGCAAGATCATGGAGAATCTTCTGTCTTCTGACACATGTGCGCATACATTACAACTTAGGCCTGTTGAGCCTCATTCTCTCAGCCTGGGGTCTGTGCTTCAGAACTCCCAGGGAGTAGTTATTGATATTCTCATTTTTTTTTAAACTTTAAAACATTTTTTTTCCATAAAAGTAAAATGAGCTCCAGACAAATTCTGTATTAGAGTGAGAATCTGGGTCTACTGATTCAGACATTTGTTTTTACCTAATATTAATTTTTTAACACTGAGTCCTAAAATAGATACCTCACAAAATTTAAAAATAAAAATGCAGAATTGGTTTTCAGAATTTAGTTCGGCTTGAATTTTAATTTTGTAGTACCCTAGCTCTGCATGTATGCAGTACCAGATTTGAGTCCAATATTGCAAAAGCTTAACTAAATAGATAAATGCAATTAAAAATGAACCTAATCCCCATTTCTGGTATAAGTATTGGTATTATTTCTGGTCTTGTTAGCTGTAATAGTTAATTTAAAATAGAGGCATTCATATAAATTGGACACTATATATTTATATCTAAATTTTAAAAAACAAACCAAAAATGCATAGTTATTTTAACCTGAAGAGTAAATTTATAATCTTTAATTGCTTAAAACTAAGAATATTCCTTCACCAATATTAAAAACCTTATAGTTATGCATGAATAAAATGCAAACAATAGAAATCAGCAGTATGGTTATTTGTCCTTCTTTACCATTTTTTGTATGCATAGAAATACAAGAGTACCAAAAGACAAGCTATACCAGTAGAGAAGAATTTGAAAGAACTGAATCTAAATCTCATAAAGCTTTTTAATTAAAAACTGAAATAGTTTAAAGATGTGTTTTTGATTCGGAAGGGAAAATGCATTAATTGTAATATTAGGTTAAAGAAATGAGCACGTTTTTGGATTGTTGATATTGATTAAAAGTATTCAATAAGAGGCAGGGTAATATCCTTGCATACAGGTAATATTTTTAATATAAGTTCCTCGAGGGAGGCATTCATAAACATATTTGACTAGAAACAGCACATAACATGTATATTAGTTTTGTTTTTAATTAGATTTAGACAGAATTCATTATTTTTAATGGCTTTTCATTAGTGAATGGAAACCAGTATTCGAATATATTATGGTAAAATAAATTCAAGGTGAGGTTTATATTCTGCCAAGATCTGCTTATGTATTTAAAGAATCATTGTTTGCAACAGAAACCACAGATAGATATCTGGAATTCATTGCTGTTAAACAAAAGTATGATATATATGCATTAAAAGTAGTGCATTTTGTCTTTTCTCAGGTAAAGGACTAATAGAGAGCTTTCTTAAAAAGTGAGACAATTTATTGTCTGCAATTATTGAGAATTCTGGTCTTTACTTAGTTTAATTATTTTTATCTGAGCTCATCAGTTAATATTGCCTTAAGCCAAAGACAAGGTAAAATAGAAATATTTGTGTCAAATTTTTATTTGAGATTTTTTTGTTTTTGTTTTTGGATCACACCCGGCAGTGCTCAGGGGTTACTCCTGGCTCTAGGCTCAGAAATTGCTCCTGGCAGGCTCAGGGCCCATATGGAATGGTAGGATTTAAACCACAGACCTTCTGCATGCAAGGCAAATGCCTTACCTCCATGCTATCTCTCCAGCCCCTGAGTTGTTTTTTTTTAAGAAACTACATAATCTGGTGTCAAAATAGATGTATGTAAAGTTGCTTTAAAATAAAGGCACTAAACCTCGAAGTGCCACTGGGTGTGGACCAAAAACCAAAAACCAAAAAAAAAAAAAAAGAGCCATTAAACAGTAAGGAGTATCTCAAATGTGGGCCATATTTATAGTATTTTTTTGTTTGTTTTTGTTTTGGGGCCACACCCGGCGGTGCTCAGGGGTTACTCCTGGCTGTCTTCTCAGAAATTGCACCTGGCAGGCACGGGGATCATATGGGACACCGGGATTCGAACCAACCACCTTTGGTCCTGGATCAGCTGCTTGCAAGGCAAACGCCGCTGTGCTATCTCTCCGGGCCCATATTTATAGTATTTTATATTATTTTTACTTAGGGAAATTTGCCTGCTTTAAAAAGACCAGTGGGGATTAATATCCAATTGTGTGATTTATTCATCCAACTGTACAAATGTATCTTCTGAATAATATCCTACTGAATTGTAGCATCTCACAATGAGAAAGATACAGAGACTAGTTAATGGTACACTAAGGAAGTAAGTTCTTTTATTGCACAGATGAAGCATAACTTAAGTTGATAATGTTATTTCCTAACTATAAATTTAAGTGACAGATATCTCCAACTTTTTAGATTTTATATAATCTTAAAAAATATAATAACACTCACTGCCTTGCTGTGGTTTTCTATTTAAAGACCAGCCTTATCCCTGGCCTTTGCTCTGTGCAAACAACTTTTCTACAAAACAACAGTAGTCCCCGCATTCTTTTTAAGTTGGTACTCATCTCCCTTATCTCTTAGGTCAGAGAAATAGTACAGCAAGTCAGGCACTTTCCTTGCACCTGACTGATCCAGGTTCCATTTCCAGCATCACAAATATTCCTCTATGCCCTGACAAGTACGATTCCTGAGCACCATAGGTGAAACCCCAATGAAAAAGAAAAAAGAAAACCAAGTAAAATTTGATATTAAAATGTAATCCCTTTATGGGGCCAGAGAGATAGCATGGAGGTAAAGGTGTTTGCCTTGCATGCAGAAGGACGGTGATTCGAATCCTGGCATCCCATATGGTCCCCCGAGCCTGCCAGGAGCGATTTCTGAGCATAGAGCTAGGAGTAACCCCTGAGCACAAACAAACAAACAAAATATAATCCCTTTAAAGGATAGAGTGATAGTATTAGTGGGTAGGTAGAACACTTGCCTTCTCCATGGCCAACCCTGGTTTGAGCCCTAGCATGGTATTTGCTGCCTGCCCTGAGTACAGCCAGGTACTCAGGGTACCTGAGTGTGCCCTCCCAAAACAAAACCAAAAACATAATCCGCTTAATAAATTTTAAAATATATCTAACTTCTCTGACCTCATAGATTTATTTGTTTTGTTGGCAGTAGCCACAGAAGAATGACCATTTGGATAAAGTTTAACGATGAATCAGACATTAGTAATTTTTATTAAGTGGCTCCAAATATTTTTCAGAGCTCTGGAGTTTTTTTGCTTTAATTTTCATGGCTCCAACATTCACAGTACTTATTGCATTTCACATCTTGATTTTTGTCTTCGTGGTCTGCAATCTTTTCCTTTTCCCAACCCTCCTGCCCTTTGTTGTTGTGATCACAAGTGATTGAACATTTGGTTGTGATGCTTGCTGTTATAAAGCTACACATTTTAGATGTGGTGTCAGGGATTGCGCTCATAACTTTAAACGTAAAAGGCAGGAACTCCACCACATCATTGTCTATACCCGCTAGTATTTTTCAGTGTTTCCTTATTTTTCTTGACCCAAAATTGACCACTTTTATATAGTTGACCTGGATGAGCTTATTCACTGTGTATTGCATCTTTATATTTAATTTTACCTTATTTTTGTTGAGAATTATTTAACCTAATCATGAGGATAGGTGCTTTTAACTTTGTTGCTTGTTTATTTTAGAACCATATCTGACAGTACTCAGGGATTACTCCTGGCTCTGTGCTCAGGGATTCATTTTCAGAGTACTCTAAGGGCCATATGCAGTACAAAGGATAGAACTGGGGTGAGTTATTTGCAAGGCAAATAAATCTCTACAATACTGTCTGCTCAGCCCAGGTGTTTTTACTTGAGAAGTTTAATACCAACCCTTGAGACCAAGGTACTGAGTATGACAAGTAAAGACAATAGATAGGGAGTATAAAATTAACAGAAAAACAATGCACAGAATATATGTGTGCTCATGAGACACAACTATCCAGTCTTAACATTTTGCTTTCTACTCTATTTAGTTGTGTCCCTAAATATGTATTAATGTATCACCCATGAAGTATGCTGGCTTTGGAGTAAGGCTAAATGGGATGGAGATGAATCTCTCATAGTCACAATTTAGTGGAGGAGACAGACCCTGTTAAAGAATACTAAACAATAGTAGACAAAGAATAGTAAACAAAGAAATCCTAAAATGTAAGGTAGTCACAGGAAAGCAAAAGCTAATTACTCCGTAAGTGTAAAATACCTTTGTTTTCGCTCTAACCACCTCTGGCCAAAAGATATTTACACTGAGAATATTTACATATTGCCACGGATTTCAGATGCATTTGTGAATTGATGGAATCAAATATTTTAATAAGGGGCTAGAACAATACACATGGTGATAGGGCATTTGTTTGCCTTGCATGTGGCTGACCTGGGATAGATTGAGGCTCAATTTCTAGCATCCCACATGGTCCCCTGAACCTGCCAGGAGCAATTTATGAGCACAGAGCCAGGAGTAACCCTGAGTGCAGCTGGGTGTCCCAGCCCCCAAAAAACTAACTAAATAAATAAATAAGTCTTGAATATATATATATATATATATATATATATATGCTAAAATCTAGGAAATCTAAGAGTACCTGCCACTCAACCTATAACTAGATTTTAGCAGTATATTTCCATCAAGATCTCATTTCTACAGGAGTCTTGTCAGTAAAATTACCCAACACTGTTTTGTGAGTTCCTCTCCAGGCCCTTCCTTTCCTGCTTTGAAACAACCTTGGACATGAAGTTGCCCTGTCAGAGTTGGTGTGCTGTTTCTAATGGAGCCAGCCACCAAGATGCAAATATCCTTTGCATTCAAAGAAAGACTTATTATGAAGAAACAAGTGCAAATGGCTTTTCCTTTTTACTGTTTTAGATGGATGATATATCAGAGAAAGGATTCTTGCTGATTTGGGATTTTCCTTTAAAACTCAGTTAACCACAGTCTTTATTTAGTGTCATGTTTTTTACTTGGAAGCATTTATTTAAAGTTCTGAAAAACAAAGCATTCAATACTCCAAGAATTGCACAACTGCAAATGATTAATGATATAATGCTCAGTTCCTTTATAAAGTGTCTTAACACTGAAGAGATTTATAGAGTGTAGAATGGCAATGGTGCTTCGATATGGGAATAGATAATCAATACCTGCAAGCTTGGAAAAAGTATTCTATTTCCTCCATTAAATGACACAGTGGTTTTTGCAAAGCAAGGTTGTCTGGAGCATGAAGCACTCCAAAGAAGAATTAATTTAAAATCTGAAGTGGAAGATCGGTTTCAATTAAAATTGCACTTGAATGTATATTGGGTGGAAGTGTGAAAGCAAGCATGTAGTCGGCTTAAGTCTGTAGATTGTTACCACTGAATAAATGAATCTCACTGGTATAAACCTTGATTATAGTTTTTATCAAGTGCTAAATTATATTTCATCCATGTCTAGAAGAGAAAAGTATAGTATAGTATGAATGGCAAATACTTTCCAAAGCTTGCAATTCTTTTATTAGTGGGGTAATTATCAGTTGTCTATATCATTGTTTTTACAAATGTTAACTTGCATTTTTATTTCTTTGGATTATATATGTTTATTTTTACATATGATTTTTTTCATTGCATATGATTTTTATTGTAAAATAGTTCCTAAAAGCTATTATAGGATGCTTACAATATTAAAAATAAAAATATTAGTTGCCATAAATTAAATATCTAGGCCTAGTTGTAACTAATCAACTTTAGTCAGCCATTATCATTGATCTAAACAATTATTTAATTATTTTTTTTATTTTGTTGAGCATCTGTAAGAAAATTTAAAGATAGAAAGGAACTAATCATTTTGTATTCTTTTTCTTTTAATTCTTAGCAAATGTATTGATACAAGATGAGAATTGAGTTTGGTTAATATGTATGAAAATGATATACATTATTTTTTATGACTTTTCATAGTGTTAGAGAATTTGACCAAGATGATTAAAATGATCTTTCCTACCCTTTTTTTATCTAATCATTTGTTCTCTCTGTTCTTGGGCATTTGTACCGACAGGAGACAAAGTGATAGGGATGATATCTCTCAGTAAAAAAGTTGCACACTACAGTCTAAAAGGGGATGGGGAGGAGAAAGGAAGAGAGACAGAGAGATAGAAGAAAAATGTCAAGTCTAGTTACAGAAAGGTGAGGGCTAGAGAGAAACTGGGTACATTGGTGGCGACATTTGTGCACTGGTGAAGGGTATATATGTTGTATGACTGAAACTATCTGTGGGGAAAAAAACAACTGTATTATGAACAAACTCGTAACCATGGTGTTTAAATAAAGTAATAAAATAAAATTTGAAAACAAGTTCTTACCATATCTTTAGTTGAAGTACTACACTAAAGAAAATGATGATGTTAACTCTTTTTAATACGTATTATGACACTTGTTAATGATTTCTGATACTTCCTGAGGCTATTACATCTTTACCAATCAGTAAACATGTTATTTCTTTTTTTTTTTTTTTTTTTTTTTTTTTTTTTTTTTTGGTTTTTGGGCCACACCCGGCGGTGCTCAGGGGTTACTCCTGGCTATCTACTCAGAAATAGCTTCTGGCAGGCACGGGGGACCATGATAATTTCTTTGATAATTTTTGATAAGAATTAGGGAAAATGATCCAGACATTAGAGCTAATCCAAGTTATTTGTCAAATAGCAAGAATATGAATTACTTGTCAGGCTCTATTTTCATGGATTTTAATAACATGAAATTTCCAATACCAATTTACTTGTCCTTTCCACCTGCCATTATGTCATCTATGCAATATGGTAAATGGTGAAAATCATGGCAGATTCATGTATGGTGGTGAGATTGGTACATATTCTGAAATCAACTAGTAGTAGAGAGACTTACCTTAAGCTGTGTTTTTGGTCTCCATCATACAATGGCATCTTTAGAATGAGGCATAAAGAATTGGAGATGGTGGGTTAGTAGTCCCTCTTTAACTCATACATTTTTCTGTCATCCTCTTCTACCTGAAAGGCAAAATTATTTTCATCTAAATAATTTGAGTGCTTGAATGTATGGATGTATGCTAATATACACTGCACTGTATTAATTTGGAAACCTATGACTTATATTAAAGCTTAGATTTATTCTGTGTCTACTATTTAACAGTAGACTAATCTTAATTTTTGCTTCCAAGGATTTTCTTTTGAACATGCTCCTCCTGCTTTGTATAGCAGAAAGATTAAATATTGGGGGGCCGGGCAGTGGCGCTAAAGGTAAGGTGCCTGCCTTGCCTGCGCTAACCTTGGACGGACCGCGGTTCGATCCCCCGGTGTCCCATATGGTCCCCCAAGCCAGGAGCAACTTCTGAGCACATAGCCAGGAGTAACCCCTGAGCGTTACTGGGTGTGGCCCAAAAACCAAAAAAAAAAAAAAAAAAAAAAAAGATTAAATATTGGGAGGAGAAAAAAAATATCAGTGCTTGCTGTTAACCAAGTCAGCATCAACCCAATTGTTTCATTTCAAAATAGGCAAGAGAAGCTATGAAAGTGGCTTTGTTTTTTTCTACCTGTGCATTTTTGGTGTCCATTAGAATCATGCTTCCTAGTCACATTTTATTTCTGCATTTCTGTGACTAATGTTCCTCACAGAATGTTCCTCATACACTAACATTTAATGGGGACTCCTAGCTAAATGCTTCCATATACTCTTTGGCCTCTGATAAAGAATGTTCGAGAAAAGAAAGCAAGATCCTTACATACAGGAATACAAAACTGGCCAGATTGAGATATCTTCTCCAGGTAGCTAAAGGAAAACTGTGCCTTGTTGCTGTAATTATTTATAATTATAGTCATTCTGTGTGGTATTACTTTGAAATTCTTTTACTTTTTCATTTTCTACTTGACAGACTCCTAGGAGCTGAGAAAAAAAAAAAGTTGTGCTCAGTCCTGATTGCAATAGCAAAACTTGCTAAATTAATGAAGGTGTTTTTATGTGAATAAATGCTCTGCTTATTTCAGGAAGCTTACTTTTTTTTCCCCTTCCAAATGCGAATAACTGTGACAGCCCTTCTGCTAAACTTTCTTAATCGGGTTACAGATAGAGTTAGCAAGTGTTTGATTACAAATCAAAAAGTGAAACTATTCTAAATAGCACTTCTTAAGTTTTTCTCTATGAATTCAATCCGTATTTTTCAGCTCATTACACTTGATATGCTTTTTTCTGTTTTGTTTTTGATTTCTTTTGTTTTGGAAAATATCTGTCATGGTTCTGGGGACCATATAGAGTGCTGGAATTTGAACTAGAATCAGCCAATGCAAAGCGAGTGCTTTACTTGCCCCTGTATTAGATCCCGAGCACCTGCAATAATCCCTTTCAAGTCTAGGCAACTTGGGGAGCTGGAGCAATAGCACAGTGATAGGGCATTTGCCTTGCATGTTTCAGACCCAGGATGGACCCACATTCGATCCCCTGAGCCTGCCAGAAGTGATTTCTGAGTGCAGAGCTTGGAGTAAAGACACTGGGTATGGTCCAAAAACCAAAAAAAAAAAAAAAAAAAAAGATTACGCAACTTAAGGAAAATGTTTTTGTGTCAGTGCAATTGAGTTGGCTTCCTGTTTATAGTTCTATCACTGACCTTTGAAATATTGTCTGTTTCTATAGGCACCTATGGTCCTGAACACTGGGTCACGTCTAGTGTCAACTGTGGGGGTCGACATCAGTCTCCTATAGACATTTTAGATCAGCACGCTCAAGTTGGTGAGGAGTACCAGGACTTACAACTTGACGGCTTTGACAATGAGTCTTCAAACAAAACCTGGATGAAAAACACAGGGAAGACAGGTAGGTTGTGCTTTCTTTCACTTAATGTGAAACATTTCTGAGTATCTCCAGGGTTGACCTTCACAGTAACTTGCTCCTCAGTAAGACCTACATTGCCAGCCAATTGCCACTCACTCCACAGGTCCAAAGGGGTTGAAAAGCATTAGTTTGTGGCAGTTGTGTAAGGAGGATTAAAAATCGTGTTTCTAGAACACAACTGAGAGATAACTTTAAAATTGACCTTTAATGTAAGAGTCAAAATTACACTCTACCGGCAGTATAATTTTGTACAATTTACTCAGCCCTCTGCCTCAGTGGTTGAAAATTGACAGATGTGCGTAATGAAATGATGTCAACCTCAATGGATTAGTTCAAACAATAAATATAAAGTGTGTAACAGACTCTTAGACATTTTTTTCTATCCAATATGGGAATCACTAGCCACTTGTCATCATTTTAATTAAAATCAAACAAGATTATAATTTACTTTTTTGATTATGTCAATTTCATGTCCCCTCTCCCCCCCTTTTTGCTATGTCACTTATTCACTGATGTTTGTTTGGGGAGGGCAGATGTTATATCTTGACCTTCTTTCCTGCTTTATTTGCTATAAATGTCCCAAAACATTATATAAGACTAAAGTCTATAATTTGATGGTTTAGTTCTTGTATTTTGAGAAATGATTACTAGTTAGGCAAGGTCACGTATGTATCACACCAGTCATATTTTTGTATGAAAGTATGGTGAGAAAATTTTAGTCTTAGGAGTCGTAAAAGGCTGGAGCACATATTTCAGCAAGGATCAGACAGCATTCTTTGGTTCTATAAACACCATTATCTCCTCATTAATACCACCTTCCAGCCTCTGGAAATTGCCAGCTCCTCTTTATTTCAGTGATTTTCCATTTTACATCTGTGTAATTCCATTCTGTACTAGATTTCCATATATGTGTGTATGTGTGTACATGTGCATATTTATACACATATATAAGATCATGGAGTATTTGTCTTTCCCAAACTTATTTCACTTAATATACTATGAAAGTTCATCCACATTGTTCAGAGCAACAGGATTTCTCTTTGCTGTGTCTGAGTATTAGTCAATTTTGTGTCTGACACATTTGCATTATCTATTCATTCTTCAAGAGACATTTAGATTGGGTCCATATCTTTCTTGCTTTGAATAATGCTGCATGGGGCCTATTATCTCCCTAAGATAGTAGTTTCATTTTCTCTAGATATATTCTCAGAAGTGATGATGCTAAATCTTTTGGTAGTTTTATAGTTTTTTGAAAAGCCCTTCGTACTGAGTCAATAATACTGCATGTTTCCTTTTACCCACATCCTTGGCAATACTTTCTGTCATTTTTTTTTCTTTGAGAAACATCTTAAAAGAGTGGTATGGCATCATAATAGGTTTACTTCTTTAATTCTTTTTGTTGTTGTTGTTGTTTTTTGTTTGTTTGTTTTTTGTTTTTCGGGCCACACCCATTTGATGCTCAGGGGTTACTCCTGGCTAAGCACTCAGAAATCGCCCCTGGCTTGGGGGGACCATATGGGACGCCTGGGAATCAAACCGTGGTCTTTCCTTGGCTAGCGCTTGCAAGGCAGACACCTTACCTCTAGAGCCACCTCATGGGCCTCTTTAATTCTTTTTGTTGTTGTTGTTGTTGTTATTTTTTGGGAGGCCACACCTGTTTGATGCTCAGGGGTTACTCCTGGCTAAGCACTCAGAAATTGCCCCTGGCTTGGGGGGAACCATATGGGACTCTGGGGAATCCAACCAGGGTCCTTCCTTGGCTAGTGCTTGCAAGGCAGACACCTTACCTCTAGCGCCACCTCACCAGCCCCTACTTCTTTAATTTTTAGTAATATTGAGCTATTTTCCATATATCTGGTGGCTATTTATCCATTTTCTTTAGAAAATGTCTTTAGTTCTTTACCCAATTCTTTTTTTTTTGTTTTGTTTTGTTATTTTTTTGTTTTTCGTTTTTTGGTTCACACCTGCCAATGCTCAAGGGTTACTCCTGGCTCTACACTCGGAAATCACTCATGGCAGGCTCGGGGGACCATATGGAATGGCGGGATTCGAACCACAGACCTTCTGCATGCAAGGCAAACACCCTAACTCCATGCTATCTCTCTGGCCCCTCTTTACCCAATTCTTAACCAGATTTGCAACTTGTTTTTTATATGCCCCACCTATGAGTGATCTAAGGAGGAATTAAATACTTTCAGCCCCTTACCCTGGGGGGACATGTAGTGCCATTGTTAGCAATGAGACCTTGAAATCTCACATTCCAAATTGGTGCTTTTAGTCCTTTGAGCCATATTCCTGGCCCTGCTTATTTTTTTGTAATTGAGAAATCTGAATTGTTATATGCTTAAATATTAAACTCCTATCAATTATATGACCTGAAATTATTTTTAAATATATAATAGCTACTCCTTCCTTTTTCCGCAGAAACATTCTAGTTTAATATGGTCACTTTTATTTACTTTTACTATTGTGGCTTGCACTCTTTGGTGTTTCTGTGTAAAGTACCCTGGGAATTTTAATAGGAATTTTATTTGATTTATACAAAATTGCTTTAGGTAATTTATTTTAGTTTTATTTTATTATTTTAATGTGTGAGTCACACTTGGCAGTGCTCAGAGGTTACTTCTGACTCTATACTTAGGCATCACTTCTAGTGGGCTCAGGGGACTATATGGAATGCTAAGGATCAAATCTGGGTTGGCCATATACAAGGCTACCCTTTGTACTATCACTTTAGACCACTTTAAATAATTTTGTTTTGGTTTTGTTTTTGTGCCACACCCGTTTGATGCTCAGAGGTTATTCCTGGCTAAACGCTCAGAAATTGCCCCTGGCTTGGGGGGACCATAGAGGAGACCGGGGAATAGAACCTTGGTCCTTCCTTGGCTAGCACTTGCAAGGCAGACACCTTACCTCTCTAGTGCCACCTCACTGGCCCCTCCTTTACATAATTTTTATCAGTTAAAAGTTAGGTATCTCTTTTCTTTTCTTTTTTTTTTTTTCTTTTTTTGTGGTTTTTGGGTCACACCCAGCAGTGCTCAGGGGTTATTTCTGGCTCCTGACACTCTGCTCAGAAATAGCTCCTGGCAGGCACGGGGGACTATATGGGACACCGGGATTCGAACCAACCACCTTTGGTCCTGGATCGGCTGCTTGCAAGGCAAACCTGCTGTGCTATCTCTCCGGGCCCCATTATTGATATCTTAATGCTTAGGTCTTATTTTTGAATAAATGCTCAGAAATCACCTCCATTGGGCCTCAGGGAACTTTATGAGGTACCATATATCAAACACAGGTTGTCTTTGTTCAAGGCAAGCACCTTACCAGTTCTTCTATATTTTAAGTCCCCATATCTTGTAAAACCCTAACCATTAATACAATCTTTATGTCTCCCCTTTCCAAATTTCTCTCACTGCTTCCATTGTCTCTCATGTCTTTGTAACTAAGGATATACTACAAATCACTCTGAGAAAACCTTTTAAAAATCTTTGGATACCTTGAAGTCTCAGTCTGCACTCAAATGTCATTTATCAACCCTTTGGTTCCATTCATGTTGTAGGTCACAGAATTTCCCCCCTATTTTTAAATCTTAACTGACTTCATGTGCTCCTTGAAGGACCAGCTTTCTTTCTTCAAACCAGTAATTGTCTGAAATGATTCACAGCTGATTCTTCTTTTTTTTTTTTTTTTTCTTCTATTTTTTGGCTTGGCCTGGTTTGCTCATAGAATTACTTCCTGCTCACTCAGCACATTGATTTCCAGCTTTGGGCTCTTTTTCATAATATCCCCATAAGTAGTTCTTATTTCCTCTCAGCAGACACCCTCATGTCCTTTCATTCATCCACATTTGAGTAGTTGCTCAGAAGAACTGTGTGTTCCTGTAATACTGTCTGTAAGTACCTTTTCCTCTCCCCTCTTGACTCTCTGCACGCACATTTTCTTCTGATTCTTAACATTCTGAATGTCTCTGGTCCTGCTTTACATTTCACATGTGAGCATCCTCTGTCAAATGGAGATGGAAATACTAGTACTTAGCCTACCTGAATGTGGCAGGCGGGAGCTTTGCCACATCGACTGTAATAAGATCTTAGAGTGGAGTGCCACCTCAGTGCCACATTCCGGAAGCCTGCCAATGGCAATTCACTGAGCTTTCTGATATGGTTTTCTCCTTCACTTGCAACGCCTGACAGCCCTCTGCAAAGATAACACGTTTCAGTGACAGCTTTAGGCTTGCTATCTCCAACGACAGGCTTTAGAGGAGGGTAGGGTTCACGCATGGAAGTTGATTCATGACCTTGGTCTTCCAGAAGCTGATTATCAATCTTTGTCACTCTGCTGACTTTCTAAAGTGATGCATAACTTGTTGCATATCTCAATGCCTACACAGGATTTTGCAGCACAGCCTCCCAATGTGAACATACCTTAGAAATCTCAGAGGAAGCATGGCTTTC
Source organism: Suncus etruscus (assembly GCF_024139225.1). NCBI lineage: Eukaryota > Metazoa > Chordata > Mammalia > Eulipotyphla > Soricidae > Suncus > Suncus etruscus. Next base: position 113,123,857 of record NC_064854.1, on the reverse strand, counting down.
TGAGAAGCAGACATGGACCCTTTTTACTTCTCCACCTATACTTATTAGTCTCAGTATATAACCAATGTCTTATAATCTATAAAGTGAATCTATATGATAAGGTTTTTAAGTAGCATTCATTTATATATGTTTTAAATAAGAACAAAGCAGGACTGGAGGCATAGTTCAGCAGTTAAAGCATTTACCTTGCATGCGGCCTTACTTTGAACCCGACTGGAGATGATGGCTTCCAAGAGTATGCCCTAATCAATCTTAGTATGGCGCCCTGTAAAATTACCCCAAGAACTGTATCTCCAGTCCCAGGTGAATCAAGAAATAATCGCACAAGAAATAATCCAGACCAAGCTGAGGGTGAAACTCTTGTAATCTGGCAGTCTTCTTTCTACTATGGAGTTTTTCCTGCCTGCCAGAACTACCTTTTTTTTTTTTACTGAGTACAGGGACCACCCCTGGGTGCGACAGTAAACCCACCCAGGTTTACAAGTAAGCGGCCGATCCAGGACCAAAGGTGGTTGGTTCAAATCCCGGTGTCCCATATGGTCCCCTGTGCCTGCCAGGAGCTATTTCTGAGCAGACAGCCAGGAGTAACCCCTGAACACCGCCGGGTGTGGCCCAAAAACCAAAAACCAAAAAAAAAAAAAAAAAAAAAAGACAATCTCTGTTGGGGGGTGGGAGGTAAATCCAAGTTGTAAACAAACATACAAAGAAACCAGGAATGGTCTTTGTTTTGGGTAAAATTAGGTGTAACCCAACAGTCCCCAAGCCAAAATAAATAAGAACAGAGGGCTGGAGTAATAGCACAGCAGTAGGGCATTTGCCTTGCACACAACTGAATCTGGGATGGACCTGAGTTTGATCCCTGTTGTCCCATATGGTCCCCCAAGCCAGGATTGATTCAGAGTGCATAGCCAGGAAGAACCCCTGAGTGTCACCAGGTGTGACCCCAAAACAAAAACAAACAAACAAACAAAATAAGTAAGAACATGTATTTGTTTCTTTCCTCTTTGCTTTGTATTTGTTGGTGTTGGTTTGTGTGTGTGTGTGTGGGGGGGTGTGGGTTTCTTTAATTTTTTTGGCCACAGCAGTACTCAGATGTTACACCCAGTTCATTGTTTGGAATTTCTACCCATGGTTCTTGAGGGATTAGTGCCAGAGATACAATACTTGAACCAGAGCCCTGTGAGTTATAACTCCAACTCTTTTCTTCTTTACTCTTCAAAGAGTATTTATTGTGGTTTAGGACATTGGATGTAGGGACAGGATGATAGCTCAAAGGCTAGTACCCAGGCATCACATCCTGGAAACCTGGGTTTTCTCCCTAGAAATATAGTTCCCCAGCAAGACCAGGACTCGCTCAGAGCAAAAGAAAAAGCTGTAGTATCTTAGTATTAGCATGTGTAGCCCAATTCTTCCCACAAAATTGTAGAAACTGAGTTCAGAAATAATCCTGTGTTTTGTTTCGATAAGTACAAACCCAAAAACATTTTTAATTTTATAGTTTGCCCATTTATTTATTTATTTACTTGGTTTTTGGGTCACACCAGCAGCACTCAGGGGTTACTCCTGGCTCTGTGCTCAGAAATCATCCCTAGAAGGCACAGGGGACCATATGGAATGCTGGGATTATAACCACCATCTGTCCTGGATCAGCTGAGTGCAAGACAAATACCCTACTATGTGCTATCTCTCTGGCCCCTGTCCTTTTATTTTTATTATTATTATTGTTGTGAGAACCTTAAGTTGCAATGCTGGGAGTGAGGTGAGGTGAGTCTGAAGACAGGCTTAAACACTTGACCACTTGACCACACACTTGGAAAGCTTGTACTTATACTACTCGAGTCACATCTTTAGCCCATGTTTCATATTGTTTAGAATTTTATAGGATGCAAAAAGGGTTAATAAATTTGATTGCTTTTTGGGATTGAAAGTTCAGATACATTTTATTCTTGCATCATAAAAACATTGAATAATAAATAGTACATATATAATCGGGGTGCTCTATGTCTAAGTTAAACTGTAGGATGATAATATCTAAATGGATATATTATTAATAAGTCTCTTGGATAGTATCAACTTAAAAATATCCTATTTCTGATGAGACTGTGTAGAGGTATGCAGGTTCATTCCCAGTATCACATGATCCCTCAGAGAATCCCCAAACTTTTTTTATATATGGTCCTGGAGGTCACCAGCAGTGACAGCTTGTGCAGTAATTCATCCTTGAACCTCAGTAATTTGACCTAATTAGGCAAGAATCCCTGGGCCCCCATTCTCTACCTGGGATCCCACCCTTCCATATTTAAGATTTACTAAAGGTTTTATTTGTTCTATTTTGATATTTCTTCATGGTAACAGTGATAGACCCCAGCTCTTTGCATATACTTAGGTTGTGCTTTGATCCAGAATCTCTCAAGTCTCAGTATTGTATTATAATTTTTCAAGATATTGACCTTGTGGAAACTAGATTGAGGGAACATAGCCCCCCCCCATACTATTCTCATACTTCCAAGATCTATAATTATCAGGAGGAACATTTTAAAACTTGTGTATCATTAGTGATATAAATGTTCATTGTTGTAAATGTTGTTTTATATATGTTTTACTTGCCTTAATGAAAGAAAACCTTTTTATTATTAATGCTTATGTAACATTTCTCGTCTCTGAAAGTAATTTCTTGAATATCATATTTCCCAAATAAATTTAAGAAGAAATATTTATTTTTCTTGTGGAAATTTACAGGTTACTTATCGCTAACATAGACTGTCTTTTGGATATTAAAATATGAATATAGAAAGTTAATATTTAAAGCAACCCATTATATACAGACAGTAACTTTCCCATAAAATAGCATTAATGTTCCTATCTGTCTTCATCCCCAGTGAGGGCTGTATATTCAACCCAGCATAATCAATAGAACAAGTTAGTTATACCTAACTCACTTCTCCAGAGTTGTCTGAAATATCTGTACAAGACAGATAGCATCCCTCTATTTTTTCCTGAGAAGACATTACTGTCTATTGTGCCATTTCTCATTGAATTTCAGGTAAAGTTTTTTCCTTTTCTTTCATTTTTGTATAATGAAAATAATGCATTCAGTCTTGGTATTCAGAGCATTAACATCTAGGTAAATGATCAGAATTTGAGGCTTAGATGGTGGTGTTTATATATATATTTTTTGTTTGTTTGTTTTGTTTTGTTTTTGGGTCACATCCCGAAGTGCTCAGGGGTTACTCCTGGCTCTACGCTCAGATATTGCCCCTGGCAGGCACGGGGGACCATATGGGATGCCAGGATTCAAACCACCATCCTGCTGCATGAAATGCAAACACCTTATCTCGCCGGCCCTGGTGCTTATATATTTTAATAAGCCACAGTTTCCTATGAAGTCTAAGTATTGGGAGGGCATTTTTAAAATATCACTTTTGGGGGGGCTAGCGTGATAGTACAGCTGGTAGGGCACTTGCTGGGTACATAGCAACCTGTGTTCGATCCATGGCATTCCTGGGTACTTCCAGGAATAATTCCTGAGCACAGAACCAGGAATAAACTCTGAGCATCATCAGGTGAGACCCAACACAGACACACTCACACACACACACACACACACACACACACACACACACACACACACAAATTACCTTTGACTTTTGTCTCACACCAATGACACAAAAAGTGAATGTGTTTTAAAAATATATTAATTTTTATTATCATCAAGATATCATCGTTTACAAATGTGTTATTGTTTATGTCTTCAGTATACAAAGTTATTGCACCTCTATCTTCACCACTACCAAAAATATTTAGTTTACATTTTCCCACATGGTATTGGTTTACACTGTGTGTATGTGTATATGTGTGTGTGTATTTTTTCCGTTGCTTGCATTTCTTTCTATTTGTCTTCAGATATCACAGTGTTGCCACAGCGTAACTTAAAAAGCAGTGATTCCATATAGAGATAATTAATTTCAAATTGACCAGTGTTGATCTAGTTTTGTTAGCTTTGATCATTTTGTTTGCCTTTGTGTTGTAATAAGAAATATGAAATAAATTTGTTTCATGGAGGCAGGCTATAGCGATGGGTGGGAGATTGGGATTGCTGGTGAAGGGAAGGTCACACTGGTGGTGAAATTGGCATTTAAACATTTAGTGATTTAAACAACTATATTCGAACAACTTGATAAATCATGGTGTTATAATAAGAAAACATAGTAATTAAGTTAATAAAAGTAGATCTGTGGTTATATTTAGGCATATTTAGGTTAGATCTATAGCCTACTTTATTTTGGGCCCTATAATATTTATACCTGTGGACTGGAGTGCAGTGGTAAGTAACTAACCTTGCACATTGCTGACCCTGTTCTGTCTCTAGTACCACATATGATTCCTTAAGCATCAGAAGAAATGATCCTCGAACACAGCCAAGAGCACCATTAAGCTTATTAAAAAGTCCCCATCTTATTCTTTATACCCAATACCTGTATTGAAGAGCTTTTACATTTATTTCACGTGACCCTTAGAACTGTTACAGGAAAGTGACATAATCAAAACCTAAGTCTTAAATTGAGAAAAGAACATTCTTGTTTGCAGGTAGAGTAGAAGAAGCTAATCTCTATTCTCTAAGTCATTTCCCTAAGGTGGAATAGGGATTTAGCCTAGCTGCTCTGTTCTGATGCAGGATATGATTGTTGGGTCTAGCCCAAGTCTCTGACTGGAAGGACATTCTGTAATCAATGGTCACTTTAATTCAATGTTTAACATAATTACTGCCACTGAACTTCCCCAGTGAATCAATGGTTTGTCCCAAAGATGAAGAACAAACTGATGGCCTGTTACTCAGGATTTATAACCACTAGTGAATCTGATTTAATTCCAAATTTATCTTCTTTCTAAAAAATTATTTTATTTAAGGTTTTGAGCCACACCCAGCAGTGCTCAGTGGTTACTCCTGGCTCTATGCTCAGAAATCGCTCCTGGCAGGCTCAGGGGATCATATGGGATGCCAGGGATCAAACCCAGGTGCATCCAAAGTCAGTCGCATGCAAGGCAAACACCCTATACTGATGTGCTATTGCTCTTGCCCCCCAAATTTAAGTTCTTAAATGCTTAAGTTAGAATGGAGATATTTTTTCATACTAGCAACATATGTAAGAGTACAATATGTTGTAAAACCTCTTAACAATGTACAGTTTGGTCAGGAAATGTTGTAGAAACTGTATATTTGTCTTTATCTTTCCCTTTGTGTTTTTTACTCTTTGTATTCTGGAGGATTTTATAGTAGACGATATTTTTGCATAGGGAAGTTTTAAGGGGTTACTCCCAGTTCTTTACTCTGGAAAGGTCACTCTCTAGTGCTGCTTAGGGCACCATGGATTCCAGGAATTGAACGTGGGCTTCCTTCCATCCTACAAAGTACCCTCTATTGTGCTGAGAGCTGTCTCTCCACCTCTTTGTATTCTGCTTCCATTCTATTAATAGCTTAGTAGTATCTTTCATTTTCTTAAGGCCTTCTTAGGTCTCCTTCCATTTTCCTTCCCCTATAGCATGGTTTAATCTCTTCATCTTTTTTTTTCTTTAACTCCCTGCTCCACATTTTGACCCATTTCTCTTCCTTCTCCTTGTATCCTCATAGCAAGCATAAGAACTAAAGTTTTACAATGTTTGAAAAAAATATATATATATATATATTTTTTTTTAGTTTTTGGGCTACACCCAGTGGCGCTCAGGAGTTACTCCTGGCATGTGCTGAGAAATTGCTCATGGCTTGGGGAACCATATGGGACACTGGGGAATCTAACTTCAGTCAGTCTTAGGTTATCGCATGGCAGGCAAATGCCCTACCACCTGCACCACTGAATTGAAAATTTCAATTTTACTTATTGAATTTATGGAATAGAGGTTTTCTTGCTGATAGGGAAGTCTTTGGAATACTGATGGGGGAGGATAGTGTTAGGCTGGACCCACAGAGAAATGGAGACACTAAGGATAGATAGGTAAACAATAGAGTTCAGTAGAGCTCAATTCTGAGGACACCCTGGCCAAAGAGACACCAAGAGCCCTGAACAGTCTTTTAGCACACATTTTATACTTTCCTTATACAAAGCCACATTTTGACCTGATTGATGACAGGTAAGGAATACAGGAAAGGCAAGCAAGGTTAGAGTACCCAAGACATCCTGATGAGCTTTTTTATACTTATACAAGTTACTTGGTTGTCTTCCCTATTTAAATGCTCCTGATGGCTATTGGTCTTGTTGGAGATTCCTCTTTTACAGGGTAATTTCTCCTAGTGTGTTTTCCTTATCTCTTATTTACATTTATAGCTCATCCAGAAAGTGTCCATTGCCTGTTCCCCTTCTTTAAACATTTCACTGGGCAGAGTTATGCTGCTCCTGAGAACAAACACAAAATAAGCAACACATGGCAGTTAGATAGCCTGAGAAACTTGTGACATATATACATCACGTTTACACTAACTTTAGGCTAATTTTGGCTCCCAGCCAGGAATTTTGACTTTATTCTAAATGGGGGAAGGGGGTCGTTTGTCTTACAGGCAGGAATGCAAATATTCCATTTAGCTATACCCTTGATTTTTTTCAAGTATATGTTCATAGGTTGATTTTCCTATATGTGCTTATTACCAAACAAAAAATTAATTGGGACTACATAATTTTATATAGTATTGTAGCATTATTAGTGTTTCATTATATAATGGTACTTCATCACACCCATCTTCAATATGCTAGTATGCCAGGGTTTCTCTTCCTTAGACCCTAGGCCCCTTCTTATTTGCCCCTCACCCCATTCCCTTTAGCAGACTTAGTTTCATATCAGAATCTCAGCCAGGGTTTCTATTTTTATTTTGATTACTACCTAGTCTTCTTTTATATGCTACACGTGAGGGATGTAATCTGGTATTTGTCTTTTCACTGATTCATTTTGCTGAACATGCATTTTACACTCTAGTTTCATCCAGGTTACATTAAACCTTAAGATTTTATCTTTTCTTCTGAGTAGTATTCCTTTGTGTATATGTAAGCACATACTCTTATCATCTGTGTGAGGCACTTGGATTGTTTCTAGCTCTTAACTGCTCTAAGAAGCTTTGCAATAAACATGGGTGTGCAAATATCTTTTCAGATTAATATTTTTATGTTCCTGGGATAGTTGCCAGAAATTGTATTTTCTATTAATTTTTATTCTTCCATCCCTGGCCTCACCTCTGACTTGATAATGACCCTCGACGTTTAAAATGTGGGCATGAAGGTAAACTCATGTGGAGTACTCATTTCTGGATCATAGGTTCCTTTTAGCATTGAGTTTTGTTTGTATCGATAATAAATGGGTCATTTTGCTTAGAGACTGCCAAGCTTTCTAATTAAAAGCATACTACCAGCCAAGTAGACAGATGTTTGGAAACATCTGGATGTTCAGCACCATTTACATTGGGCATGCCCAACCTGACTTTGTAATACCCTGGAGCAGCCCTAGTTAGCTCAAGGTTGCCCAGAAAAAAGAATAGTTTAATTTAAAAAAAAAAAAAGATTCTTTGTGCTATACTAAATGTACTTTGACTTTTCAGTTTTTAATTATTCTATTTTAAAAATCCAAATCTTGGGAGTTTTCTCTTTTATTAATTATATTTAGACTCTAATTCTAGTCAGAATTATTTTTTTTTTTGTTTTTGGGCCACACCCCTTTGACGCTCAGGGGTTACTCCTGGCTATGTGCTCAGAAATCGCCCCTGGCTTGGGGGGACCATATGGGACGCCGGGGGATCGAACCACGGTCCTTCCTTGGCTAGCGCTTGCAAGGCAGACACCTTACCTCCAGCGCCACCTACCCGGCCCCTAGTCAGAATTATTTTACGGGATTTTATTGACTAGACTTCTAAATCACTTTCTTTTGATTGCTTTTATTTGTTTTAAGATTACACCTGGTAGTTGCACAAGGGCTACTTCTAGGTCTTTGTTTAAGGGTCACTCCCAGCAGTGCTTGGGTACACACACACAAACACACACATACACACACACACACACACACACACATACATACACACACACACTCACTCACTCACTCACTCACTCACTCACTCACTCACTCACTCACTCACTCACTCACATGGTTCAGAACTGCCCCCTCACCATTTTCAAAGCTTAGGCTTTTGAGGTATCAGTCTGATCCTGATAGCTCAATTTTATGCCTGCTAAAATCCATTTATTTGGTTGGTTGGTTTCTTGGATGGTGCTCAATGTTTACTCCCAGCTCTGTACTCAGGGATTACTCCTGTCAGTATTTGGGGGACAAAATGGCCATTAAATGGCAAGTGTCCTAACTGCTGTTTTTGTTCTCTTTTTCTTTCTCTCTCTTTCTCACTCTCTGTCTTTCTCTCTCATTCTCACACTTTCATGCTCTCACTCTTTGATCCCTAATCTAGAGAGGGATTTTTTTTTCTGTCTTCTCCAACATTTTGATGATGTTTTGCAAGAAGGTATTTTTGCAATCTTGTTTCTTAGTAGGCAGAAACCTAAATTTTTATTGCAGAGGCAGTGCTTATGTATACATTGAATTCTGTATTTGTTTTTGTTTTGAGGGGTTGAAACTCCTGTTATTTAGGTTTCAAATCTTATGTGTAACAACTTACATAGTTTTTTTTGGTTGAAACTCCTGTTATTTAGGTTTCAAATCTTATGTGTAACAACTTACATAGTTTTTTTTGGTTGAAACTCCTGTTATTTAGGTTTCAAATCTTATGTGTAACAACTTACATAGTTTTTTTTTTTGTTGTTTTTTTTTTTTTTTTTTTTTGGTTTTTCGGACCACACCTGTTTGCTCAGGGGTTACTCCTGGCTCAGCGCTCAGAAATCGCCCCTGGTTTGGAGGGACCATATGGGACACCGAGGAATCGAACCATGGTCCTTCCTTGGCTAGTGCTTGTAAGGCAGACACCTTACCTCTAGGGCCACCTCGCCGGCTCCAGATCTTACATAGTTTTAATTATCAATTTGTTCATATTGTTCATGTTTCAGTTTAGTAGTTATGACAACATACCTGTCTATATATTTAATATCTAAGCTTATTCCCTTAACCATGACTTGTACTTTTCTTGCTTTCTTTGTGGTGAATCTATCATTGATTTTTCTACACATCTAATTTGCATTTTTCCCAGGCCTTTTTCACCAAGTAGCCAATCACTAGGCTGGTCATAAGTTTCTTAAGATATCACCCACTTTCTTTCTATTTCCATCAACTATGTCTAGAAATTTGCATTTTTTTTTTTTTGTGGTTTTTGGGTCACACCCAGCAGTGCTCAGGGGTTATTCCTGGCTCCAGGCTCAGAAATTGCTCTTGGCAGGCACGGGGGACCATATGGGGCACCGGGATTTGAATGGATGACCTCCTGCATGAAAGGCAAAAGCCTTACCTCCATGCTATCTCTCCTGCCCCGGAATTTGCATTTCTTTGAGGATTAAAAACTGCTCATTGTTCCTTCATTTCTATCCTCTGTCTAAAGTGTCATTACCTAGGGCCTAGTTTCTCCTAGTTACTCCAACCCTGGTCTTTGCATGAGCTTTCCCCTCTTGTCAGTGCTCTCTGACAAGAGATCTTTACCTTCAGGGAAAGCCTTAATTCTCAGCTGAAGCAATTATCCTCATATGAGTAGAATGCTTCCATGTTGCTGCCTCTCCCATTTGTAGAATTGCTTCTGTTGGTGATTTTGTTGCTGTTTTTTTTTATTCTTGATGATTATATTTATTTATTTATTTTTTTTATTTTTTATTTTTAGAGTCACATTCAGCAGTGCTCAGGGGTTACTCCTGGCTCTGTGCTCAGAAATTGCTCCTGGCAGGCTCAAGGGCCCATATGGGATGCCAGGAATTGAACGTGGGTCCGTCCTATGTTGGCCACATGAAGCCAAAAACACCCTACTGCTGTACTATCTCTCTGGCTCAGAATATATCTTTTTAAAGGTTATTACCTACAGGAAAGTTAGTAGAAGTCTAGAACCAGAGTCACCTGTCTGATGGCAGGCCTGAGCTTTTCCCTTTTTTGTATGCTGGAACTTCATGGACTGGGATTGCTCCTGGCAATTCTCTAGGGATCTATTTGATTCTGAAAATTGAGCCCTGGTCTCCTTCCTGCAAGGATTGATTCAATAATTCCAGCTCTCTCTTACATAGCATCTCCCTTCTTAAAGAGGAGAACTAAAATATCCTCTAGTAGACATTGTTATTGGAGTGAGCTGAGGGTCCAGCTCTCAAGAAAAAGCCAGATATTTGACATGAACAGGCTTCAGTACACATCTATAACCTAAAAATTAAGTAAAGGTGCCAAAGTTGTTGAATTCTTTCTCCAAGGTACTTGCTTTTGGATTTAAGCAGAAAATAAGTATAAAAGCAACGGGGAGGGCATAGTAGCACCAAATTGTTCTTTTTTGGCTGTGATCCAAGCAATAGAAGTAATTAAAGTATATCAGTATATTAGTAATAATAGTCAAGAAATCGTTTCTATTCTTTTTGATCAATTCAGAGCATCTACTCAAGACTTTATACTTTCTCACCAGTATTTGGCCCATACTATCCCTGCTCAGTAACATTTTTCACCTGTGGGGAAGACATTATTGCTATAAGTTCTGGAGCTATAGTTCAGTAGATTGACTTGGCACTTACTTGGCTTGGCATGCAGGAAGGCAACATCTGATCCTTGGCTCTTAAGCAACACTAGGAGCAGCCCCCTAGTATTGACCTGCACATATTTTTTGAGCATTGTTAACAGGGCATGCCCCCCACATGGCAAATAATAATAGTTAATAGTTTTCTTAGAAAGCACAGAGTTATACCTGTTTGGTTACGTTTCTATGCATCGATATCTTCTGTTATGTGATTAATGGCAACTCCCACTGGGCTTTGTTTTCTGAGTTTCTGGCAGTTTTTCAGTGCTTTTTCTATATAATTTTCTTCAGGTTTCTTTCATTCTTGCTTGGTGGGCACTCCTTTGGCCCCATTGAATGGTGGTAAATGTAGGGGTATAGAGAAGTTGGTAACTGACTTGATTAAGTGGCACAAAGGTCTTCTTGCCCCAGATTTGTTGTCTCTGCATTGGGGCTGTTCATATGCCCTGTGTTTTACAGTATCATCCTTTACTTCAGAACATAGCTGATTATCAGGAAAGTGCTACATGATTGCTGGAAAGTTCTTTTTGTCTTTGTAAACTTTAGATGTGAGGATCTATGTGTATATATAACATGCTGTGAGCTATAGTGGGAAAAATTGTAAGATGAAATATAAGATTAATGGTTGATATTGTGAGTTCCCTAATTATGCTTTTAATTATTTATATGAAACTAGTAAAATGACCCCTGACAGAGACATAAATGATTTAGGTAAAATCAAATATTTATAAGATGCTACTCAAACCCTGAGTGTATTCTAACAGATGCAGTCAAAATACTTTGCCTTCGTCTTTTTGATGCAAAATGTTATGTAAAGAATTTATAACAGATTGTGTATAATTAGCCATATTGAAGACATTACTTAACTAATGCATAAATATTTTGAGTTTAGGAGCTAATCTATTTTAGGGATCACCAAATGATCACCCTCAGGCCTTTTTCCATATCTTTTGAAATTAGATTTTTTATAAAATATAATATAAATATATTTATAATTTATTTATATAGATATAAAATAAATTTTATATTAAAACATAAAATTAGATACTTTTTATACAAATTTTGGTTATTCCAGAAGAAAGCTTGGCCCATTCATTCATATATTGTGTGTTTGTCAATGTCTGTGCCACAAGGACCAAGTTAAATGGTTGGCACTAGAAGCCCAGTGGCATACAAACCCTTTAGAGAAAAAAGATTGCTGATGCTTATTCTATGACATGTCTAACATACAGTACAAGGTAGATCAATGCTAGTACATTGATCTAAGAAAAACTTGCCTCCTTTTTTATTAATCTTTTAATTTGCTGTTCCATCCATTGAACATTTACTTTACATTTCTCAGAAACTGGAGAAAAACTACCTTTTGAATGCCATAAAATAGCATTTATATGACCAAGGTTTCTTTTTTTTTTTCTTTTTTTTTTTTTTTTTGGTTTTTGGTTTTTGGTTTTTGGACCACACCCAGCAGTGTCAGGGGTTACTCCTAGCTGTCTGCTCAGAAATAGCTCCTGGCAGGCACAGGGGACCATATGGGACACCGGGATTCGAACCAACCACCTTTGGTCATGGATTGGCTGCTTGCAAGGGAAACGCCACTGTGCTCTCTCTCCAGGCCTGACCAAGGTTTCTTTACTTGTTCATACATACTTTCTCAAGATGAAAATTAGCTTGACTTTTGTTTATCAACTACTAAGCATACCAATTGACATCTTACACTTTAAATTGACTTTAGCAGAACAATTTTTTTGTTGAGCAAATGATTAAGTTTATTTTAGAAAATAAAATTGAAATAAAGGGACTATCATTCATACAATCAGTTTTAAATGCATTCGCTTAATATATTTTTGAAAAATCTTTTTCTGCCACAAAAATCCAAGTTCTTCATCATTTTTCCTTCACATATTTTAATGAAGGTAGACTAAGTATTTGAAATTTTGGATTTGAATTGATCATGCCCTAAGTTTTGGGTCTGTTAATTCTTCCCTTCCATCTCCTATCTTCACTGTGTTGCTCAGGAGTTGGTACTATTGTACCAACTATTGCTGGGGATTATGTATAGTACCAGGGATTGAATATACTTACTGCTTCCACTTTCAAAGTATGTGCTTCAGATTTTGAACTATCTCCTAGCCAGTTATGGGGTTGCTGTTTTCTTTGAGATGGAACAAAGTAAATTTTATTCTAGTGGAAGTCAAGCTAGCAGAAATTTTAAATCTCATTATCTGAAATTATTTGAGTCACTTGAGTAGAATTTTTACAATGTTTTCTTTGGCACCATTGTCAAATACAATTAACGTATTCCCCAACCTATGTTGTTACCTTAATATCAGAAAAAAACTGCAAATTTTATTTCTAGACACCATCCCTATGTTTTCTTATCATAGAATCGCCTCACACATTTGCATGAATGTTTCCTGTCTCATTCCAGACCTTAAATTTTGGGGTAGCCCCAGAAATCTCTATTTAATCAAAAGTATCTAAATACAGATTATTATAAATATTAAGCCAATTGGGAGACCTTGACTGAGAATGATTTTTTGTCATTCTCTCTATTTTTTTTTAATCTTTATGGAATATGTAAGAGAATCTGAGAACCATTTCTTGGGAATGTTCATGATTTATAGTCAACTGATACTTGAGAGCATCTGCAGCTAGAATGTGCTAAATTATTCAGACTGGTGTTTTTCACTTGATTTTTAACAGGTACGTGAGGACAAAATTCACATTATATGAGTATAGACTTTATTAGAAATCAACTTTGGTTTAGAAACTTACTTTCTTTCTTTTTTTCCACTTAATACAGTTGCCATCCTTCTGAAAGACGACTATTTTGTCAGTGGTGCCGGCCTGCCTGGCAGATTCAAAGCTGAGAAGGTGGAATTTCATTGGGGCCATAGCAATGGCTCTGTGGGGTCTGAACACAGCATCAATGGCCGGCGGTTTCCTGTAGAGGTGAGAGAAACGTGAGATGTACAAGAGTATGTGTTTTGAGTCATTACCTGAATGAGATGCATTGTCTTCAGCCCCAGTCATTTCGCAAATCACACAGTATATTTGTCTCTGGAAATATTTTCTGGTTGGGTGAATATTCATCCTCAAATTTCCCATCTCGATTAGCATGGAGAAACATATAGAAGTCATGGATATCAACATGGTTTTACTCAGCAGTTTCTTTTTTACTGTCTTTTCTGAAATCCTGCTTCTGGTGAACTTAGAGGTGAAACTCACAGATTTGACTTTCACCCTCTAGGATAGAGAAAAGATAGTTGACTTATGAAAAAATTAGGTCTCAGAATGAGCTCTCAGTAAGGAACTGTCGTAAAGTTTGTCTTTTCCTAAAAACTTTTGCGAAAGAGAATATGGATAGTTGTAGGTGAATTGCTCGTCATTTTTACTGTTATATAAGTTGCCTCCCCTATATCAATTTTTCCAAATTTCTATACCAGCTGGACAGAAAAAAAAATTGTGAAAACAATAGGTCACCTTTATCTGCTGAGGAGAGAAGAAATAAAACCTGTATCTTTTATTAATATTGAGAGGAGTTAATATCTATTTTAGTACTTTATTTTTTTTCATTACATCAGGGCGTATTCATACATCTTTGTGGGACTCAGGTTTGTTGGATAGGCATGTGGTGAGCTTCATCAGTATGTGAAATAATTAAGTAGGCATGCATTCAAATCTATAACTAGGTTGAAACATGCTGAAATTTTGGATCATTCTTTTCTTTTTTTTTAAATATCAGACTCAAACTCAGGACTCACACACATGAACCATGCATTCATATTTACAGCCCTCTGGTAGTCAAGTGGCCAAGTTGTACTCGATCTTAAGTGTTTTGTAACTTAATTCATGGAATGTTATGATAATCTGGTGAGTATTTGTCATCCCCTTGGGAAAAAATGTTTGTTTCTGCACGCAGATTTACATACAATTTACAAGATTTCATGGCTCATCCTAATTGTTGCAGCTCAGCCACTTACTCTCTCTCGCATTCTAGAAATTTAAATTAAAAATTTCTCTAAGTTGAGAAAATCTACATTTTATTTTAGGCATTATGTTCACATATAGATTTGTTTCTTTTCTATGATTGCTGGAGAAGCTGTAGATGACTACCTGAAAAGGTGTTTTTGTATCACTTTTTCTTTTTTAGTTCATCTGAAAATTTCTCAGTATCAATTTTTTTCTTTTCTCGGTGGAACTTCCTGCCATGCTCATTATGTCTCAGAAGTATGGTTTTTACTTAATGGACTGTTTCTTTCTGTCATATTGAAGTCATTTCTAAGAAGTCATAGCTTTATTTTTATTTTGAAAACTTGATTCTTAGAAACCAAGTTAGATTTTTTTTTTTTTTTGGGTCAAACCTGGCAGTGCTCAGGGGTTACTCTTGGCTTTAGGCTCAGAAATTGCTCCTGGCAGGCTCAGGGGACCATATGGGATACCGGGATTCGAACCACCGTCCTTCTGCATGCAAGGCAAACACTCTACCTCCATGCTATTTCTCCGGCCCCCAAATTAGATTTTTATTTTTAGTATTTTGGTTTGGATTTTACACCTGGCATTGCTTAGGACTTACTCTTACCTCTCAGGGATCTCAGGGATCACTCCTGTTAGTGTAGTGCCAGGGGATCAAACTGGGGTTCGCTGTGTGTAAGGAAAGAGCCATTTGCTCCTGTATTATCATTCTGTAATATCACCAAGTTTAGATTTTTTGGAGGGTTTCCTTTGTGTGCTTTCAATTGGTTCTTATTGGAAGCTGAGGGATAGGTTGTGTCCTTTGATCTAAAGTCTCTTTATTTTAGGATTGTCTTGAAAACTATACTTGAAATTTTACAAAACTAATTTTGCACCTTTCTTAATAAAGAAGGCCCCTTTTCCCCCTTCATAATGACATTCCCAACACACAGCTAGCTCTACTTATCACCTTATGCAACTCTGGAAAAGTGCAGGGACTCCATCAATGTACTTTTTGAATGCTTTGAGTGAATATTTAAAGAATGCTATTAGACCAGAAAGAAGCTAAATACCAAATGTCACCTATCATGCTCAGACTTAACTGTTTGACCAATTTGAATGAATGAATTTCTTTTAAGTAATATCAGATGGTGTGGTAGTTAATATTAATTGGATTTCTCATTTAAGCCCATCTGGTTTATAGCTTGTATTTTTTGTTTGTTTTTGATGTGATAAAAATGTTATGTTATAAACACTTAGCAGATATATTTAGAAATATTAAAATTTCAGAGACCAAATGTAATTGGGTTGAATTTCACTTTAAAAATGTTCACTGAAAAATTGTTCATGTATACTTTTAACATGTCTTCAGTATTTTTGGTTACTTTAGTTTAGTTGAGCCCTTGTATTAGCAGGAGCTCTCCTGGAGATGATTTTGATTCTAGTTCAATTCCTCAAACATGTTTTTTTTTCCCCACATAACTGAACTTTTTCCAAGACATTAAAGTAAAAATAAGAAAGTATGAAATAATTGTATAATAACTTATCCAAACTGGAGGCTTTGTTTTTATTGCAATGAGGGTGAGTCAGAGAAGTGTTGTTATGGAAAATTATGCTGAAATTATTAGAATATAGCTTGGTGTTTTCTCTTAGGAATATAGAATTGTCCTGGGTACTTTAGTATGTTACTGTGAGGGCAGTGGTATGCTTCTAGAATCTACAAGTGAATAGAGATTAGGGATGCTACTGTACTTGTCTCAGTTCATAGTGCAGTTATCGTATCAAGGCATTATCTAACCCAACATAACACTGTTGTATGACTGTAGTAGAGAAGTGATAGTTGAGTCTGATTATTTTAATTGTGGCATCTTTTATAATACATTTTAATATAAACTAATTATTTAAAAACTATACTTGATCATGATACATTTGTTTCCAGGTAAGTGAGAGCAAAATTAGATTTTAAAAAACAAAACAAAGGTGCTCACTTCGGCAGCACATATACTAAAATTGGAATGCTACAGAGAAGATTAGCATGGCCCCTGCGCAAGGATGACACGGAAATTCGTGAAGCGTTCCATATTTAAAAAAAAAAAAGAAAAGAAAGAAAAATATAAGAAAAAATAGAGTAGGGCCCGGAGAGATAGCACAGCGGCATTTGCCTTGCAAGCAGCCAATCCAGGACCAAAGGTGGTTGGTTCGAATACTGGTGTCCCATATGGTCCCCTGTGCCTGCCAGGAGCTATTTCTGAGCAGACAGCCAGGAGTAACCCCTGAGCACTGCCAGGTGTGGCCCAAAAACAAAACAACAACAACAACAAAAATAGAGTAAAGCAATAACAAGAACACTCGTGAAAATTATTGTATCTTGAAATGAGGTCATTAACTTATTGTCAGCAGATTTATTACATTCTTGTTGCTAGTTGATAATTCTGCTACTTCTTTTGTTTCTGAATATTAAATAGTCAAATACACATTGGAACATTGGTATGTTCCTACGGTGATTAAATTGGACTTGTCACAGAGCCGCATTTGGAACCTCATGGCCCATGAATTCCAAAGTACTGTTGCTGATACTGTGACTTTTGTGGGTTACACCATGCCTCCTGGAAGTATGAAAAGGCAGTGAGAGGGTAGCCGCATTCACTTTAAAAATGTCCTGGTGATGTCATCCTTAATCCTAGCATACTTGAAATTTTGGTCAAATTGGCCTCTCTGTGGATGTGTGGTGAGGCAGGGCAATTGGTGAAACGATGGTTGTGAGTGATGGGTGCAGCAGTTGTGGCTTCGGCAAGTTGGGGGGACTTAGCCCACCCTCTTCTGCTGAGATTTCCAGCTTTCAGCTTCATGGCTGGTATACCCGTCATTTTTCATGTTTCGATTTATATCATTTTTGAGAATAGATTCAGTATATGGAGCTGACCACATGCAGACATGGCAGTTGTATTCATGGGGCCTAGTTTTGGCTGCCAGCTTTTTTATTGTACATTTTGAATAACCAGAACTCATTCCTGACAAATTTCTTTCTTTGGTGATTTGAGGAGAGGGTGGGGCCACACTTTACTGTGCTTAAAGCTCACTCTTGCCTCTGTGTTTTGTGATCATTCCTGTTGGGATTTAGGAAACTACATATCATGTCAGGAATCAAATTCAGGTATGCTGCATGCAATGAAATTTTCTTTATTTTTATTTTATTGGGGTTAGGTAGGCCACATCCAGCAACACTTGTTGGTTACTTCTGGTGCTCCGGGGCTACTCCTGGCTTTGTGCTTAGAAATCATTCTTGGCAGGCTCAGGGGATGATATGGAATACTGAATATCAAACCATGGTCTTTCCTGGGTTGGCCACGTGTAAGACAAATGCCCTACTGCTGTGCTATTTGCTCTGGCCTCATTTATGCAAAAAATTTTTCTTACACTCTACTGTCTCTGATCTTCCCTGGTGATTTTTAGTGAGGAAATGTTCCTCACCTTACAATTAACAGTATAGCCATTCTTGTTTCCTTAGAATCCACTTGAGATAAAATCAAGACCCAGGGTTTTTTAGCAGCTGCCTTGTTCTGCAGCTGGAGGATAGATTTTGAAGCATATGCCCCTCAAAAATCTGGATATGCTCCAAGAGTTTGTGACAACAAAGCCAACTGTGCAGGTTTTGCTGTTTCCCAGGAATTCTTTGAGGTCATCTGCAACAACGTTTTCCATATCTCGAAAATAGATATTTTTTCATATTCCAGGCTGAAATTCTGGACTGCGTCTTGTAGTTTTTAAGACTTAAAATATTATCCAGTCTAATAGAGAAAGATAACTCTGTAAATTCAAAACAGGACCTGGAAGAGCCAGCACACATCACAATTCCATTCCATTTAGTAAAGAAAATCAGAGTCAGATTACAGTGCTGTGCGTAGCAGATGAGACACAAAGTAGATGTCAGATGCCCTCACCTCCTCCTACTCAGCTTTACCCTTCCCAGTGCACATTTTTCCTGAGTGCCTTCTGGTGTAAATGGCTCTTGAATATAAAGGTGAACCAGGAAGACCTAGTTTTCACTCTAATGGTATTTATTCTGTAGTGGTGACATAGACTTTGAAGAAAAAAAAAATCCTACAAATAGCTATGTGATTTCTGTTGTGATTCAGTCTCTTTAAAGGAGAAATGTTTTGTTAGGAGATGAACAGAGAGGCTCTATGGATAGGACAATATTTAATATGCTTGAAGAAGTGAGGGCCAGAGACAGAGTACTGATGTTAAGGTCTTTGCCTTGCATTCAGTTTAACCAGGTTCAGTCCTTGGCACCACATCTAATACTCTCCACCAGAGGTGAATCCTGAGAGCAGAGCCAGTAGTAAGACCCTGAGTACTGTCAGGTGTTGCCACAAACAAACAAACAAAACAAAACAAAACACCAGAGAAGAGGTGATTTTCAAAGTCAATGCGTGATTTAAAAACTCCTTGCCAGTAATCTTGAAGATATTTAAGGAATAAAGATCAGGGGTGGCTTTAATAAGCAAATTAATAACCTAAACTTCCCCTAATCTCTAGTACTAAAATTTTCTTCTCCCTTGTTTGTTTTGGGGCCACACCTGGTGGCGCTCAGGGTTTACTCCTGGCTCTGTGTTCAGAAATTGCTCCTGGCAGGCAGGCACATGGGATCATATGGAATGCCAGGATTCGAACCATTGTCGGTCTTCGGTTGGTCGCTTGCAAGGCAAATGCCCTACTGCTGTGTTATCTCTCCAGATCCTGGGCCCTGAAACTTTCGAGTAGATTTCTTCACATGGCAAAAGGGACTTTTTCTGATGAACTGAGGTATCTTTAAAATCAAAAGGCTTGGGGCCGGAGAGATAGCATGGAGGTAAGGCGTTTGCCTTTCATGCAGGAGGTCATTGGTTCGAATCCCGGCGTCCCATATGGTCCCCCGTGCCTGCCAGGAACAATTTCTGAGCCTGGTGCCAGGAATAATCTCTGAGCACTGCTGGGTGTGACCCAAAAACCACAAAAAAAAAAAAAAAAAATCAAAAGGCTTAGCATATTCAGTGATTGAAACAGTGATGTTAACTTGCTCTTCCAGCTCCTTTGACTTCTGACATGTGGATTATCCACATTTCATAAGAATCTGGAAGTGCTTCTGCCCCATCTTAAATTGGTTAGCTCACCCCCACAGTCATTCGCTGCTGGTGAATGGAAATTTAAACGTTCACGTCACATTAGTAGGAATTGCATTGTGCAGTTGCCATCAGAAACTGATGTTGGAGTTAATGCCAAGAGAAATCTCCAGATACAAGTCTCTAAGAGTGCTATTGAAGTGGTTGTTCATCATATGATTGTTTCAGTGGCATTTGCAATCTTGTTTATTACAATACAAGAGCGTGAGAATGGTTGATCCTGACTTGCTGGTGCTTTATGAGTTGAAGTCTTCAATAAGCTTAAGTGATCCAAATTGATTGTGTGTGCTCTTTCCAGTGAAACCCACAGCTGGTTCATTTCAACTTGGTTTAGATCATCTTAGCAAGTGAATAGAAGCAAAGATAATTTTTCTAATATATATATATAATGTACATGTTACCATATGGCATAAGTCTGTAATCCCTTAGCTGGAACCCTTGAGTCCAGATGTTAATAGGATTCAGGATCATTTTTAGTAAGGTAGTATTGGTACATATTCCATAACTATATTACTAAGGACTGCAGTAGACTCTGGGATCAGTGAATAAACTAACATTCTGGAGATTGCAGATAAATATTCAAGCGAAGAGAAAGTTCAATGTTCTAAAGACCCTTTTATCTGGTTTTACCATTGATTTAGTTCTTGCACCCAAAAACATAGTAACAACCTTAAAACAACAATTTTGACTGAGGAAGTCTCTGTAATCTCATGACCTCTTGTAAATATTTTATGCACTTAGGTTTTTTAATAGTTGGCTATATAATGCGGTACAATTTTTTATATCCCAAAGATAATTTGTGACATAATTATAAGTGTCACAAGACTTATTGGTAGCTAGTAGGCTAGAAGTACTGATGTACCTCTTACTGCTTTTATACTCCTTCCTGCTTTTTTTTTATTATTATCAGAATTAGGTTTTACCTAAGAATTATGCAGAATTAGTTTTTTTATATATCCAGAATTAGATTTTTACTACAGTCTTTTAGTCAGAATTAGAATTTATCCGAGAGGTGAGAAGCAAGTTTTAGTATAACCTTGTTTTTTTTTTTATTCATTCCTAGTTTTAACATTCTGTTTGAATTTGTAGTTGCCTCAGGATTCATGGCTACCGTCTGTTAATGTGGCCTGTTTCTGCCTTTTCTCCTATTTATTCAGGTTCCTAGCTAGTTCTACTCAATCTACCCACTAACTTGCCTTCTGTTTTACAAAATGGCCCTTGATTCTCCTCCTGTTCCTTTAGCATTCTGCATTGGACCAATAGGTGATGGCCCATCTGACCTCATCTGCCTTTCTGCTCCCAGGAGAGCTCATTAACCAGTGACACAGGGTAGCCTCATACTATGGATTCAGAAGAGGGGGGATCCTTACCCACCTTTCTCATACAGGAGTTTGATATTCTAGAGCAAAATAGTTTGACAAGTATGCAGGTAGATTCTGCTCTATTGGAAATAGGGGCCGGAGAGATAGCATGGAGGTAAGGCATTTGCCTTGCAATCAGAAGGTAGGTGGTTCAAATTCTGGCATCCCATATGGGTCCCCTGAGCCTGCCAGGAGTGATTTCTGAGCAAAGAGCCAGGAGAAACCCTTGAGCGCTTCTGGGTGTGACCCAAAAACCAAAAAAAAAAAAAAAAAAAAGAAAATAAATTTAAATATGTGAAGATATGCCTCTTGATGATTTCTTTTGTTTATTGATTGTTTAAAGATCTTACCAGATCTTCCATGGAGGAATCTGATTTACCTTGGTTTAATTCACCCTTTAACCAAAGTTTTATGACCAGTATTCCTTACCTCTCCCTTTTGATATGTAAGTGAGTAGTCGTATTTTTTTTTATTTGTTTTTAAAGTTTCTCCTCTCCTTTAATCTTTAATCCTTGTGAAAGACATTTTTCAAGACTGTCTTTTTAGAGGACACAGATGACTTAGACTTTAATTACCTCGAAAATTAGATAACCATTTTGGATTGTTGGCAAAACAGTTGTTGAAAGTCTTTATGAACTTGGTACCATCTTGCTTTGTCATTATAAAGAACTGTCATCAAGAGATTGAGGCTCTTTTCATGGGGAGGTGGGAGAAAGCTTATATTATCTTGCTTTTACTTCCACCTTGCCTTGTATTTTACTTAATTTCCTGGAATTATTACAATTTCTGAGAAAAGCTGCTTTTGTTCACAGACAGTCCTTGGTCAGTAGTACTCAAAAATGCTTGCTTTCTGTGTACTGCCCAATCATGGAAATGCTAAAGAGATTGTTAGTGGTTGTTTGACATCTGCTTCTTTTGCTTAGCCAATCGTCATTTCCTCAGTAGAAATTTCTACTAAATGGCAAGGAAATTGGTGGAAACTTAATGTCTTTATTGAGATAAAGATTCCATTTTTCTAGCAGAATGTTTCATCCTTTACTAGTGAAATATTTAATTTCCATCTGGCTGATCTTTTACTTGCCTGCCCTGTGTTAATTAAGAAGGTCATTTCAGGAGGTCCCAGTACTTAGATTATGTTCTGTGGAAAAGTTAATGACTGACTGTATGAAGCTGGAAAACGGGTTGTGTGAAGTCAAAATGACTTTGATCCCTGCATGGTAAATCGCCATAGCTGGTCATCTTCATCACACAGTCTTATATGTCTGACTGGCTCTAGGCTTTTTGATAATGTGTGATTGATCTGTAGTGACTGTTAATGGGCGGAATCATACTGAGAATTACAAACATACAGACAGATGACGCTGTATCCAAAAAAACATGGTAATTTTGGACTCACTCTTCTCAGTAGAGAGAATTAATGACTGGGAGTGGGGGAGGAACATGGGCTGTCAAAAATAAATGCTCCAGATGATTTTTGATGGGATTGAAAGTCATGCTGTGGTTGTGATTGTGATGATGACCCTGGATGCCATTTTTAATAACTGTTGTGCCAGGAAAATTCTAAATTTTGCCCTACTGGATTTTTCCATCACCCTTGTGAAAGAAAGGCTTCTTACCATACCCATTTTAAATATGGGACAGCTGAATTTAGTAACTTTATTGCTACAGAACTGACTCTTTTCAAAGTTCGTGGGGTGAGAAAGAGCAAGTATTTTCAATTTTAGATTTCATTATTTCTTTCAAAGCCCATAACCTATTTGGAAGACAATGGAAAGATATATGAAATTTACTGAATTTTTATTGGAATAGCCTCATACCCCAGTACACGCAAACACATACATATGCATACACACAGTGACCTTAACTTACATATTTTCTCTGTCTCTTTTTTTTTTTTTTGGTGACACACCAGGCAGTGCTCAGGGATGACTCCTGGCTCTATGCTCAGAAATTGCTTCTGGCAGGCTCCGGGGACCATATGGGATGCAGGGATTTGAACTACCAACCTTCTGCATGAAAGGCAAATGCCTTACCTCCATGCTGTCTCTCTGGCCCCTGTCCCTTAACTTTTATGTCCACCCTATATACATGAAGGATGGGGAGACTATTCTAAAGTATATTGGAAGGGAACCACTGGACTGTGCATATTAATGGAATAGAGTAAGAGATTACAGTCTGTTTGTTGGAGGAAGTCTGACTATCTGGCTTTTCTTTCCTTGTTTAAGACCCTTTCTAACTTGTCTAACTGTCAGCTTGGTTGAGAATAACTGTTAGTTCTTTAAAATCCAGAGTCTGGTGTGAATAACACCTCAACTCTTGCTTTTTAAAAATCTGATAAATCTTTTTCATGTCTTATCACTTTAGATTGTTTTTAGAATCACCAATACCGGAGATAAACTTTCTTTGAAAAATTAAATTCTTTTTAATTGTGTAACAAGAAAGGAAAAAAAATCAGTGGACTATAAATGTTCAGAGATGACTAAACCAGTAGTAAAACATACAGTGGTGATGTAAAGGAAACAAAAGATTATTAGTATTTTGCATAAATCTATAAAAAACACTATGCATTTAATTTAGAATAATCCCTTCAGTGTATTTTTGTTACATTATATTGAAGCTCAGTGTACAATGGGAAATATGTGGGAAGTCATTGAAAAAGATAAAAAGAAGCAAAATATTTTATTTGACTTTAAAATTTAAATTTTGTATGAATTATGTTACTCAGTAATGATCTTGTAAAACCAACTATAAAGTTAATTGATTTTAATAATCTGTGATTTTATTCTGAAGTATTAATATTATTACTTCAACATATATCTCTATGAAATGATAATACCAACCAATGATAATACCACTGGTAATACTGCACAGATGCAGTACTTTTATACACATATATGTACAGTACATTTCTTTTCTTTTCTTTTTTTTTTTTTTTTTTTTTTTTTTTTTTGGTTTTTGGGCCACACTTGGTGCTGCTCAGAAATAGCTCCTGGCAGGCACAGGGGACTATATGGGACACCGGGATTTGAACCAACCACCTTAGGTCCCGGATCAGCTGATTGCAAGGCAAACGCCGCTGTGCTTTCTCTCCGGCCCTTACAGTACATTTCTATTCAGACAAATGCTCAGTCACATGTGGCTATAGCATCCAACATATACCATTCTAGCCTATAATTATAGAATATAAGACACTAGACTAACAACAATAACAAAAAGAAAACTTACAGAACCTTAGCAAGACTGTTTAATCAAGTCCCTTTTTTTTTTTTTTTTTTTGGTTTTTGGTTTTTGGGTCACAGCCGGTGATGCTCAGGGGTTACTCCTGGCTATGCGCTCAGAAGTCGCTCCTGGCTTGGGGGACCATATGGGATACCAGGGGATCGAACCGTGGTCCATCCAAGGCTAGCACAGGCAAGCAGGCACCTTACCTCTAGCGCCACTGCCCGGCCCCTCAAGTCCCTTTTTCAATTTATCATTTCTGATGAAAAATAGCACAGATATGGAAAAGTAAAATAGTGCATGGGAAACGTCTTAGCATTGGCCAATCACTAAAATCCATATATAGTCCCCAAGCTCACTAGGAGTGATCCCTGAGCACAGAGTTAGTGCTCAGAGCACTGTAGGGGTATGGCCCCAAATTCAACAAAAGGAAAACCAAAAAAGAAAAAATAGACTCAGGATTTCCTTTTTGACTTGTTGAAAATCTCCATCTAGAAATGGTACAAGTTTTATTTGAATAAAAGCTTTATTATTTCTCTTTAATATTTGCTTGCTTTTTTTTATATGTGTATTTAAAGCTACATATTTTCCCTGTACCTCTTCACACTATTCTCAGAAACTGTTCTTAAGCTGGACAGCTAGGAGCTTTGTACCCTGAAAGGGGAAATCTTTCTCTTTTAAGTGCAAAACTAGCCAGACCAGTTGTATTCTACATTCAGTCCAGAGGATTTATGGGCAGATGCTTCAGAATTCTTCCCCTTGTTCACACACACTTTTTTTTTTTGTCTTGTGAAAATTTGAGACAGAAGATTTCACGCCATCTTAAATGTAAAACCTTTATCAAGTTCTTTAGTGCCATCATCACTCAGAAAAGTGAGTCTCAAAGATTTATACAAGTAGGAAGAAATCAAGATTTATAGAAAGTGTGTTTTTCTTTATCCCCTTAAATACCTAGCCTAGAATATAATCACTTACACCCCCCCCCCTCGTTTATCTTTCATGGACAAAGGCAAAATTTTTTAAAGCCTCCCTATTTGGATTAAATAGCCTGACACTATGTTGATCATAGATACTGCTCTGAGTAATTACTATGTATGAGATGTAGAAACCAGTTAGGCAAATTCTCCAAAACTCTTCTTATTTAAGGATATAAATTTTATCTCTTTAATCTTTGAGGATGTCTTAGAGAACAAGATTTTAAAATTCAGGTTAAGACATGAAAGATATTTGGGTTAATAATAAAATAACTTCTAAATCCCAGCTCTAATATAGATACAGCTTTGAATTTTGGGATTTTCCATTAGAACTTCATTGCATTGGTGTCATAGTTATGTATTTTGGTAAATCTTAATCTCAGTGTTCATTCTCTGAGTAAGAAAGGTTTGGGGTGACAGACGCCTCCCCTTATAATCTTTTGCCCCTTTGTCTTCGCATCATTTTTTAAATTTACATGTAGTGTTTGACTGGGTGATTGTATACTGAAATAGTATATCATGTATAGACATTACTTAACTTCCAAGGGATTTTATTTTATCAGATGCAAAGTTCCTAAGGTAGAATTCTGCTGTCTGTCTGATCAGCAAGGGACTGAGTGATAGGAGGAAGAGTCAACAAAATAATCAGAATCAAGTAAAGCCTTGTGGACTGTTAGAAAATTTGTGACTTCTGCTCTAGTCAATATTAGAAGCCCTGGGATGTTCTCAACAAAGGAGTTATTGTCCAACATGGTCATAGGGAGCACATCTCTGAAGAATAAAATCGAAAAGACATGGCAGTGATTTGTGGCAGAGATGGATGTCCTAGAAAGAGGCTGGGTTCTGATCGAAGTTTTACAGGAAAACTATGCTAATCAAGATATCAAGTAAATCTGAAGATCTTAATTTCTACCCTCCAAACCCACCCTTCTCTATCTGGTGCCTGCTTCTTCACAGCCCCTATCCTCTCCGCCTCCTTTTCACTGGCTGTTTCTTCAGTCCAAAATATTCCCTCTTGATTATCTCGTCTTGTGATTCATTCCTCTTCAAATCCTACTCATAATCACACTTGGTGCTTTCTCTCCTCCGACTCTGTCACTTTTTTTCGCTATTATCCAGTTTTATTTTCTTCATAGGACTTCTTGAGTCTTAAAATTGCTTATTGATTAATTTACTTGCTTATTAACTTCCCCCTGGCCTCCCACCTTTGCCCATCTCAACTTCAGAGGAGAAAGAATTGTATCTGGTAGTTTCAAGGCATAATTTTAGCTCCTAAAGATACAGACCCAGGAAAGTGCAGTTAGTACTATATATTAAGGAACAACATTCTTGAGACAAGGGAGAAAGCTCACTGGGTTACAGGATTTGATCCCTGGCATTTCTTGAGCACAGCTGGGCATTGCTCTAGTGGCCCCAGCATGATTTGGGAGATTTCAACAAAACGAAAAGCAAAACAAATCTAACAAAACAATAGAAACCAGCACTGTTGTATTATACCTTCCCTTTTCTCCATGATTAAAAGTGTAAGGAACTTGAATCCCTAAGAAGGAAAACTTTCAATTAATTTAGTAAAGATTTTAAAGAAACAATTCCCTACCCTACCCTCACCCTATCCTCCCTCCAAATAACCAACAAACTACTTTTTAGATAAAAGATGTGACTCAAATGAATTAGTTATTTCCAAATACAAACATTCCTCCCATTGCCCCCCTGCTGTGAGGTTGAGTTAGTGATTCAATTCCTAAGATAATCTTTTTTCAAAGTCTGTTCTTCCAGAGCATAGCTCTTACATTAACAACCATTACATCTACATATCAAGACAGATTGTTTCAATTAGTCAACGAGGTCCAGGTTTTTGAGAGCTGTTAATATGTACATGAGCAATTACTGTAGCAGAGTTAAAAGCCTGGCCTTTGGGAATTTTAGATTGGGATTATCAACTTCATTCATGAGCTAAGACAGAAGCCAGCATTTTTTTTCTCATTCATTCACCAGAATTTTCTCCAGTATCCATCTAGAGAGGATTCTGATATTGTCCGTTTCCTCTTCTCTCTCTTATCCTCACCCCATACCAGACCAGCTTTTTGCAGAATATTTCTGTGAGAAGCATTTTGGCTTTTTTTTTTCTTTTGGTTTTTGGGTCACACCTGGCAGCGCTCAGGGGTTACTCCTGGCAGGCTCAGGGAACTATATGGGATGCCGGGATTCGAACCACCGTCCTTCTGCATGCAAGGCAAATGCCCTACCTCCATGCTATCTCTCCAGCCCCGCATTGTGGATCTTCATCGTGAACAAGACAGTACTCGACCATTTTAGAACTATTCTAGAACCATTCATTCTAGAATTAAAGAATGAGTCATAAACAGAATGCTTATATACCAAAGTCATATTAATAGTTTAAATTTTTCTAACTAAATTTAAGAAAATTTAAATTTAAGAAAATTTCACAAATTCAGGACTAGCTAGTCAATTAAATAAAAGTGTTCAGTTGATCCAATTCCTTCAAGGCTTGCTCAAATAATATCCTCTTTTGTTATTGAAATAGTGGTTATTGACAGAGCCTGGGAGGGGACTTTACTGTGGCAGGAATTAAAAGAACTCTGGCCATGCAATTAGTTAGTAACTGCTCTACCACTTGGGCTATCTCTGTGGCCCCTGCTATGTATATTTTTAGTTTAAACATTATGCCTCCTAGTGCTTAGATGTTCCTTTTCCTTTCAGTTTATCTGTATTCTGCAGTTATAGGTTGGAACTTAGATTTAGAATAAATTGGTACAGTATTTCCTAGACTATTGGCTGTAATGTTCCTCTCTAGTAGGCCAGTCTTTGAATGATACGAGATACTGCATTCTTCTCACTTTTGCCTACATATTCATCCATTTGAGTTAGTTTCTAGTATTCTTGTTTCTATCAAGACCATGAAGAGGGAAAAGGAGCAAGTGATCAGAAATACAGCTTCTCTGGAAGAAGAAACACCCAGATCGGAAATGTGACAGGGTGGGGTAGACAGAGGAAGCATGGTGGCTGGCAGCACTGGTTTTATTGCTGCAGGTAATCGAAGTTCTACATCTGGAGAGTAAATTTTTTGTAACAACTTTCAAATATGACTCGAGTAATACTGTTTGTTATTTTGGCATATTATGAAATTCAAGGCATTAGATATGAGGAGGATGTGCTCTACCTCTGGTTTTTTATTTGTTTTGTTACTGTTTTTGTTTTTGTTTTGTTTTGTTTTTTAAATAGACCTTACTTTGGATCTTGGCTTGTTTTTTTCTGTTTTGTTTTGGGGCCACACCCGGTGACACTCAGGGTTTATTCCTGACTATGTGCTCAGAAATCCCTCCTGGCTTAGGGGCCCTCTGGGATGCCAGGGGGTCGAACTTCAGTCCTCCTGGGTCAGCAGTGTGCAAGGCAAATGCCCTACCGCTGCACCATTACTCTGGTTCAGATCTTGGCATTTTTTAAGGGATTCTTGTGGAAGAAAGAATTAACTAAATTTTTGGCGATTCCAAATAGAATGTGGACCTCTTGTGGTTGATGGTAGTGAAAAAAACTGGTCATCTTTTAAACATTTCATCATGGCAAGCAGTTTATTTCTTCCACATCACTCAGGGTAGATTTTTCTTTTTTTGTAAAAATTTTGTTGACTTAGCATTACATAATAACTTTTTGATATTTTGAGTATTACTCATTATAACAGACATCTGTGGGTAGTATATTAAATTCACCTCTAGAAATCCTTTCTGCCCTTCACCATACTATTGAGCCTCTTTCCGGAACCCCTTCCTTTCTGTTTATATTCGATTTTATTTTATAGTCTCTAAAATGTATTATTGTTTTATTTAGTTCATTCATTTGTTTATCTACCCCAAGAGTGAAACCATATGGTATTTAACTTATTTCACTAAACATAATCCATCTAGCCATGCTGTTGCTAATGGCAGGATTTCCTCTTTTTTTTTTTTTTTTTTTTAGCTAAGTGGAATGCCATTATGTACATATACTCCATCTTTGTGTGTGTGTGTGTGTGTGTGTGTGTGTGTGTGTGTGTGTGTGTGTGGTTTTTGGGTCATACCCGACAGTGCTCAGGGGTTACTCCTGGCTCCATGCTCAGAAATTGCTCCTGGCAGGCAGGGGGGGCCATCTGGGATGCCGGGATTCAAACCAATGACCTTCTGCATGAAAGGCAAATGCCTTACCTCCCTCCATGCTATCTCTCTGGTCCCATATACTCCATCTTTTTATTTATCTAATATTGTTTCCATCTCATGACAATTGTAACTAATACTGCATTGACCACAGAGGTGTATAGTGCTCTTTGAGATAGTGTTTTTCTTCTGTAGAATATTTCTCTAAAAGCAGGTAACTAGATCATCAGGAACTTCTTTTTGTAGATTGTTAAGGAATATTTATATGAATTTTCATAATAGTGACACAAGTTACGAAGCAAGCCTGTCACAAAGATCCTCTTCTCTCCCCATCCTCTTCCACACTTTCTTCTTATCTTTTAGATAATAGCTATTACCACAGGTGTGAGGTGATAAATAATTTTGTTTTGATTTATATTTAAAAACTTTTTTTTTGTTTTGTTTTGTTTGTTTTGTTTTGAGTCACACCCCAGGTTACTCTTGGCTCTATGCTCAGATATCTCTCCTGGCAGGCTTGGGGGGGGGGGACGACACACCATGTGGGATGCAGGGATTCGAACCACCATCCTTCTGCATGCAAGGCAAATGTCCTACCCCTATGACATCTCTCTGGCTCTCTTTTAAAAACTTTATGTAAACACTGTGTTCATAATACATAATACAAAAAACAAATTTGTTCATAATAGAGTTGTTTTGGGGATTTAGTGTTCCAACATCAGTCCCACCACCAGTGTGATGATCTCTTCTTGATTGTTCCCTGCTCCCCCCACCTTCAACTGCTCTCTTAGCAGATAGAGTAATTTATTTTCTTTTAGTATTACAACAAAATGGCTGATGGAATTATCAAAAAATACTCTAGTGTGGGGGCCAGAAAAGTAGCACACCCACTGACAGGGGTTCCCCCAACCCTGCCAGGAGCAATTTCTGAGTGTAGAGCTTGGAGTAACTCCTGAGTGCTGCCAGGTGTGGCCCAAAACAAACAAACAAACAATAAAAAAAAGAAAAAAATTACTCCAGTGAAAGTAAGTTAGTGAAGTGTTATATTTCACAATAGGGTCATTAGATTCTATCTGACAGTTTACTGAGCTGTTGGTTGCTAGTTCAGCCTTCTGTGTCTGTGTTGTTTTCCTTAGTTGAGTTTATTGACTTCTGTGCTACTTTCACATCTAAGTTGGTGTGCACCTAATGAGCTGTCAGAGTTGTGGAATTTGGAGGTGTCAAACCCACGACCGCACTTTTCAGGATCTGTAGAACTGGGCTGATTAAGTTTCAGTGGCTTGGCTTGCATCTTTGACAAGCTTTTAGATCTGAAGCTGTAAAACTGGGATGTTTTCAGGGATCATTCCTGGTGGTGTTTGGGGAAACCATAAACCCTGCTTGGGATCAAACCTGGTTGGACACTTGCAAGGCAAGATCTCCAGCCTGGAAATTAATTTGGAAGGGTTTAGTCATTAAGTTTAGATGCCATTTTCTGCAGAACATTTTTTTTCTTTCCAGTATTTGACTACAAATAGAGATATAAATATGGTCAAAGTGAGCGTGTTCATAGTCTATTTTATCACTTCACATATTAGTGAACATTTTCCCTATTTTGAAATGATCTGTGCCTTTAAGAAATCTAATATTTTCTTTCTGCTTTTTGCAAAAATTTTGTAATTTACATGAAGAACAATGAGTCTAATTTAGTGTTATTTCTGAGACCTTATTTTTCTAAGCAGAAACAACTACAAAGGCAACATCTGAAAGCATGGGATAGTAATTTTTTTCTCAAATTTGGATAGTTTCTTAGTCTTTTGATAATACAAGTAATATGTGCAGTATAAACGAATTCAAACAGTATCTGAGAAGAAAGTATTTTTCTTACTTATAAACTTATTACGCTGTTTGGAAATGCCAATATGCTGTACAGTGTATAGGCTCATCTCTACTTCCTAGAATGTAAAAGCCTTCCATGATAAGTCATTCTCTGCAGCATAATTAAGATAGACAGGCAAACAGATCAACCGACAGACAGACAGTTTGGTTTTGAGCCATATAGCTATATAGCTTTGTTCAGGGCTTAATTCTTTTGCTTGTTTGTTTTTTTGGGGCCCACCCCAGATAGTTCTCAGGGGTTACTCCTGGTAGGCTTGAGGGAACATTTGGGATGCCAGGGATCAAACTCTGGTCAGCCACATGCCCTATGTACTTTGGTTTTAGCCCCAGGCCTTAATTCTTGAAATTGTGCTAGGTGGTACTTAGGGGACCATATATGTTGCCGGAGAAAGAACCTGGGTTGACCACATGTAAGATAAGTGCCTTGCATGTTTTACTCTATCTCTGGCTCCTGTATCATGATATTTAAATATGTTACTAAAAGTCAAATATTATCAGTGTTCTTTGTTAATTATGCAACTCTGGGCTTGTTTAACCCATTACTTTATAAACTTCTATTTTCTACTAATGTCACATTATTACTTCACTTTACATTATTATTTTACTTACTTCACATTATTATCTCTTTCAGAGGAACCATAGATCTAAACTGCATTAAACGCCTAGTATAGCGATAAATTTTTGCTTCTCTGTGTTATGTGGATATGATAGATATCTTGTTGTTGTTAGACATTTGATTCTTAAATTTCTCATTGAAAACAACAAAACTGTATAGAGTACACATTTGCTATAAACTTTGGTTATTTTTGAGCGAGGCAGTTGATATAATGTTGAAATGTAAGAATTGTTTAAAATGCGATTTGAATTCTTGGCATTTGGGAATATAAACGAACACTAGAACATTTGGGTTTTTTTTGTTTTGTTTGGTTTTGTTTTGTTTGGTTTTTGGGCCACACCCGGCTTTGCTCAGGGGTTACTCCTGGCTGTCTGCTCAGAAATAGCTCCTGGCAGGCACGGGGGACCATATGGGACACCGGGATTTGAACCAACCACCTTTGTTCCTGGATCGGCCGCTTGCAAGGCAAACAGCGCTGTGCTATCTCTCCAGGCCCGAACATTTGGTTTTTTAAAAACAAACTATAGATCTTTGTTAGAAAAAGTAAAAAAAAAAAAATCTTTATATGTGTTTTCATGTATTTTAAATCAAATGTCTTGGTCATTATAACTTACTAGTAATCTGGAATTAGTAATTGCTTAGGGTTTCATATTTAAGATCAAGTTCTTTTTGTTACAGTTTTCTGTGTCTGCCTTTATTTTCATAAATTAAGAATCTTCTGGTTAAGAATCATTTATTTGTTGCCTCAGTTTTTCCATCCTCAATGCCAAATTCAGATAACCCCAAACTGAATCTACTTCTCTTTTATCTTAGTAAATTTTTAACATATAAGGAGTTTCAGTGCAGGCTCATAAGAAGTAGCTCACCAAAATGTTTCTAAGTTTTAGATAAATCTAACCCCAGTGGCATTCTTGAATCATCGAAATCAGCATTGATGGGCATTTTGTTTTTGACATACTGATGAGCAGTCACAATACTTGTTAAAGTTTGTTGAGTCAGGAGAGGGCGGAAAGTTCATCAGGTCTTACCCAACAGGCTTTGTTCAATATAAGTAGATTATGATGTCAAGGAAAGAAAAGGAGATCAGATCTGACAGGGAGCTGCAATTTGAATGGGACCTTCAATTTCTTTGACATGTCTAATGTTCATATGAATGGGGACAGATTCCTGGGTTTTGGTGATAGGTGGAAGGATTGACTCCAGTCTTGATAGAGTTTGGGGTGGATTAGTAAATCAGTTTGCTAAGACTTGGCATGATACACCTTTTAGGTTTGAAATTCACCTAGCTACAATTTATGATAGCAAACCTGATTGGCCTTAGAGTTCCAGAGGTATTTTGTATATAAGCTCTAAAGGCTTTTCCTTAGAACTAATTTTTTCTAAAATAAAAATTTATTATATTTAATAAAATGGGTGGTAGTTTTTTCCAGTGGCCTATTGTTTTATTTTTCTTGGCTATTATTTTTTTAATGCTCTGTAACCTCATTCTACATTTATTAAAATAACATGATCACTAAATTTAAAACAAAATGAACTCATTACTTAGGAAGATGCTTCCTTAATTAATTAAATACATCCTCAGAAGACTGCAATTTAATTCTTATTGCTACATATGTTGTGATTAAATTACCTATTAATGGTTTAAGAAAATAAACCAAAAAAAAAAAAAAAAAAGAGCTGGTGATGGAAGTGCTCAGCAAAACACTTTGCCTGTGTGGGACTCTGCCCTGAACTGGATCTCCTGCCATGCAAACAACAGTGAGAACAACAAGAAGCCTTTATGTCATACTTATTACACATCCCTCTATTAAATTTAGATGGAAATAGATATCAATTACTTGCAGAGAGATGGCTAAAAGAGAGAAATGCATGCATTGCATACTGAAGACCAGGATTCTGTTCCTAAAACTATGTAGTCTCCCAAGCTCTGTGAGAAACAACCTCAGGACAAAAATTGTGTCAGTGTGGTTTGTGAACAAAAATAAAAGGAAAACAAAACATAGATATTGGCCTGGGAGATAGTTTAAAGAGCTTGTGTACATACTTTGCCTGGGTTTGAGCCTGTACCCAGCTCTTCATGGTCTCTGAGCACCACACAAACAACTAAAGACATAACCCTGGAGCATTTCTGTGTGTGGGCCCAGTCCTTCCCACCTCATCTTCATCCCTCTCTCCTTCCTACCCCCAAATGTAGATGTTCTAGTTTATTTCTTCATAGTTCTGATGAAATTATCAGGAAAAGTCAACTTTCCATCCCTCTTTTTCTCTTCCCTTCCATAAGTCCTCCCTTCCTTTCTCTGATCTTTCCTTTTTCCTTCCCTTTTTCTTCC
Source organism: Suncus etruscus (assembly GCF_024139225.1). Classification (NCBI taxonomy): domain Eukaryota; kingdom Metazoa; phylum Chordata; class Mammalia; order Eulipotyphla; family Soricidae; genus Suncus; species Suncus etruscus. Next base: position 113,089,549 of record NC_064854.1, on the reverse strand, counting down.
CTCCCCTTAACCTCTTTTCCCCTCCTCTTCCTTCCCTTCCCCTTTCTTCCCCTCCCTTCCTCTTTCTTTCCCTTCCTTTCCCTCCCTTCCTCTTTCTTCCCCTTCCTTCCCCTCCTCTCCCTTCCTTCACCTCCTCTCCCTTCCTTCACCTACTCTCTTCTCCCCTTCCATCTTCTCTGCTCCCCTCCCTTCATCTTCTCTCCTCTCCCCTCCCTTCCTAATCTCTTCTTTCCCCGCCCCGCCCCTCCCCTCTCTCCCAATTGTGCTGAGTAAATAAGTCAGAGTAAGAGAGATAAGCACAGGATATTCTCACTTATTTGTGGGATTTAATAAAATTAAAAGACAGTATAGTAATAATACTCAGAGACAATAGAGATGAGGGCCAAAAATACCAGCTCATGATATGAAGCTTAACACAAAGAGTGGTAAGCATAGCTAGAGAAATAACTACACTAAGAACTACCATGACAATGACAGAGAGAGAAATACAGTGCCTATCTCATAGACAGGTGGTGGTGGGAAGTTTGCACAGGTGAAGTGCGGGTATGGCTGAAACCCAATTAAAAACATGTTTATAACCATGGTGCTCAAATAAAGTAATTAGTTAGAATATTTTCCAGGGGTAAAAAAGAATTCAAAGACAACTCAAATAGAACCTGTTTTTATGAAACACACAAAATCCTGGTAGAAAAGACATTGGAAAAAAAAAAAGTAAGTCTTGAGTACACATGCAAAAGTTCCAAGAAATCTCACTTTTGTAATTATTGGCAAGACAAAATGAGGCTATCTTTTGATTACCTCTCTCTTTTTTGAGACACATTCACTTTCATCCTTTCCAAAATCCTTTATGCTTTAGTTTAGTACATTGGTTTACCACAACTTTGTGGTGGTAATGACCAAGTTTCTTTTTTTTTTTTTTTTTTTTTTTTTTTTTTTTGGGCCACACCTGGTGTTGCTCACGGGCTACTCCTGGCTGTCTGCTCAGAAATAGCTCCTGGCAGGCACAGGGGACCATATGGGACACCGGGATTCGAACCAACCACCTTTGGTCCTGGATCAGCTGCTTGCAAGGCAAACACCACTGTGCTTTCTCTCCGGGCCCCCAAGTTTCTTTTTCTATCTAGATACCATTTCTGAGTCCCCCATATGTCCACTTTTTCATCATGCAATTTTTTTTTTTTGGCCGTTGCTATAATGAAAGTCCACTAGTTTTTACTTATGTGTGTTTACTAAGAAATGAAATGGTGTAGGACATATGTTTTTAATGCTGGGTAACTTCAAATGAACATTTGACTCTTCTTATCATTAATTGGTTTTGCTTTCCCATTTCACCTAACTTAGGTTGCTGCCTATGATATTGGCATTGAAGCGGAGATGGAAGGTGAGCTCAGTGCAGAGCTGAACTGAGTTTCATTAGCTGTGCTTGGCTTCATTTGCCATTTTAATCATATCTGTGTGATATTCTTTTTTGGCCATTTCCCCACTTTGTGTGAAGTGCGTAATGATTGGACATTTAAGGAAAATGATCCTTTTTTTTTTTTTTTTGTATTTGAGTCTTCATTCTGTCCACCCTAACATTTGATCTGAGAGATAAACATCAATTAATGAATGGCTTTAAACTCAGTAGATCGACATTTTAGATTTGAGTTGATATTACTGACTGTAGGGTTAAATAGGTCTTCGTTTTGTGTTTTTGACATTATTCATTTGAATGTGCCAGATAATAGGAAGTGATTCATTACATTTTTTACGAAGTCTTTTATTTATTTAGAATTAAATTAATGAACTCAACCTGTTGGTGGTCAGGGTTACTCCTGGCAATGCTTGGGGTACCATATGGTGTTAAGGTTGAATCTGGGCAGTGGCCTACCACACTTGTACTCTATTTACCTTCAGCTGTGCCCTGAATCTGTATTTTGATGCTTCCATTTTTTTGACCTATTCTTATTGACTTCTTTTTTAATTAGCAAGAGAATTGCCTTCCTGGAGTGTGAAAGTCATGCTTGTGACCCCAGTTAGAGAGGAGATGTTTATGTAATACACTAGGAATTAGACCAGGAGGTTTTCATATGTGGGTAGTGAAGTCAGAGTTAGACACTATAACAGGGAGTGGGATGAAGCACAAAAAAATTTAATATGTGGTATCGTAGCTGTCACTACCCACATCTGCGCTTAAGAGAAGTTATTGTAAAAAAAAAATTATAGGTCTGAATGTGTATATATAGCAACACAAATATCTTGAAACGGATGTGCTCCTGTTACTAAGGGGAACTTTGCTTTACATTTTGCTTTTGCATTTGGAAATTTAGTTTGCAACCTTGGCAGAAGGACAGGGAAGAACATGAACTGTGTTTGGTGTGTGTATGTTTTTATATCTATAATGATTTTCTTTTAGGAATTTTCAATCTAGTTCTCAACTGAATTTTGTTTAAATAATCAATTTTTAAAATTTTTGTTTAGCATTTTTGGAAGGCTAAATCTAATGTGCTTAAAGATTATCTCTTCTGGGGCTGGGCGGTGGCGCTAAAGGTAAGGTGCCTGCCTTGCCTGCGCTAGCCTAGGACGGACCGAGGTTCGATCCCCCGGTGTCCCATATGGTCCCCCAAGCCAGGAGCAACTTCTGAGCACATAGCCAAGAGTAACCCCTGAGCATTACCGGGTGTGGCCCAAAAACCAAAAAAAAAAAAAAAAAAACCAAAAAAAAAAAAAGATTATCTCTTCTATGCACATAGTAATCACTCCTGGTATGCTCTGGGGACTATATGGTTTAGAACTCAGGTTCATGGTAACTTTGGTCCCACACGTGATTTTTTTTTTTTTTTTGAATTATTGACTATATCTGACTGTGCTTGGGGCTTACTCCTAGTGGGCTGACTTTTCTAAAAACTAAAATAACCAAATTTTTATTTATAATTATTGAATAGATATGATATTTTTAGAAGATATTAGATCTTCAAAAAGGATCCGAGATATTGCTTAACTGAAAATCGTAAAAAATGTTTTATAGGAAAACATTTTGCCTTTTAATTTTTAGCATATGATCTCATCTATTGGAGTGAGTTCTCACTCAAGATTTACTTATTCTTCATATATTGTCCCCAGTGCTGCAATTTGTGTTCAACAACATTTAAGTGTGAGTCACTGATGATACATGGGCTTGTCAATATGTTAAATCAGTGTTTCAGGATCACTTTTTGGGGAACTAATATAAATAGATCTTTATAAACAAATATCTTTTTTTTTTTATTTTGGGCCACATCCGGCAGTGGTCAGGGGTTACTCCTGGCTGTCTGCTCAGAAATAGCTCCTGGCAGGCACGGGGGACCATATGGGACACCGGGATTCGAACCAACCACCTTTGGTCCTGGATCGGCTGCTTGCAAGGCAAACGCTGCTGTGCTATCTCTCCGGGCCCATAAACAAATATCTTACCAATGTTTTGAGTGGGGTTATTTTTTGTTTTTGTTTGTTTGTTTTAGAGACACATTTTGCAGTGTTCAAGAGCTTACTCCTGGCTGATTTCAGAAATCACTATTAGCAGGACTGGGGGAACTATAAGGATTGTTGCTATGAGATAGAAACCAGGTTAGCTGCATGCAATTCAAATGCCCTTTTTGCCATATTATCTCTCTGACTGCTGTTTTACCAATGTTACACATGTTTTATCCTAGAGATAATACTAAAAACTAATTTGCTTTACATAAATTGTTGAAATATATACTACTATATATTGCCTTTAATAATCGCATAAGTAATTTTATCAGCTATAAGAAAATACCTCAAGCACTGTGTTCCCCAAGAATTGATTCGTAGGAGGCAAGATCATTTTAATATTCATTCTTATATTTTGCTGATCCATTTCTAATCACAAGTTTTTCAAAAGGTTAATAGAAATTTAGATGCTTTATTGTCCCAATCCTTAAATGATTTCTCTTTCAATAAAGAGTGTTATTAAAGAGAAAAATGATTTTGTAGCCATGCATTAAATTGTGCAATAGCATCAGTCTTAAGGCTCGGTAATCAATGGTGTAAGTAGAGCTGGTTTATTTCTTATAGATTTACTAGTGTCACTACATAAATAGCCATAATGGAATTGATCTCTGGGACTGAAGTAGTTTTTTTTCACATACAAAGAGTTTGATGATAACTTTATTAAATGCTTGATTTTGATTAGTCTTTTTTGAACACAGATTGCAGGAACTTCTCATTCAGAGATTTAAAAAATTCAGTATGTACATATATATATATTCTTCACGTAATTCTTTTATTAACAATATGTTCTTTTTAAAACTTACAATAGAAGTTCATATATCGTGTGTATCTTGACTTTCTTTCTAAAGATTATTTTATCTCTGTCCAGGTTTTTTTCTCAAGATCAGCAATGAAGTTGAATATGTGAGGCTTAAAATGGACCGTATTCCTGAAATCTTAGACATGACACCACCTTTTCTTCTGTTTGTGGCACCAGAGCACATAATTTTTGCTTGCAGGCCTCAGGTTTCTCATCTTAAAAATGGGAATAAAGGGCCCGGAGAGATAGCACAGCGGTGCTAGCCTTGCAAGCAGTTGATCCAGGACCTAAGGTGGTTGGTTCGAATCCCGGTGTCCCATATGGTCCCCTGTGCCTGCCAGGAGCTATTTCTGAGCAGACAGCCAGGAGTAACCCCTGAGCACTGCCAGGTGTGGCCCAAAAACCAAAAAAAAAAAAAAAAAAAAAAAAAAGGAATAAAAATTTTACGTTTTTTTTTTTTTATTTTGGTTTTTGGGTCATGCCCTACAGCACTCGCTCAGGGGCTACTCCTAGCTCTACGCTCAGAAATCGCCCCCAGCAGGCTTGGGGTACCATATTGGATGCTGGAATTCGAACCACCATCCTTCTGCATGCAAGACAAATGCTTTACTTACATACTATCTCTCCAGCCCCCAAATTTTTACTTTTTATTAAAGAAAATGTATGTGTTGAGTACAGTTGATACTGTGCCAGGCATGTGAATAATTAAATGGTAACAATTGTTATTACCGTATTTTCCGGCGTATAAGATGACCCCTAATTTTGCAGTTAAAACATAGGTTTAGACCTATATTCGCTGTATCAGACAGAACGTTCCTGTGCTGCAACTGTATGTACCACAGTGAGCCAATCACAAGTAAAGGTTCAAAGGTTATACTGTAATAGTCTTCCTCTCTGACTGGCCAATCTGAGCAGGCTTTTGACAGTGTAGATTCGGGTCCAGAACATTGTCTAATTTGCATGCATCAAAAGCCTGTTTGGATTGGCTGAGTTAGAGAGGCGGTCCGAGCAGCCTTGCAGTGATTGGTGCAGGATCGAGTTGGAAAATTCATTTTGTGGCAATATTCAGGCAATTTTTGTTTAGTGGCATACTGAAACATTTTTCGGGATATACTTGGCATATAAGATGACCTCCGATTTTCGGTTGACTTTTTTTTTTTGTTTCAAAAGTTGTCTTATATGCCGGAAAACACGGTATAAACTTTTCTAGTTATTATTACTACTTCTGAATCAAAAAACAACTTATTCAAGTAATTCAGTATATATCCAGTAGAAATTCTATATTTCTTTTTTTTTTTTTTTTTTTTTTTTTGGTTTTTGGTTTTTGGGTCACACCCGGCAGTGCTCAGGGGTTACTCCTGGCTCTATACTTAGAAATCACTCCTGGCAGACTCAGGGGACCATATGGGATGCCAGGATTCGAACCATTGACCTTCTGTAGGCAAGGCAAATGCCTTACCTCCATGCTATCTCTCCGGCCCCAATACTGTATTTCTTGAGCAAATTGGATGCTTACATTTTAAAGTTAGTTGTTTTTTTTTGTTTGTTTGTTTTTCCTTTCATCACACTGCCCTCCTCCATCCTCCAGTGGCTCAAGAATAGGGCAAATTTGGGAAGTCATTTTTTTAGATATATCTAGCTCTGGAGAACACTGCAGAAGTGAAAATGTTTGTCTGGTTAGCATCCTAAGAATCTTCAAAACGGTCCCTCCTTAAACTGGCACCCACTATCCATACTTTTTTTTTTTTTTTTTTTTTGGTTTTTGGGCCACACCCAGCGGTGCTCAAGGGTTACTCCTGGCTGTCTGCTCAGAAATAGCTCCGGGCAGGCACAGGGGACCATATGGGACACCGGGATTCGAACCAACCACCTTTGGTCTTAGATATGCTGCTTGCAAGGCAAACACCGCTGTGCTATCTCTCTGGGCCCCACTATCCATACTTTAATCACTGGCTTCTACAACCTTCACTTTCTTCTTTTGATTTTATTGGTTTTGGGTCTACACATAGCTGTGCTCAGTGATCGCTCCTGATGGAGCTCAAAGGATAAGCAGTGCCAGGATTGAACCTGGGTTGGCTGTATGCAAGGGAAGCACATCTTGCTCTATCCTTCTGACCCCCATATTCTAATTCTAATCTTAGAAGGTAATTATTGGCAGCTTTATTCCCAGTTCATAGCCATAACAGTCTTACTTTTATGACAGCCACTCCCCTGAAATAGTTTTTTTTTTTCTCCCTATGGGCTGTGTCATTCTAAATCAGCTCTTAGATTTTCTATTTAGCAGCTAGAATCTTAGATGTGCAGTATAGAACGCAAGGGTCTGCTTAAAAATAATTTGCCCCTTAGCAAATAGAGCCTCGATGCTGTCTAAACCTAATTTATCCAAATAGTTTTGAGTGCTGACATATTTTTTGCCAGGTAGCTGACAACAATTTACCTGTAGGCTAGCTTAATCAGATTTTAACCTAGTCAATGGCCCAGCCAAAGAAATAAAACTACTACATGAACCTAGATTCCCAAATCTGTCAAGACCCATGCCCTAGAGCCAATGTGTTTTTCTTTTAAAAGGAATTTGCTCAATGGTCACCCAGGGAAAATGCATGTGCCATCTATAAAGGCAAAGCTAAGGGTTAGAAGAAAAGCTCATTTTTGTGTTTCTGTAAGTAATTTTTCTGGTTGTAATAAAAAATTGTGTCTCTTGTTGGAAAACTGGGTGATGACCAAATGCTTTGGGCAAGTGTATTTAACTTGTGATTATTTATACCCCAGATCTTTCTGGATGTGCTATGTGTGAGTCAACTCAGCCAGCATTTAAGGCTTGAAAAATGTTCTTCAGGATTCCTTGGTATCAAAGGATCCATTAATTACTGAAAGAATAAGACAGTGGTTTACTGGAAGTTAGAATCTGCATAGTTCTCTGTTCTGACAGGAGAAAAGGAATCTTACTTAGAAAAGGAAACCACTTTTAAAGATACTCTTTTAATGTCCTGCTCATATAAATGCATTTTTTAATTGTAAAGAGTTTTTTCAACATGATCTTTCTGTGGTGACATCCACATTATACTGGAGAATATTCTTGTGTTTCTGGCAACGATTCACTAATTACTGCCTATACATTTTTTAATAGTTTAATCTGTCATATTCTAGGGGAGAAATATTCTGATTCCAAACAAAACTGAAATGCATGACCAAACACATTATGAAATATGTGGTTTCATTAAATCCTGTTGTTAATTCAGACAGGAGAAAATTGTTTAGTTCAAACAGTTGAACAGTACTGCTGAAGTACTATGATTACATTTTCAAATATACACATATTTTCTTAGCACGCCATATTACGGTATACTGCCAGGTAGTCACTGAAAAAAGAAAATCATATTACAGTTTGAAAGCAGAACATTATCACAAGTGTGCCATTGTTAACACTTGTGAATGACATGAACTTTTAAAAGCCTAGTTGTGAGCTTAAATATAAATTATGTTTGTGATAATTTATTGTGAAAATATAGGGATTTCTCATGAACTCAAGGACATAAATTATGACTAGAAAGAAGCTGAGAAGTGAGCAATAATTTAAAAACAGTTTATTGTCTATAACTTCTTTGTTGTGTTGGTTTGGTTTTTTTGGGGGTCGGGGATCTTTTTTTAAACAGGTTTTCAGTAGGTGTGATGTATTCTGATTCCTGGTATTTTTTGAGTTTGCAAATTTAAGTTAATAGTCACCAAAAAGTTTTTTGGACCTAATGACAAAGGTGCAGTATAGACAAACTGATTATTCCATCTTGACTTCAATGGTCCAGTTGGCAATGACTATGAATTACACAACAAATATGGCAGACCTGTGCCTACTTCAATGATCTGGTAATTTCAGAGTAAATGGGGCTTACATTTAACTCTCAAATGTGACTGTCTCTTTTTCTTCTCTCTCTCTCTCTCTCTCTCTCTCTCTCTCTCTCTCTCTCTCTCTCTCTCTCTCTCTCTCACACACACACACACACACACACACACACATACACACACACTTTAAGAAATTATTTTTATCTTAAAATGACTATGTGCGTCATGGTCAATATTAAATATCAAATGTAACAAAACTGCAAGATTTCTCCATGCATGACCTAGTCACAGTTTAGTATTTGTAGCAAGACTTAGCTGACACAGGTGTGAGCCCAATTGGAAACACTGCTTACTTCATTCTCTTGATTTCATCTCTTATTTGCAGAAGTTTGAAATTTGCTTCTTAGCATAGAAAATAAAGGTATATATTGCCTGAAGATGGTCTCATTATCAGATGTGACCAGGGGGTATCCTAACTTGATTCACATTCTAGACATGCTCTTAAAAATGACTAGCACACTAGATATTATTTATGAACAAGTCAAAATAGCAGCATGCTGGATGCCTGGATTATTTATTTATTAATTTATCTATCTCTGTTGGAAAACTTACCATCTGGATGCTGTCCACATTTAAAAACACATAAATTAAAATCCAAGGCAAATTGACTTGAATGTTTATGACCTTCAAACCTCCTCTTATTTCTAGCTAGCTGTTTCCTTTTCTGATTGCACTGGAAGCAAGAAGAAAAGTAGAAATGCCTTCATGTCGATATAGCTGAGAGATCAGGTCTTTCTTTCTCCATAAGACCATGTATTTATGTTAAGCTTTATATTATAAGTGATTATAAAAATGTGAATTATGAATACCATGCAACAGTTATATTCTTTAATCCAGTGCATTTTTTTATTGCCTGGCTACCTTCCACCTGTCACAAACCACTGTCCAATCTGATTTTCCCAATTTGCATTTTCTGGCTCTGGTTGAATGACTTCATAAATTGCTTTCATGATTATCCGTATGTTCTGTTAAAGAAATATTGATTTGATGAGTAAATATATTGTTTACAATTTGCTTCTATCATTTGTATACTTTGAATTGCTTGAATTTTAAATTATAACACACTTTTTTGTGAAATCAAATAAAGATTTAGCTTTTTGCAGATATGTGATAATATACAAAGTTCCAGTATGCTAGAAAATTCTCTGTTTTTTTTTTTAAATTAACGTAGTTACTTTTATGGAAGTCATTAACACATTGTCAAAAACGTATAACTTGTTAAAAATAAATTTTGCTATTGATACTATTTTCCAGTCACTGATATCAAAATCCTTATAAATGAATTGCTGATAATAAGAGTTTAACTGATTTATTGCTTTAGGGAACCATTGAATATGTAGCAGGATAAAATATTCAAAAAACCAATTAGTATTTTTAAAATATATCCTACATTTTTGTAAATTAAAACCTTCAGCCTAGACTTGTGGTTAAGTGGGTATTAGTCAGCTTGAACATGTTTCATTTTACGGGTAAAAGGAAACAGGCTGTTACTGGGAACACTACCATTGATCAATCAGTTGACTTGCTTATCAGCACTTAGGAGGCTGGTATGGTATGGAGGGATAAAAAATTTGGACAGGGATGCAAGATTCACTTATGAGTAGTCTGAAATGAAGAATGTTAAATTGCACACAAAACTAAGGATATAATGATCTCTGAGATCAGTAGGACAAAAATCTGAACGAGCCCTCAGACTCCCTTGGCTATAACTGGGATAAAATTTTTGATGAGGCTGTCATGTAGATTGAATCCTTTGCCTTTGTAATAATCAACAAGGGTGCACTGACACTATTTCAGATATGTGCTGGGTGAGTGAGGTAGAATTAGTAATCTTGATTGCATCATAGGACAACAGATGACATTCATTTAAAACTAGAAGAAAATGAGTTGAATAGCACATCTGGCCTACCAGCCTGCTATTTGATTCTGAAAGGGAACTGAAACCTAAAGATGTACAAGTGTTGTTTCTCCACATTGGGAATCTGTGCAAAGAAAAATATATTCCAGTTCAAAGGGAACAACATGTTAAGTCTCATATTTAGAGTGATGATAATAGATTTGTGGAAAGGGGCCAGGAGAAATATAGCAAATTAGCATAAGTTTAGAGATGTTGACAGGGGAGCTGACTCTAGTGAAGGTAGATTTCACCCTAATGGAAATGAGAATCTGTTAGTCTGTTCTGAAGATGGAAAGTGATATGATCAGAATGGTCTACTGAGGTCTCTTGTGTAACTTTTGGGATGGACTAAGATGGCCTGCGGTCATCATCTGGAGCAGCTTTTAACATCATATTGTTTAGTGAATTAACTTTAGATTATTGAGATCTAATTGGTGGTCAAGTAAAGAAGACTGATAATGGGTACTTTTTGAGAAATGAGGTCAAACCTTCATCTCAGTGTGCAAAGGAGATAGATGGAATGTCTAGGTATTTGGTTTGCACTGTTAGGTCCAAGACAATGCTCTATTGAGACAGTAACCCATGGGGAAGGCATGATCATTCTTTAGAAGCTCGAGAGTATATCCAGTGGAGATAATGTAAGCAAATAATCAATTGAATAGATCTCCACCCTGTAACAAGTCAGAACTGGAAATCAATATTGGTGAAGTGTTGGTCTGCCTGCAGACTTGGGGAGACTCATTGGGATGGTAGGCCAAAGACTAGTCCTCTTGACTAGGCCAAACAAGGATATAACCTCTTGATGAGTTATATGATCCTTGGAGAAGATTGAATTGGATTAGCCAAAGAAGAAGGAAAACTTGTGCTCACACAGCTAAAGAACACTGTTGTTAGAAATGCAGAGGCAATGAACCATGTCAGATGCTGCCTCAAAGCCTCATGGCCATAAAAACTATGGTGGAATTCAGCTATAAAGCTATTTGGTGTCCTTCCTTCATACAATTGCTTTGGATTTAAGTAGTATTGATTTGGGGCCAGAGAGATAGCATGGAGGTAAGGCGTTTGCCTTTCATGCAGAAGGTCATCGGTTCGAATCCCGGCGTCCCATATGGTCCCCCATGCCTGCCAGGAGCAATTTCTGAGCATGGAGCCAGGAATAACCCCTGATTTGAGTAACAAAATTTCAACACTATACTTGCCGAACAAACCTGAGTACTGAATAAAACAACACTGCCAGAAATTGCCCAGTTTTCAGTGTCTAAACAGACAATGCCAATAGAATCTTTGTAGGCAGGCAAGAATGAAACAACTGGATTTTATTGAAGAGCATTCCAGTTTTACAGAAGTATTGAGGGAAGGAGGGAAGCAACAAATCTGATTTAGTGAAGACATTTTCCTTGACAGTAAGATTTACTACAGGGTTATAAATTTGCCATGATCGAGACTAAAATGCAGTGAAAGTTAAATTTCACCTATATCTCACTCAATGCCTAACGTGATTTAAATGACAAGATTTCAGAAGTGACATGTAGCCTTGGTTCTAAATATGTTTTTTATGGCTGGAAATTTTAATTTCAGATCAGTGAAAAATCATGACGCCTCTTCATGTGTAAGAGACTTAAAGAGTGGAGTGTTAGGGCAGTGCAGATGGCTTTGTCAGGCAGAACTATTAATGCTAAGGGGAATCAGATGGCAGAATTTGCGCAGCCTTATCTATAAATTTGCTCCTGCGAGATAATATTGAAATGGTTGAATGACTGACCTACTTCTAAGATAGAGACATGATGAGTTCATCTTGTTTTAATCTCACATTGGGCATTCAATTTGCTTGTGACATGCTGGCAGAGATAGTCTATATAAAACATTATATGTGCATGACCCCACGCCTACCTCCCACCCATCACATCTGGAAATACTTTTCTCCCTATTCTCTTCATTCTAGTTTCAGTGACATTCTTTCAAAAGCCATTGCCTCTTTCTGCCTCGGGATCTTCAGTCTTCCTCTTTTGGTTTCACCTTCCTATAAATTGGCATCTCCTCTTTTCATAAGACGTCAGCTCACAGGAACTAAAAGAGATGGAATGATATACATGATACTCCTTCTTAACATCATTGCAAAACACAAAAGGAAAAAAGGTTACGAGGGAGTGGATTGAAAAGAAAAGGAGAAAGTGGGGGAGAGCAGTGAGAAGTGAAGGAGGGAGTAGAGAGTAGAGAGAGGTATAAAAGAAGAGGAAGAAAAGTCTGCCATAGAGGCATGCTGGGGAAGGGTGGTGGACAAAAAGGAAACTTGAAAAATTGGTGGTGAGAAATGAACACTAGTGAAGGAATGGGTGTTGAAGCATTATATGACTGAAACTCAACTATCTACAAAATTTAAATTATTTCTTTCATACTAATTTTTCCCTTTTATTTAAACATCATGATTACATCATTGTTCCTGATTGAGTTTGTTGATTTAAATTTTTTTTTTTTTTTGGTTTTTGGGCCACACCCGGCATTGCTCAGGGGTTACTCCTGGCTGTCTGCTCAGAAATAGCTCCTGGCAGGCACGGGGGACCATATGGGACACCGGGATTCGAACCAACCACCTTTGGTCCTGGATCGGCTGCTTGCAAGGCAAACGCCACTGTGCTATCTCTCCGGGCCCCTGATTTAAATTTTTAAAAAAATGATGTCAGTTCAATATGTTTAAGAGAAGTTTACCTCCAGTGGCAAAAATTTGGGGGAGTCCCTGTTATTTACCATCCTGTTGCCTATACTTTTGGAGTTACTACACATTAGGAATGGGAAGAGAGGGAAATAGAATTGGTAATAACCCTTCTTGTTACTTATATTTCTCATGGAGAAAAATGATATTTTTATGTTACTTATGAGTACTGAGTATGTGGGTTATTTTGACACTCATGGCAACCTTCAGTATTATGTCAATATTGTCTTCTCACCCAGGGTTTGAAAATACAAGAGGTGTAATTTGGCAAAACAGCTGGCATTATCCAGCTTCTAAGTTTATTACTAACTGGGGCTGTGGGGTGCAGACCCTGCTGTGGCTTCCTAAAGTCAGGTCTTATGGGGGCTTAAGAAATGCTGCTGCTCATGGCCAGGTGCTGCATTTCTTGACCAAATTATCTTTCACACACATTTTAACACATTTCTACTTTGCTGTTTTCTTCTTTTGCCGCCGATGTTCAAACCCTCCTTGCTCAACCATTTCAGTGCATCTCAGTCTCAAAGAAAGTTTCAAACAATTCATGCTGGCAGAAGAAAACTATGAGTGTTTTAAAAATGAATAAGCTAGCATTGTGGTTTGGCAGGGGTTTCTATATGATTGTCTACCGTGAACTTGTCCTCCATGGCAGCTCTTCACTGGACATGCTGGTTCAATAAATGTAATGGGAACAATCTCACTCTATTACTTTTAAATTAACTTAGTCCATGTGACTCTCCTTGTCCATGCCACCTTCTCAGAGAACAGGTCTGCTCTGTATTGATTGGGATGATGGATGAGAATATTAAGTGTCCTGATCAGACAGAAGCCCCCTCATTTGGGTACTCCACCAAATCAGGCCTTTTTGGCCCCAGAATAAATTAGTAAACACTGGTTCAGAGCAGCTCCATCCGGGATCCATTGAAATATGAAATGATGTGAGAGTATGACTTAAGCATAGAGTTTGAAAAACAGAATACTCTTCAGACTTTGTATTTGGAGACTATTATCTGTGAGTGCAAGTCAAGGCTGAAGGAGAGTGACAAGACTCTGTCATCAGGCTAGATAGACAGGGATTCCAAAAACCAAGCAGCACGGGCAATCCAGGAGGTAACACCTTCATCCATAAAAGCCAATCAAAGGAGTTGTCAGTTAGCTTTCATTTTCTGAAAAATGGATAGAGTAGGGAGGGGTGAGGATTTCTAAGGATTTTTCCAGGACATTTCTAAGTAATTGTAAGGATAATGCATTACGGTGTCAGTGAAGGGAGTGATTAATTGAATCTGCTTCATTTTTCTCACTTATTTGCTTTTGGTTCCATCTTCATCCTCTATTTAAAAAAAAATTCTGCTCTGCCTATTTCCTAGCACTCTCTCAGAAGTCCTTTATTATTTCAAAGTGACATAGTGAAGCCTTGTCACTGACTTTCATAGACTTATAATACTACTCCTTCAATTGCTTTATTAATGCCTTGGCTTTCAGCATCAAAGCCAGCATATTGAAAATCATGGGAAATGTCTGATGATGACAATGACATTTATCATTCTTTAATGGAGGAGGAGCTGCAGCTTCTAGGTAGAAAGTTGGCAGACTTGTCCAATGTGAAATTGGTCATTGTAGAGGCAATCTATTTAACAGTAGCCATTCTCTTGAGTCCTAGTGAATGTTATTGAGCCTCCCATAATTTTAGGTCTAGCAAATTAGTGGAAGCACTGTTATTTTTTTTTTAATTGGGGACCATACCTGGCGATTTCCAGGGGTTACGCCTACCTCTGCACTTAAGAATTACTCTTGATTATTTTCTGAGGAACACTTGGGATGATGGCACTCAAACCTGGGTTGGCCACTTAAAAGACAAGTGGCCTATCTGCTAATATTACTGTGCTCCAGACTTGCTAATTTTTAACTGTTGGTTTTACAAGTGAAGCAGGATGACATGTGAATTCAGTGATGTGTTCATAGTATTAAATCCTTTCTTTGTCCTTGTCACTATTGAGTGGAGTACTACGGAGTACTTGGAATTTATCAGTAAATGGTCCTAATTTCTAATTATAATGAAACTCATACTTTTGCACAGGGTAGAGAAACCCAACAATAACTAAATCAACACAGAAGTTTTATTTAGTTGATGGTAAATTTTGGTGCTAAGATTGTGATATATTATAAAAAAGCATTTGAGCAAAGGATTTGTTGGCACGTGGGGGCTAACGGCCTCATTAAAAAAGTAACATTTACACAAAGCTTCAAATGGGGAATCTGGTGTGTAATAACTTCAAACCCTCACAAGGAATTCCAGGCTAAGTACATACAAAGTTCATATTAGGGATTATAAATATGAAGTTTTTGGAAAAGAAAAAACTATTCCTGTTTTTCTTTCTAATAATGTGGAATCTAGAGAGAGAACACCAAATGGGATGCAACTGAACTGAGTTGGATCCCTGGCATCCCATAGCATTCCTTGTATTTCGCCAGGAATGAATCTCTGAGTGCAGAAACAGGATTAAGCCCTGAGCACAACCGGGTGTGGCCCCAAAACTAAAACAAAACAAAACCAACTTCAGAATCCTCTTTTCATATGGGAAAAGAAATCAGGAACTGTAGGAGCCCCATTGACAATTGTCCATTGTCCTGCCACTTCTCCTAGGAAATAGAATGAGAATTGGGGAGAATTCAGAATGTGAATTTTTGTGTAATGTTTACAGATTGTCATGAGATCCAGGCAAGAGTTAAACAAATGGAAGGTATTGGCTTCAGGCATACTTTTGACTCACTTTTATTGACATTCAGCATGATTCAGTGACCTGATTCAGTTCTAATGGTTCACTTATGCATGCAACTTCTTGGGAAGGAAAAAGATAAAAATGTCCCCAGAGCAATTTTACTGAGATTTTGGCTCCCCGCAAAAAACCATTATGAGTAAACAGGAAGAAAAGCAGTAGCTAAAGCAATGTGCTATGGAACAAGACAGAAGACAAATGCTAGATAATTTTGTACCATCCTCTGATTAAATAGCCATGAGCAAATCATTGAGCTCCCAGTGTATACTGCATTCCTCTTTGTTGTGACTGCTATGTGACATGCATGTGTGTACAGCTCTGTTCAGCCCTGCACACAGGTAACTCTGGTTTAATTGCCACCATTTTCTTACCAATCCAGTAATAGTAGTCATTTAATTATGATGATATTTGTGTTATCCAAATCACAATAACCTTATTAGACAAAGGCTTTATTTATTCCATGTTTCTGTAGGAACCGAGACCTTTCTTTGCATAAATAATAAAGCTGAAAACAGAAATAATGCATTCATAAGTCAGGGAATTTATCCCAAAAGATGCCACAGAATACTTAGAGTCATTCTCAGATAAGTTCTTTTCACTGACATGATCCCAAAGGTTAGGGTTATTGGAATCAGTTCCTTGATATTCTGCTTCCTGTTTGACTACATTAATATCTTCAGTCTTTATCTTTTACCCTGGATCTTAATTTTTGCAGTCATGTGTCAAGCTCTCTTTTTGATGTCTTTTTCATTCTTGCTTTCTTGATGTTTTAGAGAAATAGTATTTTCTTTTCCTGGTGATGAATACTCTTGAAAAAAGACTGGTCACCAATATTTTCAGGGAAGGATTGATTTATCTTTGTAGTCATGTTTTTTTTTTTGTTTGTTTTTGTTTTTGCCTGGCAGACGGGTCACACAATTAGGAATCATTGATTTGATCTGGATACTCACTTAACTAATGTCTATTAAGAACTTATATTATAAACAGTACTCTATTGAAGAGGTTCTCAAACTCAGCAACACTTGGGTACTAAAGAATTCTTCATTATGAAGTACAATATTTTTGTCAATGGAATTTTAGTAGCACCCCTGACCTATATTAATCTGTAGCAAACCCTCTCTTATTCTTTGCAGAAAAAGTACAACCAGACATTGGTATATACGTTTGGGGGCAAAAATACTCTGTGTTGGAAAGCTTCTATTCTAGATGCTGTTACATAGACCTGCTGTTTTGCTGTATTCATGTTATTCAAGTGCTACCAATGTCTGTCTTTGGAAGATTATTTAACTGCAGGTAGTGTAGTGGTTGACTTCTCACAGTTTTTGAGGCTAAAAAGTTCAAGAATAGGTGCTGGCTACATAGGCTTCTTTTTGTGACCTCTTACCTTCATTGTAGATGGCATCCATATGTCTGTGTACTCTTAAAACTTCTTTGTATACTTGGAAAGAGAGAGAAACTTTTTTGGGATCTTTCTTTAAGATAACTAATCCCAAGGCTAGAGTGGTAGGGTACTTGCCTTGTACTTGGTCAACCCAAGTTCAATTCTAGTTAGTCCCAGTATAGTTCCTGGATCCCTGGCAGGAGGGATCTAGTAAAGTGGTCAGTTCACTCAGGCACCATTATTTTATTTGTTGGTAGCCAACATTTCTTACTCAGTTTCTGGACTTGCTATAGGGGATACAACTATTTATTTCCCAAGGATTTATTTGGAGGATTCAATGAAGCAGTCTATTTGCAGATGTGTGATTATTAATAAGATTATATTTTTGTTCTCTCCTCTCTAAAGAAAAATCTTACACACATGTCCTTGGTAAATATTGGAGACCTATCTTTAGTTAGAAAAATGCACTGAAATAAGTATGTTATACTTGGTATAATTTTTGGTTTAACATTTCTAGAATTCATATAATTATTAATGCTATATATAGAGTAAAAGTATATGAACATCTTAAGTTATTTTTAATGATTTTTTTTTTTTTTGGTTTTTGGGTCACACCTGGCAGTGCTCAGGGGTTTCTCCTGGCTGTCTGCTCAGAAATAGCTCCTGGCAGGCACGGGGGACCATATGGGACACCGGGATTCAAACCAACCACCTTTGGTCCTGGATCGACTGCTTGCAAGGCAAACGCAGCTGTGCTGTCTCTCCGGGCCCTAATGAATATTTTTAAGTAATGTAAATTATCTGAGAATGTCCATGGCTGGAGAGTCTACAGGATGAGGAATGTTCTTTCCTGGTTAGCACCAGTTTGAATCCCTGGTACATAAGGTCCTCTGAGAGCCATCAGGGGTTGCTCCTGAGCACTGAGCTGGGAGTACTTTCCCTGAGTACCTCCAGGTGTCCTCCTCTACAAAAATAAAAAGAGAGACTGCTAAGAGTTTCACACCATTTTTAAAAAGATTCAGTTTATATATTTTTCCTCTAAATAAAAATTAGTAATAATATTATGGGAGCATTACTTCTCAAAAACTTTTGTGTTTGCTTGATTTTTCTTTTTTATAGCTAATTATAGTTGTGTACACAAATTTGAACGTAAGAACCATTTTTTTTTAATTTTTGCTAGATGTAAGGGAAGTTTACATGCCAAATTATTATTTGCTATCATGATAATTTAGTTCCATAATTGATGGTTCTACAAATGTTACTGTGAATTGATTTCATAATATCTTTGTGGTGCTAGAGATATGGGTTAGTAAGAGAACACCTATCTTGCATGAGACCAGAGTTCCATCCTTGTTAGCACCATAAAAATAAAAGAAATTAAACCAATAAAATAAAAGGAAAATAGTATGTTTGTATATAGCAGTGGTCCTCAAACTATGGCCCGCGGGCCACATATTGTATTTGTATCTGTTTTGCAAAATAAGATATATGCAGTGTGCATAAGAATCCATTCATAAGTTTTGTTTTAATTATAGTCAGACCCTCCAATGGTCTGAGGGACAGTGAACTGGCCCCCTGTTTAAAAAGTTTGAGGACCCCTGGTATATAGCATGTATGCATGTGCATGTGGTAAGCTACAATGTATATTCTCCTGGTGAAACTTTTTCACATTTTAGCTATTGTTGGTATCAGATTCTTATATTTAAAGACTCTGGATTCTGTGCATTTCTTTCATTGATGTCAGGCTGATGTGGAGCATCCTCTAGTTTCAGCATACCATTAAATGCAGAACAATCTGCCCTACATGCAGACTATTGCTGAGTCGTCTTGGGAGCACTCTTTGGAGTAAGTCAATGCCAAAGCAGTGGTAGATCTTCCCTGGTAGAGGCTTGGATCCTGGTAATGTTATAGACAATTGTGGTTGTTTCCATAGATGGTATTCATTTTCACCAGGACCACGGAGAATGACTCGGGTTGGACGAACTGGTAGGCCTGGAACCCAGAGTCAGTCTTATGCCAATAAACTTCTGGGGTGAGGCCTTTTTGTAATCAGGTCAAGAATTTTTTTCCATTTTCCCCATTTTTCTGGACCTATGCAAACAACGGCGATTGCCACTATCACACCTTTACTATATATTTTTTACTCTTATCCTTTAAGGAAAAAAAATACAACTTACTGAACTTAAAAACAAATAACTGTAGTAGAATGCCTGTCTCGAATACAGGCAGGGGATGGGAAGGGGGGAAGGAGTAATGTTACACTGGTGAAGGGGGGTGTTCTGGTTATGACTGTAACCCAACGATGATCCTGTTACTTAAATAAAAACTATATTAAAAAATGTATATTCTCCTACAGCTGGTTAGCCTATGCTTCATGAGAATTCTTTGTACTGCCAGCACAGCTGTAAACATTAAGCCCCTCTGCTTTGTAATAGTTACCATATTTGCCTTTTTTCTCCAGTATTAAAGCAGTGCTAATCATTAAGTATGTTTAATAAAAAATATCTTTCAGTTTCCAAGTGACTCTATGTGTTAAATATTTAAAAAGTTATTCTACTCAGTGAGACGTTCTTGACGTTAAATCGATTTAATAAGATATTGCTAGTTTCTGATGGTTTTCAGCGTTAAGTATTTTTTTATAGGTAGTTACTTTTCCAGCCAACAACCAGCTCCAAGTCTTTAATATTTTAGAACTTGCTTTTATAATGCTTGGTGCATCTGTGTATAAAACATAGCATGAGGATTGCCTCTAAATTTTGAAAGACTTTTTCTAATGAACATAAGAAGGAAGAGGTTTCATTTTCTAAGCACAGTTATATTTCATACACCAAAGTACATTCCAAGTTTCACAAATTAGAGACAATTTTCTCTCAAATATTAGCTTCCATGTCTTTGTAAGATGTTTTGTGCCAGACCTAAAGGCACACTTAACAGAAATCCAGCATTGAACCACCTATGGGGCATGTGCAGTGAATAATGATAGAGAGATATAATTTGGTTTCCCATGGATGAGACATTACAGATCATCCGGTCTGTCTTCCTGGAATTTATTAGAAGCTATATGTATTTCCCAGGAGTAAAGTTTGAAAGTGGAACGTTGAACAGCAAGGTACATGAATTGTCGATTATGTCCACTCCTTGATTTTTGCTTTGCAACTATCCCATCCTAGTCTTCTTTAGTTTCTAACTCTTTTTTTTTTTTTTTTTTTTTTTTTGGTTTTTGGGCCACACCCGTTTGACGCTCAGGGGTTATTCCTGGCTATGCACTCAGAAATCGCCCCTGGCTTGGGGGGACCATATGGGACGCCGGGGGATCGAACCGCGGTCCGTCCTACGCTAGCGCTTGCAAGGCAGACACCTTACCTCTAGCGCCACCTTCCCGGCCCCTAGTTTCTAACTCTTAAAGTTCAAGTATCTTCTCTGCAGATATAGTGCTTTTATTTATAATTTTTACGACTTTGGATGTTTTACTGAGTTTATACCTGAAGTGAACATGCTGCTCGAGCCGATGTAAGGATTAGGCACAAAGTGACGAATGTTCTTGAACAGGCAAGCTTTGAGGTCGAACTCTGCTTCCTTTGCTAAGTGCATCTGAGTCAAGATCTCTTTCTGGGGGAGACTTTTCCTCCATAAAATGTGGGCATTAATATCAGAGTCTTATAGTTGTTATGAGAATTAGATAAACTGATGCATACTGGAGTTTTCTGCTTAACACCCAACATGTATTAAGTACTCATTAAATATTTACTGTGTTTATATTAGTTTTACTGTGCAGTTGCATACCATAGGTAATTTCTTTCAGCAATGCTTCAGAGAAAGATGGACTTGGTGTGGAAACTTTGAAGATTATCTGGATACCAGAGTTAGGTTAACCAGAATACAGACTGGTGTTTCTAGTCTACAGAGTAGCTCAATGGTGTAGTTTTCTATGTGTGAATGAATTGTCAAAAGTTTGTTGTGATGATTCCATCTATAAACTTTTGAAACATAGGATTCTTAGGGTGACATCAATGGGGATTTGAGAATGCCCTTATATTTCTTTCCCTCTTAATATAAGAATATTCTCCAAACTATTTTCCTTCTGATAAAAAAAAACCTTTGGCCACTTTTTATTTGCAAATTGATGGCTTCAAGGGATAAAGGCTGTTGGGGAAGGGTGTGTTGAACCATACCTAGTAGTATTGTGGTATTAACATCAATTAGGTCACATAAGTGGGGTGTATCTTAGAATGATGAGAATTGAATTCAGAGCCTCACACATGAAAAGCAAGTAATTTAGCACTGAATTATCCCTGTCCTCATCTTTTTTTTGGGGGGGGGGCCACACCCGGCATTGCTCAGTGGTTACTCCTGGCTATCTGCTCAGAAATAGCTCCTAGCAGGCACAGGGGACCATATGGGACACCGGGATTCGAACCAACCACCTTTAGTCCTGGATTGGCTGCTTGCAAGGCAAATGCCGCTGTGCTATCTCTCTGGGCCCTGTCCTCATCATTTTTAATTTTTTGTTTTGTAAGCCAGGGCTTAAACTTGACTGCACTCAGCTATCACTTCTGGCAGGGATTAGAGTACCAAATGGGCTGTTGGGAATTGAAGCCAGGTTGCCACATATAAGGCAAGCATCTTACCTGCTATTCTCCAGCCCTTAGTCTTTTTATTTTTTCTTCTGACATATGCTTCTGAAATTTTTTTGGGGGGCCACACCTGGCAGTGCTCAGGGGTTACTCCTGGCTGTCTGCTCAGAAATACCTCCTGGCAGGCACAGGGGACCATATGGGACACCAGGATTCAAACCAACTACCTTTGGTCCTGGATCGGCTGCTTGCAAGGCAAAAGCTGCTGTGCTGTCTCTCCGGGCCCAACTTCTGAAATTTTTGAGCAACTGACATTCTGGAAGATTCTACTGGATTAATTTGGTAAATTAAAAGATACTTCTCATTTCTGCTTGTAAATCTTCCACTTGACTTTTATAACCAAAACTATTGTTAGTAATAGTGTTGATATGATGATGGAATTAATGTTGATGATGATACTGTAGATTATTTGATAATAGTGCTGGTGGGATGTCATTAGATGGGGAACATTGCTAAGGTATATTCTTTGTGTTGAGTATTACCATGTGTTTAACAAGTGTTTTGCTTAAACCTTTTACAACTTCTCAATATTTATCATAATACTTCTGAATCTTTAATGAAAAAATGTTGAATGGGATGCAGACCAACCTCACCCCACATTTTTTTTTTTTGGTCACACCGGCAGCGCTCAGGGATTATTCCTGGCTCTATGCTCAGAAATCACTCCTGACAAACTCAGAGGACCACATGGGATACTGGGATTCGAACCACTGACCTTCTGCCTGCAAGGCAAATGCCTTATCCCCTGCTATCTCTCTGGCTTCCAACCTCACCTCTAAACTGCTCTGCATGCTTTTAAATGGACCCCAAATATCTGGCATGGTGACATTTCAGTTATTTTTGGAGCACCTAAGACATACGGTACACACAGAGTGCAGTAAATTTCATCCCAGATTTCCCCTTATAGATTAGAGGTAGAACTGTAAATAATGTTTCTTTCATTAGCCTGATCTTCCTGAGGAATAAACCTGAACTTGGAAGGTGGGGTACAGGTGACCATGTGCTTTTAGAGCAATTCCCAGTTAGCACTCTGTCCTTGATTTCAAGATTTTCACTTTCTACAAGTGTCCAGATGCTGGCACCCTTTCTAGATTTGATTCCTTTCATCATCTGGCTCCTCTGCTAGGTCTTATTTTCTCTGTATCACAGGTGTTTAAACAGCATGTTTCATTTGGGTGTGGGGGTGAAAGGAGTCGCATACCTGATGGTGCTCAGGGCTTACTCCTGGCTCTGCACACACAGAGATCATTCCTGACTTGGCTGAAATAACCATATGTGATGCCAGGGATTGAAACTAGGCCAGCCCATGTGCAAGGGAAATTCCCTATTCTCTGTATTGATCTGGCTCTGCAGGCTGTTTCTTTTTTCTTTTTTCTTTTTTTTCTTTTTTTTTTTTTTTTGTGGTTTTTGGGTCACACCCGGCAGTGCTCAGGGATTACTCCTGGCTCCATGCTCAGAAATTGTTCCTGGCAGGCATGGGGGACCATATGGGACACCGGGATTTGAACTGTTGACCTTCTGCATGAAAGGCAAATGCCTTACCTCCATGCTATCTCTCCTCCGGCCCCCAGGCTGTTTCTTGATATGGAATTTTCTTTCAATAGTTCACGTCTTTTTTTTTTTTTGGGGGGGGGCCACACCCTTTTGATGCTCAGGGGTTACTCCTGGCTAAGCGCTCAAAAATCGCCCCTGGCTGGGGGGGACCATATGGGACGCTGGGGGATCGAACCGTGGTCCTTCCTCGGCTAGCACTTATGAGGCAGACACCTTACCTCGAGTGCCACCTCGCCGGCCCCAGTTCACATGTCTTAATTGCCAGTTTTTACTATTTTTTTTTCCAGTTTTTACTATTAAGTATTGGTACATCTTACTGTATTTGCTTTGTATTAGAAGCTTTCAGAGCTCCAACTTGCAATGCCGGTGCCTCTACAGAGAATGAGTAACCTTTCATAGCTTCTTTCCCACTGTGCTGAAAGCAGTTGTCTTCCTCTTTGGCCTTTTAGTCGAGACCAAGAGTTGGCTGGATATTCTGGTAGTCCTGGTCATACTGTGTACTCGGTACAGAATAGGTTCTGGATCAATACCAGTTGCCTGCTTGAATGAATTTAACTATATTTGTTCTTCAGAACCACATCAGGGTTTATAGTATAGGAATTTGGATTACAACTCTGTATCTTTAGAAAAAAGAAATACTGAAGTCCATAAGTCTTGCTTGTCTACACAGAGGGCAAAGACCTTCCTTGTGATGCTCAAGCACCACAATGGCTATGCTTAGCAGTAATAGCTTCAGGACTAGGCCAGGACCAAATCAGGGCCAGCTATATTAGGTAGGTATATACTGTTTCTCCAGTTCAGTGAATTCCTTTAACCCTGTATCTTAAAAGGGTCATATCATTTGCTGCTTACAATGAACCACACTGCCATAAAGTCACTTTTTCAAAAACAGTGTTTGGTAATGTTGAACTATGAGGTCATGTCAAGGAGGTTAATCAGTCTAGGTGAGAATAAGTTCATCTGTATGAAATATTCATTTTTCAGGACACAACACATAAAGAAATGAAAAAACTCATTTCCCTATTCTATTTAATTTGATCATATAAAAATGATCTCAACAAATACAAGTAAGCCAGTGATTTTCCATTAGACTTCTATATTTATTTTGTAGAATCAACTTTATAGATATACCTCCAGCATTTTCTCTGCCCAAATGCAATATTGTTTATTTTCATATCCCATTTTCTTTCCATCAGCACACATCAAGACTTTTTAAATCAACATTCAATTATCACCAAATGACTTTTATGCCTATTCCAGAATGATTTTAATGTGACGGTGTTTATTTTATTAAAGAAATTTTATATTTGCCTTGGGATAATGAAATTAAATTTTTTTCTTTTATGCAATCAGCGTGGCACCCTTTGCAGGAGAGAATAAAATCAATTCAAAGGAAAGGTGTTGTTTTCCTTTTAAAGGAGAGAAGATACTTCCCTCTCTTTTAAAATATCTTTTGGTGGCAAAGGTACTATTACAGGATTTTAGGCACAAGAATAACATGTAACCAACCCCAGTTCAATACCTGGCTTCATGTGATTCCCCAAGCATCATCATTTATTAAATATGTTCTTACACATCCTTTGAGCTTATCTTTATTACCACCACTGCTTATAGTAATGTATTTGGAAAATAAGGAGATTAATTTATATTCAATATATCTCAATTTAGTTATATAGAATAAGCATTGGTAATGGATCAGAATTTTCCCTGAAGTGCTGACATTCATATCACCTTCATGGTTTCCAAGAATGTAAAACACTCAACTTCTATGTAAAAATTATACTGTCTACTCAAAAGAAAATACATTAGGAGCAAACACATTCATAATTGAAATAAATTCACTGAAATCAACATCATGGCTACTAGAATTTAGGACAATTTTTGGAAACGTGGAGTACTTCAGTGCCTACAGTAAATAAGTACAATGGCCCTAGAAACAACATGGAAGAGTAACCGCTGATTGTCAACTTTCTTGGTTTGAGAATTTAGCTCAGGGGTTGAGCTGGTGTTTTGTGTGTGAGGCCCTAGGTTTAATTATAACACTGAAGTGATCAGTTTTCTTGCATCTTAAGGATAATCTGTTTGTTGTGGTGTGAACGCATACCCCCCCCATTCCATCATCCAGTATGTGTGGGTATGGTTATAGAAAACCATTCTTAACTATTCTCCTTCCTTCTCTTTGCTTCATTGCCACTTTTCAAATACTTGCCATTTTTATAGGCAGTATTTCAAGCATCTGGTTATGAATTTAGTTCCTCAGTTTTGTTCCATAGTATTTCTGCAGCATTAGCAAGTCACTTAATGTAACGTGTGTTCCTAGTCCCTCTCTTTGAAATGGAGTTAATATTGATGCTTCTCTCATGAAATAATCGTAAGATTCAGTGAGTAGTTTCATTTAAAGCAGTTAGTTCTGGATTTGCTCTGCAGTAAATGTTCTTGAAATCTTAACTGTGGCTATTAATAAAAAATAAAAATAATCAATAACATATATTATGCAGCCATATTGTCATTATTGTTAATATCCCTGTAATCTCAGATACATCATTGCTCAACCCAAATGCCAACTCTTCCATTAAGCTTTCCCTCTTCACACATTAGAATTAATTACCTGTCTTTGTTCTTATTTACTCTTTCCTGTATGTTTATTATAGCCCTTACTACTTAATGGATTTTATTATATATGTCCTGGAAACTTGGGGCCATTTCTTACTCATCCTTTTAATCAAGCCTGAACGTAGTAATTATTTTAAATTAATCAGCTTTGTGGTAAAGGAGAGGACAGAAAGTGAGACCTGGGTAAGTGTTTTCATTTGCATTTATTGCAACAATATGGAGTGGGCAAGGACAACCATTCTGTGAAATTCACTTTATTCCAGTATGGTACCTGGCTCTCTTAGCTTACATTTCCGTTATTTTTCAAAGGAAACTAACTATCTTAGGTTGAAGATTCGTTATCCAATTCAGGAAGAAGTTTCCCCAGATGGAAAGACTTGAATTATTTATGCAGTGTTTATCTCTGAGTTTACTTCCCATCACAACCAATTAAGGCTATTTGGTTTCATTAAAAATAGCATTTTCTCATTTGGGAAAACATTTATCTGAAGGAAATTTAAATTTACCCACTTGGAGACTCTAAAGATGGCATTGAGTTAACAGCAGTTTTTAGCCAAGAAACAGAAAAGGAAACTGATACATTTTTCTCCCCTCACTGGATCTCCCCCACTTCCTTTTAATTCTTCAAAGACTTGAATTATGTAGTTTGACTTCATTTTGTCCAACTTTTAGTTATGATTTGTGTTTGAATCAGAGCATATAAATGACACATATAAACAATAATACATTGCCGTGAAGCTCCTGTTTTCTCTACAGTGCCTTCTATATCCTAATAATAAATTTTGATAGTTAATTATGAATCAAATGGTAACAATATCTCAACCCTTTCCATTATTCTCTCATTGTTATGTTGAGCTAGACATGATAGACGTTTAGTTTGTTCTATTTATTTTTAGATCATAGAGTATGAAATGTGGTTCTGAGCTTCTCCATCTATCCAAGTCTATGACTATGAAGATTTCCACTGCTGTTTGAGGGCCAGTCAAATAAGAGGCACAGTGATAGGTAGAGAGAAAGAGTTTTGCTGGTAATATATTGGCAGGCTAGAAGATGGTGGATGAAGGATTAGGAGGAAGTGTTTGAATCCAGACCTGCTGAGTATTAACTGTAGGGTAGTAAAATAATTTACCAAGAGCAAGACAGTTTATACAAGAGCAAAGCATGCTTTTATTGAAAGGCTATAGACTACAGTTTTGACTGACAGTACAATTCTCCAAAGGAAAAGGTCTGTCTGCTACCAAAACAAAAAAAACAAAACAAAAAAAAACCCACAAAAACTTTTGTAGCATAATTTTGAGGTGCTTTCAACAGAAAAGGTCTGCTTTCTTTTGTTGTTTGTTTTGCTTTCTTTGTTTTGGGGCCACACCTGGCAGTGCTCAGGTATTACTCTTGTTTTAAACTCATAATTTACTCCTGATTGACTCAGGTGACCACATAGAATGTCAGGGTTCAAACCTGGGTCCTAGGTATGCAAGACAAGCAACCTACTTAGTCATTGTATCATAGCCTTAGGAAATGTTTTCTACTGTTTGCTTTCTACTGAATCCTGAGAGGAGCTGAATAGGAGACATGTACCCCAATTGGGAGAAATCACATATTTAATATTTTATGCTTTATATTCTAAACCAGATTATATTAAAAGATAAGAAATACTTATAGCAGTTTAGATCAACTATAAAATATTAAAATATATACCTAAAATAAATTTAGCCTATCCTGAGAAAGGAGTAGTGTGATCAATTTTAGGCATTTGGGTCACAAAAGCATTGCTGGGTCAGATTGAAAAAGCAGGGGGTACCTTGGCCAGTTCTAGGAACTGGAGGGCAGAATGGAGCTTTGGTGGGACCTCTAGATGATTATTTTAACAAGGAGCATTAGAAGCTTCTTCCTGGCCTTTAAAATGGGGCACTTAGCTGGTCATTTTATTCTTTTTTTTTTTTTTTTTTTTTTTTTTTTTTGGTTTTTGGGTCACACCAGGCAGTGCTCAGGGGTTATTCCTGGCTCCAGGCTCAGAAATTGCTCCTGGCAGGCACGGGGGACCATATGGGACGCCGGGATTCGAACCGATGACCTCCTGCATGAAAGGCAAACGCTTTACCTCCATGCTATCTCTCCGGCCCGGTCATTTTATTCTTATTTTAGGGTTTTCGGTCACACCTAGCTGTGCTCAAGAGTTACTCCTGACTCTGCATTCAGAAATTGCTCCTGGCAGCTCAGGGAACCATGTGGGATACTGGGAATCAAATCACCATCAGTCCTGGATTAGCCACAAGGCAAATGCCCTACTATTGTGCTATCTCTCTGGCACCTATGTGGGCATTTTTTAAGGGAGGTTTTGATAAAACACTTCAGAGAACGTGTCTTTGAAGCAACCATCTTGTCTGCATGGCCATCTGAAGGATTTTTATTTAAAAAAAAAAAAAACGTGGGGCCGGGCGGTGGCGCTGGAGGTAAGGTGCCTGCCTTGCCTGTGCTAGCCTAGGACGGACCGCGGTTAGATCCCCCCGGCGTCCCATAGGGTCCCCCAAGAAGCCAGGAGCAACTTCTGAGCGCATAGCCAGGAGTAACCCCTGAGCCTCACAGGGTGTGGCCCAAAAACCAAAAAAAAAAAAAAACAAAAAAAAAACGTAAAAGAAGAACAAGAAAGCTCAGCTTGAGGGCAGGTAGATTAGACTGGTGGGTTCTAGTTGGTGATTGGCTCTCCTAGGTGTATTTTGCATTCTGAATTCATCATCTTTTCCAATGTATTGGTTGCACAAAGTAGCATTTTTTTTTTCTTTTAATTGTCCTTGAAAACTAGAATCATTATCTCTGTGTTACTTTATTTACTTCAGCAGTACACTGTCTCCCTATTTGGAAACTTCTGGAAGTCCATCATAGCTAGTTAGGCCAGAATGGAATGAAAGAAAAACTTAAATTGAATGCTACTGATGAATGATAAGATGGTCTCTTGTCCAAAAGCTAATCTGATGTTTTCTCTACCCTGTCCATGCTTTGCTGGAGCAGTTAGGGAAGAAGCTTTTCAAATTTCTTATTTCTCTTCCTCCCATGTCATTGCCAATCCTGCAATATTTTGTTCCATTGCATTAGCAGCCTTTTGTTTGGGGAGGAAAATAGCAAGGCATAATGGCAGGACAGTAAATATTCACGAAGTGATCTCCGAACCTTTCCCCCCTGAATCAGGTATGATTTCTTAATCCACTGGGAGATCAGAGCCAAACAGCCACTGTCCATTAATCAGTACTGAAATGCTCGATTAAACTTACTTGCTTCATTGGATTGAAGCTCAAGTCTTTCTTCCCTGAGATCAGCCTGGGGGAACTTTCTGTCTTCTATCATTATGTGCTGATTCTTTAAAAAGAAAACTTTTGCAATTCATACATCACTCACAATCTGAACTAGTAGCATTTTTCCATGCAGAAAATCTTCATAGCATTTCAAAGGAAGGATACTGAGAGAACCCTTTGAAAAGAGGATCGTTATCTATATAAAAAAAAATAAATAAATAACCACAGTAGCATGCCTGTAGAGTTTAGGCCCTTAAGTGGCATGTATTATTGGACTGAGATGTATATATGAGGGTGGGGGATATGTTTGTAATAATCACTTTTGTTTAGTAAGCATGTTTTATTGTGTTTATTGAGCATTTTCAAAATTGTATGCTGAGCTTGTCATCATTATGTCATTTAATTTTCACAAATGTTCTAAGAAAAAGGTATTACCATCTTTTTTTTTTTTTTGGGTTTTTGGTTTTTGGTTTTTGGGCCACACCCAGCAGTGCTCAGGGGTTACTGCTGGCTGTCTGCTCAGAAATAGCTCCTGGCAGGCACGAGGGACCATATGGGACACCGGGATTTGAACCAACCACCTTTGGTCCTGGATCGGCTGCTTGCAAGGCAAACACCGCTGTGCTATCTCTCTGGCCCGGTATTACCATCCTTTATTATGAATGATGCCCATGGGGCTTGAAGAGGTGAAGCAATTAAGTGACTGAGCAGCAAACTGAGTTTCAAATGGGAACCATATCTGATGGATATGTGGATCACAACTTTGACACAGTCTTTTTGTTTAAAATCCACTGTTTGACTCAACATCTATTTAATTGGCATGTGCAGAATTTGAAAGTCACTTCTAAGGGCTCGAGAGATAGCTTGGAAGTAGGGCATTTGCCTTGCGTGCAAAAGGAGAGTGGTTCGAATCCCAGCATCCCATATGGTCCCCCAGCCTGCCAGAAGCGATTTCTGAGTGTAGAGCCAAGAGTAACCCCATGAGCGCTGCCGGGTGTCAGCAAAAAAAAAAAAAAGTCACTTCTAGAAGTAAGTATTTTATTTAGGATTTCTTGGTTCCTAGCCCAACTTTTCTGCTTTTAAAATAGTATTTTTGAATGACTTGCTCACAATTAAAGACTTACATGAAGTTCTAGTTTTATATAAAACTTTACCGTCCCCTTCAGCTGTCATCTTATGTAATATGCATTTCCCCCCATGCTTTCCTGCTGGATGTCAATGTTTCTCACAGATCATTCAGTTCATGCCTTAGGATGGAAGGACCCATTTGCACTAGACAGAAATTTTTCTCATAGAGGCCTTTGAGTTTCTGAATGTGACATGGTTTTTTTCTTTTCTACTATTTATGTCTCTCTCCCCTTGTAAAATGAATTACAGGCTTAGATTTATACAAATGTAAAAGCAAGTCCAGTTATTTAGCTCCAGTCTGTGGTAAGAACAGTGGGATGCATAGCTAATTTCACTCATAATTTTTATATTTACATTAGTAGCCTGACACTCCATTAATTACTGTTGCATATTGGAAAACTAAACTTGCTTTTCTTAGAAGCCTGCAGAAAGTAAGACAATTACCTCTGCAAGCCACCTCCAAATGTTTCATATTTAATATAAAATGTTAACGTAACAATGCTATTTTATGGAGAAAAGAAGGTGAATTATATGCTGATGGTAAGAAGCAAGCTTCATTTTTTTTATAATAAGAAAGAAAAGAGCATGGCAGAAATCTTGTGATTAGAGAAAACATATCTACATGAGGCAAGTGTTTGTGTAAGCCCAAAGCAAAAACACACAAAAAAGTAGTCAGATCTCTGTGCCTGGCAGATTATCTCTGTGACTTAAATCTCTTAGGTGTTATAAATAGAGGGGAGAAAGGGTAGTCCAATTTATAATATTCTTTTTTATAAGCTACATATTTTGTGCCAAGTATAGACAAAACCATTTATTTTATTTGTTTGTTTGGGGTATTTTTGGTCACACCTGGTGGCACTCAGGGATTACTCCTGGCTCTGTGCTCAGAAATCGCTCCTGGCAGGCACAGGGGACCATGTGGGATGCGGGGATTGGAACCACCATTGGTCCTGAGTTGGCCACCTGCAAGGCAAATGCCATATGCGCTATCTCTCTGGCCCCTAGACAAATCCATTTAAAAAGTAAATCTTCTAGAGGAGGGAGATGTGGGATGCATGCTGGGAATAGGGGCGGAGGGAGGATAGCACTGGTGGTGGGAATGCCCCTCATTCACTGTCACTATGTACCATAAATGATGCAGTGAAAGATTTGTAATGCACTTTGGGGACAATAAAAATTAAAAAAAAAAAGTAAATCTCCCATCTCTGTAGTGGATAGCAATTGATGCACTCTTGTTTAATCAAGATGGAAGAAAACACTGAAAAGTCATCAACAGGAAGAGTATTTTGCTTGTTTTTATATGACTTCTTAACACCTTTTTCATTTACCACCTGCACTTTTTTTTATTGCCTAGAAACCCCTGATACACGTAGACTGAAATTAAAGGACATTATATATTAATAGGTTCTTGCTATCTTCAAAAAATATTCATGGTCCTTTATTCTCAAATGAGAATCAAGTTACCTGCATTACACAATTGCTGTGTCATCATTTTTTAATTTTTTTTCCTGGAAAAGTGAGTTCTTATTCCTTCCTCCAAAGACAGAGACTATGCATTATTCAAAAATGGATCCAGTGAAGGTACATATATAACTTTGGTTTATTTAAGGACGCCTGGTAAAGAAAGTTTGAGATCAGCTTGAACAAGTGGCCAGTTCCCTGTTTCTCTGTTCTTTACATAGAGGATACAATGTGTGTCTGAATATTTTGTGAGCTGAATGAGGGAATAAAAAAGGGGAAGT
Source organism: Suncus etruscus (assembly GCF_024139225.1). Lineage (NCBI taxonomy): Eukaryota > Metazoa > Chordata > Mammalia > Eulipotyphla > Soricidae > Suncus > Suncus etruscus. Next base: position 113,057,641 of record NC_064854.1, on the reverse strand, counting down.
GATTTTGACACAAATGTGAAGTTGATAACCTTGAAACAGAACGAGAGGGTGAGGATTTTAGAAAATATTTAATATATTAAAAAATACCTACAACAGTGGAAGATTCAAAATGAAAAATCTCTAATAATACTTCTCATATCGTTCAACTGACTGTGCTCAGCACTTTTTTCTTCATTTGAGCTAATCCAAGTATCAGGTGTGCAATTTTCAGCTTTATGCCTCTGATCATGTGTGGTTCCTCGCCTCATAGTGAAAATGAGTTTTAGCTTATGGAATTCTTCATTTCCTAATGAATTGATTTTTTGTTTTTGTTTTTGCTTTTGCTGTTCTTTTGTTTTTGTTTTTTGTTTTGTTTTGTTTTGTTTTGTTTTGGATAACACTCAGCAGCACTCAGGGGTTACTCCTGGCTCCAAGCTCAGAAATTGCTCCTGGCTCCAGGCTCAGAAATCGCCCCTGGCAGGCTCGGGGGACCTTATGGGATGCCAGCATTTGAACCAACGACCTTCTGCATGAAAGGCAAATGCCTTACCTTTATGCTATCTCTCCACCCTCCCCTGTTTTTGCTTTTTCATTTTTTAAGGGAAGTAGAGATTTTTCTGAAGTTCAGAAGTCCAAGGTAAACAGATCTGCCTTTTCTTGAAGTGGTTACTTGGCTGTGCCCAGGTTATGAAAATGTACAATGAAGGTGCTTTTTGTTTCATGTAATTAAATGTGTCTTTTCTCAGTCATCTTCCAAGTGATGTGTAGAGGTTTGTTGTTGTTTTGTCTTTTGCTCATTGAAAATAATCAACTGCCATGGTACAGCTAGATGATACCAAGAGGCAAATTGTCCTTGAACTTGCAGAGACTCACAGAATTATTACATGCTGGTGGGAAAACTTCTGAGAACATTTACATGTAGCACATTTTATGAGTTCTGCAGCACTCAGCTTGTACATTAAATCAAAGGGAATTCAAAGCAGGGAAGAAAATATTTCTAAGCTGTTCCGGTAGATTTTGAGGAATGCTCAAATGTGGTGGTTGATGTAAATCTAGTGTTATTAGAAATTAGTTTTTATGAGGCTTTGTGTCAAATTTATCTTACTTGTTTTCTGCTAGAGCATTGAAAACATTTTACAAAATAGTATTAAATTGGGGAAATACTTAATTGAATGTGTGCTTAAAATTATACCAAGGAGGTTTTTTGTTTCTTTTGGCAGGGCTGGCCTGGGGTGGGGTTGGGTGGGGTGGGATGGGTTGAAGGCAGTGCACTGTTAATGCTTTAACCATTGCACCTGGCTCTGTGTTCAGGGATCATTCCTGATTGGGTTCAGAGGATCATGTGCAATGTTGGGAACTGAAACAAGTTGGTTCTGTGCAAATCGAACACCTTGACCCCTGTACTTAACTCTCTGGCCCCAAACATTTCGCTGACTTTAAAAATAGAAACACAGACTTGACTATGACTTTACAGACGGACAGAATAAGGAACTTGGGATACTGCCTGACAACAGTAATCGTATTATTTGGCCTTGTTCTGACTGGGAACTACAGAATTCATTTGCATCTAGCTTAAGGAACATGGAGAAATTTGGTATTCCATGTATCTTGAAGTAATTTATGACTATCAAGATACGTTATTAGAACAATTTCATTGCTTGGCTTCTGTTTCAAGCAACCTGTCTTTCTCAGGCTACCTACATTAACTCTAGTGAGGAAAACAAAGATTTCTAAGTTTTCACTAAAATTACTTTATATTTTCATCTCTATAGCCCAAGGCTCCCTGGGAAATTTTTCTTATTAAGGGTGGAATCATTATTCAGAAAAATCAGAACTTGGTTATCCAAGATGAAGTCAAAGCTACAGAAATCTTATTTACAAGATCTAAAAATTCTCGGGAGCAGAATTAAGATTCCTCTTCAGGTTTACTCACTTTACAACCACAGATGCTATTCTCTCCATTGGACCAATAATTCAATAAATATTTATTGTCATCCAAGAGCAAATGTAGAAAGTACTTATTAGGAGGTCATTAACATATTGATACTAGTTTAGATTGGTGAAGCATTTTGGGGCTAGTGTTCAAAATCACTTGTCATAAAAATCAGAACCATCTGGCATGACTGTTCTTTACTACTTAATCAGAATTTCTGGCCTGCATGTCTGCTGTCCCAACAAACCACCTGATGACACAAAGGTACAGTGTGAAGACCTAACATGCTGAGCCGGAGAGATACCATGAAGGTAGGGTGTTTGCCTTGCAAGCAAAAGGATAGTGGTTCGAATCCCGGCATCCCATATGGTCCCATGAGCCTGCCAGGAGCGATTTCTGAGCATAGAGCCAGTAGTAACCCCTGAACGCTGCTGGATGTGACCCCCCCCCCCAAAAAAAAAAGAACTAATGTGCTAAGAAGAGTGTCCTGAATGTGGAAACTCTCTAGTAGTCACATGCAGATTATTTCTATCCAACATATGTTGAAACTCCTTAAAGGAGGCACATGAAGTACCTGATTTTGGTTTATCTTGTCAAACTCTTCAGATTCTAGGAACTCACTCTAAACTAACTGGAATTTCCCGTCTTGGGGTTAAAATTTTCGTTGGAGCACCAAGGGAAGAATTCTGACATAAAAATATCCTTCGGGAGGGCCAGGCTGTGGCGCTAAAGGTAAGGTGCCTGCCTTGCCTGCACTAGCCTTGGACAGACCGCGGTTCGATCCCCAGGTGTCCCATATGGTCCCCCAAGCCAGGAGCAACTTCTGAGCGCATATCCAGGAGTAACCCCTGAGCATTAACGGGTGTGGCCCAAAAACCAAAAAAAAAAAAATATATCCTTTGGGGCTGGAGAGATAGCCTGGAGGTAAGGTGTTTGCCTTTCATGCAGAAGGTCATTGGTTTGAATCCCGGCATCCCATTTGGTTCCCCTAGCCTGCCAGGAGCTATTTCTGAGCAGACAGCCAGGAGTAACCCCTGAGCACTGCCTGGTGTAGCCCAAAAACCAAACAAACAAACAAACAAACAAAAAATATTTGAATATTTTATTCAGTTCAAAAAAGCTTTATGCATATGTATGTGGATCTATGTGTAATATTATGTTTATGACTAAAACACCACTTTTTTATTTTTATTTAGACCAATGCGAATTGTTAGTCTTTCTTTTTTTTTTTTTTTGGGCCACACCCTGTGACGCTCAGGGGTTACTCCTGGCTATGCACTCAGAAGTTGCTCCTGGCTTCTTGGGGGACCATATGGGAGGCCAGGGGATCGAACCGCGGTCCTTCCTAGGCTAGCGCAGGCAAGGCAGGCACCTTACCTCCAGCCCCACCGCCTGGCCCGAATTGTTAATCTTTCACAGATATATTTAAGGTTCATAGTGAGAGTGAATTAGTGCAATTTCCACCATCAGTGTTGACCTCCTTCTGCCATTGTTCCCAGCCTGCATCCCACCCTTAACCCCCTGGACTGCTAGTGTAAGATATCCTTTTTGTAGATAGCTTGTTGTAAAACACCACTCTTGACAGAATCAAATGTTTGAGTCCCTAGGTTTTTTGTGAGTCATCTTATGTGTAAAAATAATGAGTATATAAGTGGATATAACTTGAAGCTAAGATGAAAATTATAAATTATCTGGACAATGTTCATGCTTTCAGTAACTCCATCAGTGCTTTCAACTTTATATGAAAAAGTTTGCAAATATATTACTTTTTTAAGTTTATAAAATTTAATTATATTTTCATATATTTTTATAAAATCATTTAATCACCATGATTACATGCATGATTGTAGTTGTGTTTCAGTCATAAGAAAGAACACCCCCCTTTCACCAACCTTCTCACCACCAATGCCCCCATCTCCCTCCACCCACACCCCCTGCCTGTATTCAAATCAGGCATTCTTCTTCTCTTACTCAATAAGATTGTCATGATAGTTGTGAGTCTAGTTATTTTCCTAACTCCACTGACTACTCTATGGTGAGCCAAATAGTAATTGTTAGTATGGTTTTTTTTTTTTTTTTTGTTTTTGTTTTTGGTTTTTGGGCCACACCCAGCGGTGCTCAGGGGTTACTCCTGGCTGTCTTCTCAGAAATAGCTCCTGACAGGCACGGGGGACCATATGGGATACCAGGATTCGAACCAACCACCTTTGGTCCTGGATCGGCTGCTTGCAAGGCAAACGCCGCTGTGCTATCTCTCCGGGCCCGTTAGTATGGTATTTTGATGTAATATTCATTTTACCTTTACTGCATCCATTTTTATTTCAACATTTTTGTTTTAAAATAAAATCTCTATTATGTATTCCATTAATTTAGCATATGACATCTACAAATATTGGAAGTGAATTCAGAAAAATTTAACACCAGTGGGTTAGTCATGTGGAACTGAAAAATGGAGCCCCAGTGCTTTAAAGAAAACAAAATAAAAAATGACCAAGGGCCAGGAAGTTAGCTTAAATGATGGAGTAGATGCCTAGCAAGTGCAAGGCCCTACATCTTTGGATGCAGAACTAGTGGTACCGGAGTATTGCATCATTATACTTACCACTACTGGAAAAGACCCCAGTACCCCCATGCAAAAAAATAATAAAGCAAAACAAAATTTAAAAAGCCCATTCATTAAATCATTCCTACTTTTGGCTAACCTTTCATTTTCTTATTTCTTGACTTAAAAATAGAAAATAGTGTTGGGGGGGAATGTCTTCCATTTAGTATTAGATTTATGCCATTAAGAAGAAAAATATTTCACCTGTATTTAAATGTTAATAAGTGGTCTTTTCTGCTCTCGAAGTTAATTTGAATATTCTTTATTGATAACAGTGGGAGAGTCCAAGAGTTAACTTAAAAGTTTCGCTCACTTAATTTTTAAACTATCTTTAGAGCAAGCCCATTGTAATCTATATACTTTTGCAGTTTCAGTTGACAAAAGAATGCCAGAAATGTTGATTCTTTGGCTTTAAATTATTTTCCCCCTAAAGGTGCAACAACCTTTTGACAGGTATTTGAGAATCATTTTGGTTGAATATAGGTTGTATTTTTATTTATAAGTGCAATTGCTCTTCAAAGGAAATCAGTAATTTGTAAGTGACTATATTTCGAACTTTGCGAAGACTTCTGTAGTGGATGCTTAGTATTCTGAAGACATAGTTTTGTTTGCTCTACAGAAGATAAACATGACATCTGGTTCACACCTGTGGTACTGTGGATAAAAAATATGCAGTAAGTTATATTATTCGAGGCAGTTTTTGGTCTTCAGGGAATGGTCTCTATTTTGGGATTTCTTCCTATCTAAATGTAAATTCAGATATGGATGACCACCCCCCTTTCCTAATTCTCTCTCACTCCAGGGCTTTTACAGCAGTTGAGGCTCAAACTGGTGGATTGATCATTTGGTTTTCTAGCAGTGCTTTTTTTGCTAACTTTCTAAGAATTTTTGTTTTTGTATTTTGTTTGGGACCATACTCTACAGTGCTTAAGGAAAAAAATCACAGCTTTATGCTATGCTTAGGAGTAATTCCCGGTGGTGCTGGGATACTATGTGTTGCCAGGGATTGAGTCCAGGTCTCTTGCATGCCAAACTTGTACTCTAACACCAGCCTGTTAAAATGTTAAACCCACAGTGCTGAATTTTGGAAACTTTGTCTGGGTTATAGATATCTTTAGTAATGTTTTCAAGTAGCAGGTATATAGCTTGAGAGATTCTTTGCCTATCTACCCCTTGTCACCATCATACAGAACAACATAGACTATTCAATTTGTTTTGTCATTTTGGGTTTTAGTTTTATCTCTTCATTTTGTTTTTTGTTTTTTGTTTTTTGTTTTTTTTTTTGGTTTTTGGGCCACACCCTGTGATGCTCAGGGGTTACTCCTGGCTATGCACTCAGAAGTTGCTCCTGGCTTCTTGGGGGACCATATGGGACACCGGGGGATCGAACCGCGGTCCTTCCTAAGCTAGCACTTGCAAGGCAGACACCTTATCTCTACTGCCACCTCTCTGGCCCCTTATTTTTAATAGATCAGTTTGAGCCATCATTAGGGGAAGGGGAGAGTTTGTTAGTTCACATTTGGCAATGGTTGGGGATATTCTTTGCAGTGTTGGGACTTGCCAGAGATAGGGATGGATTGAATCAGAGTCATCTACATGCAAGGAAATCACTTTACCCTTTTGAAAAGCTTTAGCTTCATTATTGCTTAATTTATTCAGAAGAGTAGGCTTGTTTCTTCACAATAAAAATAAAAAAAGAATAGTAGGGTTGTTCTTTTCTATAATTAAAATCCAACTACAAACGTATTTGTAATTATGGTGCTTAAATAAAGATATTGTTTTAATGGGGGGAGTGTCATCTTATATGACTGAAACCCAACCACAACATGTTTGTAACCAAGGTGTTTAAATAAAAAATATTTAAAAAAAAAAGATATTGTTTAAAAAAAAAAAAAGAATGGTAGGACAGGGGCCAAAGTAATAACATAGTGGTAAGATGTTTGCCTTGTATGCAGCTGATCCAAATGTGGTCCCCCAGGTCTGCCAGGAGTGATTTCTGAGCGTAGAGCCAGGAGTAATTCCTGAGCATTTTTGGGTGTGGCCCAAATCTTGCCCCCCCAAAAAAAGAAAGATTGATCAGGCGTTTAAAGATGATCTGATTTCTGACTGCATACAACTAACAAAAAAAAAAGATATGTATATTGATAAATGGGGTTATTAAGAAGTTTTAAAAGACTGAATTAAGGTCTGTTCTGAAAAACAAAAGTAACCTTTGCCTTTGGAGTTCTCTAGTAAGGCAGATCATGGGACTGACTGCCAAGGTATAACTTCAGTTAGCAGGTGACACATGAGTAGGCATTTTCCGAGTAAAATTATATCTTAAGCTCTTCTGTTGCTGGTTGTTTTTGAAGTGAGATACACTAACATCATAAATTGCTATTGTGGTTAATATTGTAATTAAGGCCCAATTATTTTCAAGTATTACTGGTATTGAGTCCAGGCTTTTACTGCATTACAGAATTTAAGGCAGTAATTAATATGGGACTATTATTATACCATTATACTCATTTTAAAGACAATACTGTACTTACTGTGTTTTTTTTTCATATTTGGGATTAGAATTGCAAAATATCCTGAAAACAAAAAGGCGAAGTGCTGTTATATTGAACTAAAAATGGTTCCGATTCTCAGGTTTGGGTAAGTGAAGCAGAAAACAGCTCTTTGTTGAGAATCTGCCATAGATGGGTCCCTCCATAAATAGACTTGATCATATTTACTTCTCACAACAACTTTACGAACAAGATACTATTATTTGTAATACATCTTTGCAGAGGTAGGAAGCTAAAGCATAGAGAGCATTCTCTGTCCTTGCCCTCTAGGCCTGCCGTAACAAAATACTATACACTGGATAACTGAGAAACAGAGAAATGTACTATTTCTCACATCTTGAGGCTACAAGTTCAAAATGATGACTGGAATCGTACTTTATGAGAACTGTAAAAGAAATCCTGTTGATTGTTTGTCTCTTAGCTTTTAGTGATATGTTGGTAGTCTCTAGCTTGTATATACATCACCTTTTTTTTATCTTTCCTGACAATACCTTCATTAAAATTGTGCTTGTGACCAAATTTCTCTTTTTTTGGGTCACACCAGGCAGCGCTTAGGGGTTACTCCTGACTCTATGCTCAGAAATCACTCTTTGCAGGCTCAGGGAACCTTATGGGATGCTGGGATTCAAACCACTGTCCTTCTGCATGCAAGGCAAATGCCTTACCTCCATGCTATCTCTCCGGCCCCAAATCTCTCTTTTATTCTCCTTTGCTCCTTCCCTTCTCCTCTTCCTTTCCTTTCTCTTCTCCTCATTTTTTTGAGTCACACCTACTGTGTTATGGGGTTTCTTGTTTGCTCAGTTGCTTGGGTCTTGATCTAAGCAATGCCAGGGAGACCATGAGGTGCCAGCGAACAAATCTAGGGCACATGCATGCAAAGCATACTCAAATAAAAGTACCTTAGAAGTACTTAAAAAACATTATTTTTAGGGGACACAGTTTAAGCCCTAATATTACGTAAGCTCAATTTTCTAGAAAACAGTAGACAGTTTTCACACTCAATTTCATATGATTATGTGCCTATCGCTTTTAACAACTGTGCCACTTCAGGATAGTTAGATGTATACATATTCATGTGCTATGCATTCCACAGCATACTTACTCCAGATTTTATTCACTTTTTTTTTTTAAGTGAGGGCAAAATCATGGATTGTGACTACTCTCTATATGACTCTTTTTTAAAGTGTGCTATTACTTAAAAATATGGGTACAAATTTTATGGAAATGATGCATATGCAATATATTTTTGTTTATTTGAGTCTCAGGGAAACTTATGGAGTGCCAGAAATAAAACCCATGTTGGCCACATGCAAGACAGCTGCCTATCATTCACTATACTATCATTCCAGGCCCTGAAATAATGTCTTTTTTTTTTATGAAATAATGTCTTATTTAGTATTCAATAACTCAGTAATCATAGACAAACATAATGTTATAAACATGGTTACATCACACAAGTATATGTATGTATATAGATATAAATACATATATATCCTACTAGGAAGTGTTAATGTGCTAATCCACTTGTCATGGAATGTTAAGCTTTTTGGCCTCTTTTGAAATATCAATTACATACTTTAGTTTGCATTCAAGGAGAACATGATTTACATTGTCTATTTGCTATCTGTAGAACAAGGTCATGGTCATTCTAGGATGTTTGCTTGTGTCCTAAGCTTCTACATTATTCCTATGACAGATACCAGCACCTCTACCAAACAGATGTGACAGCAAAAATGTCCCCAGTCTTAGGGAAGCAAGAATACCCAGGCTGAGAACTACTGATTTTTAAGGGGAAAAAATAACATTATGGCTGACACTGTAGGCCTGCCATTTAGTTTATTAGTCTGTTTTGCCTTGACTTCCTGTTTATGAAGAATAGTTGCTAGTGGAGAACAAGGAGATTCACCTTGCTTGTTGAATTTTAGCGAGGCTCTGTGAAGTCCCATAGCTAAGAGTCCACAGATACTGGAAAGCTAAAGATCTCTTCAGCCAGAGCAATAGTTCAGGTGTCAGGCATTTACATTGCATGTGGCTGATCCAGGAGGATCTAGGTTTGAAACCTGGCATTCCCTATGGTGCCCTGAGTCTGCCAGGAGTGATTTCTGAGTTTAGAGCCAGATGTGGCCCCAAAACAGACAAATTAGAGACCCAAAAGACATGATGCAATTGAGCAGTTTGATTCAATTTCAAAGCAAGAGACCAATTTGGGGGGACCAAAGATATAGTACAGCTGGTAGGGCACTTGCCTTGCAGGTAGCTGACAGGGTTCAATTCTCAGCACCCTTTATGGTCTCCCAAGCCTACAAAGTGATTCCTGGGAGCAGATCCAGGAGTAAACTGGGAGTACCACCATGTGGCTCCTCCCAACCACCCCCCAAATGAATTTGAGATAAATGTAAAGATCTTTCCTCTAAATGTCAGGAGTTATCCAAACAACAGTATAAAAGCAAATGATTAATTTTACAGACATTAATTGCAGAGCTTCAGTGATCCTTTGTCTAGAGGAGAAGAAATAGTTAACCTTGTTTGCACTTGTAGGAGTGTATTTGAGCTGTTTCATGCAGTCTTTGTAGTGAGAAGACTTGTCCATTTTCAGGGGACATTGGAACATTATCAGGAAATTCTCACTTATCACTTATCTACTTTCTTCATCCTCTACTTTATGCTGTTTGTTCAGCCCACAAAGATGGGAAAATATTTGCCACCTCCTTGACCCCTAGAGACCTGCTCCTTTGTGAATTGCTTTTCTAGATATTCATTCTGAGATTTCAGGGTGTCCAACACCTTTGGGTGTTACTGTACTATACTCTTCGAAGTGTGTTTTCTCTTGGCTCCAACTATTCACATGGTATATGGACAAGTGACAGCTGAAAAAACTGGAAAATGACTCATCTCTTTGCTGCAGGGAATGCCAAGTAACAAAGATAACTCAGACAAAGCAGTTCTGGGACAGGTTCACAGCTCTGAGAGCCACACTGTTGATGACCTGGAAGACCAACAGAAAGCTTTTGAAATCAGAAAAAAAATTCATTTGCCATGTGGTTAATGTTCCAGAAAGATAATGCCTAACAACTCCAGATGTATCCTAATGTGCTGTTTAAGACTCAGAAATCTCAGTGAGTTACATGTTCCACACTGTCTTGTGCTCCAAAACTTGAATCAAAAAGCAGGGTGTCATCTCTGTAACGTGAAAATAGCCAGTCATATGGAGGAATTCATAGGTAGGAATTATTGAGCTGGCATAATCGAAATACTTGAGATCTAGACATTTGAAAAAATAAAAAGCACAAGAATGGGTCATGGGGCTATATTAAGATAGAATACAATGTTCTGAATAAAAACAGAACTCTTCCCAGTGACCCCTTTGAAAATATAACAATGTAGGACTGAATGTGTTTCCCTTTATATGCAAAATCCCCATGGATCCATTCTGTACAAGTCAAAAAAAGCAGGATGGGAAGTTGGGTCACTTAGCCACAGTTCTTCACACAGGATTATGTATTATTGTTTGTTGTGGTGATGGATATTCATATGGTGGGAATAGGGAGTAAGAAGGAAAATATTGATGGTGAATTGACATTGTTCAGTGTTGAATGTGTCATTTCATGTCCACTCATTACTATATGCTTTATCATCTTTTGTTGTCATACACCTGTAAAATCACTTTTTAATTTTACTTTCTCTGAGTTAATTAGTACAAGTGCCCTTAATTACATCAGCCCTTATCCTCAGGTGATTTATGTTAAATTCTGGGTAGTAAAAGGGACAGGGAAAGCAGAAGAGAGCTAGAAGCTTGGCTGGCTCAGTAAAATCCAAGAGGTTACTCAACAACCCCTAGCCGAAATGCACTTTTCCCCCATGACTTTCGATTTCTTGTGCACCTCTCCTTGCTGCCAACCCATTCATTCCTGAGTTGGCACAGACACAAACACCAGGAATATCATGAACTATAAGCAACTGAAAGCAAGCTGTAGGAGGCAGTCTTTAAACCCTGAGGAATCAGCCAACCAGTGAGGCCCAGAATTATCCCCACAATTTTGTTAGTGGAGATTATCTTCTCAGAAAATTGTCTCAGAATTTGCTATCCTTGCCCTGTGTTTATGGCTCTGAAGTGTGTATGTTCTTTTGTTTGTTTGTTTTTCATTTTTGGGCCACACCTAGTGATGTTCAAGGGATAATCCTGGCTATGCACTCAGAAATCACTCCTGGCTTCGGGGGGGCCATATGGAATACTAGGGATTGAACCCAGGTTCGTTCTGGGTCAGCGCATGCAAGGCAAATGCCCTACTGCTGTGCTATAGCTCCAGCCCCTGAAGTGTGCTTAAGTTCTGAAGATGTGTGCAGTTGGTCTGTATTAGGTTTCTGTATGTCTCTCTTCTCTAGTTAGCTTGGTCTTAAAGTTAGTGACCAATTGACTTCAGATACACTAAAGAGCATTTATCAGAAGGAACATAGATTAAACTCTAGCCCACTCAGTTGTTGTGAATGTTGTGAATGTTCAGGCTGCCTGATGACAGATAACCTATTTCCAGTGAGCAGAACCTACTCACATTGAACTCTGATCCCAAGACAGTGTTCTTTCTTGTTTGGAACGGCACGATGGTCCTACTTGGTATGTCCTGCCTCGAATAAACAAGTCTGTCTGCGTTTGCTCACTAGCTTTTCTTGAAGCATTTCCATCATGCTTCTAATCCACCTTGTTCAGTCTTTAAAATGGCGAGAAAAGCGACACCTCCCTCCTAGAAGATAAAACTCCATGGTCTTTATGTAGCACATAGCCTGGCCTCGATTTTATTAATGGAGTTCACAAATAAATAAATTGTAGCATATATTTGAATGAAAACATGAGGCTATGTTAATATATAATAAAATGATCTACATTTTTTCTCATTTATGTAGTTTGTCATATTTTAAGTTTGACATCTCTCAAATTCTGGTTCTTTGGAGCTCTATTCCATCTACTGACTAACAGCCATTTTTATTTTTATGTTTTTTCAATTTATAATTTCTTTATTTAAGCACCATGTTTACAAACATGTTCATAGTTGGGTTTTAACCATAAAATGCACACTGCCCTTTACCAGTGTAACTTTCCCACCACCATTGTCCCTCATTTCCCTCCTCCCACATCCTTTGTCTTGAAGACAGGCTATTCTATTTCTCTACCCTTGCCATGAAAGTTGTTTGTGCAATTATTTCTCTTAACTGCTCTTACCACTCTTTATGATAAGCTTCTTATCATGGGCTGATCATTCTGGCCCTCATTTCTATGATCTTTTGAACATTATTATTATTATTATACTGTCTTTTATTATAGTTATACTGTAAATAGCACTCTTATGGCAATAGGCATGCAGAGGACATTACTGTATTATGTTTTTGTGTTTCTAGGTTATATCCCTAGAAGTGCTATTGCTGGTTCTTATGGGAGCTCCATGTCCATTTTTTTTTTTTAAGAAATATCCTTATTGTTTTCTAGAAAGGATGTACTAGAGGACCGGAGAGATAGCACAGTGGTAAGGGGTTTGCTTTGCATGCAACCAACACAGGATGGACCCCGGTTCGATTCCTGGCATCTCATATGATCGCCTGAGCCTGCCCGGGTCAATTTCTGAGCCAGGAGTCACCCCTGAGTGCTTGCTACCTGATGTGACCAAAAGAAAGGCTGGATTAGATGGCATTCCCGCCAGCAGGGAATGAAAGTTCCTTTCTCACTATATGCATGCCAGCAGTATTTGTTCTTGTTCTTTGTGATGTGTGCCAGTCTTTGTGGTGTGAGATGCTACCTCTTTGTTGTTTTGATTTGCATCTCCCTGATGATTAGTGATATAGAGCATTTTTTCATGTGCCTTTTGGACATCTATACTTCTTGCTTGAGGAAATGTCTGTTCGTTTCTTCCTCCATTTTTTTCTTCCTCCATTTTTTGATGGGATTATATGATTTTTTTTTCTTGTTAAATTTTGTCAGCACCGTGCTGTATTTAGAGGACAAAAAGAAGAAGAAAATAGAAATCGGGGCCTGAGAGAATGCATGGAGGTAAGGCATTTGCTTTTCATGCAGAAGGTCATCAGTTCTAATCCCAGTGTCCCATATGGTCCCCCAAGCCTGCCAGGAGCAATTTCTGAGCATGGAGCAAGGAGTAACCCCTGGGCAGTGTGCCGGTGTGACCCAAAAACCAAAAAATAAAATAAAATAAAATAAAATAGAAATCATGGGTTTATCTCTGCATTTTTCTGTTCTGATATACCGATTAAATTTCTCACCAATTGTTCTGTTTGTTTTATTGCTTGTTTTTTTTTAATTAATAAAACAACTGTGTAAACAGTGTTCTTAAACATACATAAATCAATAATATATTCTGGGCATCTTTTGACATTCTTTTTAAGAGTGGCATAATATTCCACAGTAAGAATGCAAACAAGAAGCAGTAAACCAATTAACATTATTATGTTTGTATAATCGATGTTGTTGGACTTTCTGAATCTTACTTGTGATTTCTACAATGCTTCTTGATCCCAAAAAGGAAAACCAATTTTAAATTCTTTTTGCTTTATGATAACTTATTATTAAGATTTTAAACTGGAGTTTTTGTAGGTATGACTTTCTGTGGCAACTGAAACTTAAAATTGGGGATAATGAACCAGGCTTCCTGGGAAGAACTTTTGATGTGTTCACTGTCATTTTGTGGAATATACATTAAAGAAAAACACAGCATACAAGTGTTTCATAATAATACTTAATGTATAAAATTTTTATAACTTTGTTTTTTTATTAGCTACTCAGGCTGAAGCATGAGTAAAGCCATTGTTAACATGGCTGTTGGTTGACACTATCTCCTGTAGATAGATTCTTGACTTAATAAAGATATGACTTTTATAATTTGCTTTTATCTGCTTCCTTAAACTCTGTCTTTATCCCAAAGTATTAACAATTCCCTGCTGAGATGTAGCTCTTAGACTCACAAGATGCTCTCATTAATAGAGTTGTTTACCCTTTATAAACTAGCAAGGCATCAGCTGGCTTGAACTGAAAATTTGGGAAATACTGCTTTCTCTTAATGCTGAGGTTACTAGTTTTACTAAGACTTGCTGTTGAAGTGTACAGAGGTTTATTTGTTGTTGTTGTTGTTGTTGTTTCTCTTCAAAGTTTAATACATGACAAATGAATTGATAGAAAGATAGACAGATATTTGTTAAACAAGCATATTATAATGTTGATGGTAGATCTAGGTTGATTTTTCTGGATCTACATAGTAATATTCTTTCAGCTGTTAAGAATGAAAATATGGGGGCCAGAGAGATAGCATGAAGGTAAGGTGTTTGCCTTTCATGCAGAAGGTCATCGGTTCGAATCCTGGTGTCCCATGTGGTCCCCCCTGCCTGCCAGGAGCAATTTCTGAGCATGGAGCCAGGAGTAACCCCTGAGCACTGCCTGGTATGACCCAAAAACCACAAAAAAATGGAAATATGAAATGGAAAAATGTAATCAACAGAGACAATCTAATGTCTTAAATAATAAATGAACTCAGTAACAAGTTCATGAGTTGGAGATCCATCTGATTTTTCAAAGAAAATTTTCACAATAGAAACTTACAAATGATATTAATGGAGAAGCATAGTAACATTTTAAATAGGTATTCTGGCATTATTAATTTTCTATGTTTCGTAATCACAACTATATGTTCATATTCAGTCATCAAACATCTTTTTAAGTTACCATCCAGGCTAGCATAACAATATTGCCTCAATTTTCTACATTTAGAATTAGAAACCCAGAAATACTTAATAATTGTCCAAGGTCTTTGTAATGGACGAGGCAGATATTGAACTTGATCTTTCATTTTCTACCCCTGTCTCTGCTATTTCATCATGTACTTGCTCTCACTGTAAGCTTTTGGAAACCAAAATTGTGCTCTGGAGAATTCATGGAAAAAAGAAGATTCTTGAGCCAAGAATCAACTTGGATCAAAGCAGTGATAGGGTCAGAGCACAATCTGATCTCTTCTCACCACTCAAACCATCCACTTCTTCCGAAAGGCTATATTAGGTTTCACCTAGGAGCAAATCCAGCTTTGGTTTGCTTCTTTGTTAATGGGTGTCTTTCTGACCAGATAGAGGCTTTGGCAATTAGTATTTTGTGTTTACTGGATATATATTCTGTAATTTTCTAACCAGGTGGGAAACTATTAGTCTAAGGAAACATACTTTTCAACAGAATTGAATTTTATTTAAATGCTATTTTAAGTGAATAATTTACATAGATATGAAACAGAAGTTCCATTTTCTTTTCCTTTTTTTTTTTTTTTTTTTTTTCTTTTTGCTGTTTTGCTCCTTTGTCACATCCTTGAGCAGGAGTTCTGTGTTTTGTTCCGGGCAGAAATAAGCGAAGACTCAATTGTGTCAAAAGGAGATTAAGTATAAAGCAGGAGCATAGCCTGTGTGAATCTGTCACTAGGGATTGATGGATTCAGTTTTCATTGCACTTCTGATGAGGTTTATCTGCTAAGTACATTTCCAAATGGATCCATTAGCCCCCCCCCCCCCACTCCCTCTGCAGCAATAGTGGGAAGTTTTGGTTTTTCTTTTTTAGAAAAGTATTTAAAAAGGGGAGCTGGAGCGGTGGCACAAGCGATAGGGTGTTTACCTTGCATGCGCTAACCTAGGATGGACCACGGTTCGATTCCCTCGTTATCCCATATAGCCCCCCAAGTCAGGAGCGTTTTCTGAGTGTATAGCCAGGAGTAACCCCTGAGTGTCACCAGGTGTGACCCAGAAACAAAGAAACATTTATTTAAAAGAATATTTTCTCAGAAGAGTTAATCATTTTTTTTTGATATCATGGATGTTTACTTGAAAAGTTGACATGAAGAGAAAACTCAAACTCAAGCAACCAATTCATAAAAATGGTACTTTTGAAGGAAAAGAGTGTAGAGAATAGGACAAAGTCTTTTAAGAATATAAACACTTCACCCCAGTTATATGACATTATTGGCCATCGGCAATGAAGAGTTAATGTTTTAAAGCCATCTCGTGAAGAGCTGCAAACCTCACACAAGTATCAGAATTGCCAGGACTGGATTTAACACAGGTTGCACTTGGGGAATTAAAATCACAGCCTTGCACTTTGACAAAGTTGCTTTAGACACTAAGTCCCATACTCCCAAGCTCTTGTTCACAACTTCTTCTAGTACTATTTCTGTCCATTTTTCATGGGAGAGAAATCGGATATAAGCACCTCTATTTTGTATTAATTTTATTTCACTGAATTATACGTTTTTGGCATCACCATTTTCCTAAAGCCTATTGTGGTGAAATCACCCTTTCCGAAGTGAGGAAAGAATTGTAAAAGGAACCGCGGCTGAGTGAATAACAAATAAACTGTATTTCAGGTTTCTTGCATTTCAAAAATGGTAGACACATTGCTGATTCCTAGTTGGGTTTGAATGATATATAACCTTTTATTTGTGGTTCAGTGTTGCAGTCTATGTTGTCATGGAAATTCTATTGAATTTATAGGTCCATTTATCCAAAATGATTTTCCAGACTCCATTTCATGGTGAATCATTTGGCTGTTACTCCCAAGTACAAAGCAATTTCTAAAAGTTTCTTATTACAAAGAACACAAACACAGTTGTGGTTATTTTCATGTTTTTTAAACACAAATGAATTCCAGATACACCTAGGGTCTCTCTCCCTCCCCACGCACTGTGCGCAAGGTATTAAGCTTCACTGCATTTAAGAAGCAACTTCTGTACAGTTGCTAGGCAGGCAAGGGAATTTTATCTTAATAGAAACAAAAGTTATTACTGGAATGCCAAGAATAGGTGGAAAGTGGCTTTGCAATTATGGGTTTATAGGTTAGCACAAAAGTGTGCTACCTGTCTAGAAACTGACAACTGACTTGTTCCTTCTTCCCCTAAGCTCGATGGTAGCCAAAAGGGAAAACACAGTGTGTTTTACCATACCCATGGTCTAGGTTTTATGTAACCTGCTATAGTTAAGCTTTCTATGTCTCAGAACTATGGACAGGCCTATTTGCTGTAGGGAACTGTCCTGTGCATTATAGGATGTTTTGTGTTATCCTTTAACTCCAGCTATTAGATTCCAGTATCACCCTCTCCTGCGAATGCACCCAAGTATCTGAAGATATGGCCCTATTGTTCCTGGGGCTCCAGATCTTCCCTGGCTCAGAATCACCTCTCTAGAAGCTTTTTATCTAGAATCCAAGTGATAGTTAAGAAATGACTATATGGGCTGGAGAGATGGCATGGAAGTAGAGTATTTGCTTTTCATGCTGAAGGATGGTGCTTCGAATCCTGGCATCCCATATGCTCCCCCAAGAGCGATTTCTGAGTATAGAGCCAGTAGTATCCCCTGAGCACTGCCGGGTGTGACCCCCCCCCAAAAAAAAGAAATGACTATTGCTGTGGTGCTCATGCATACACAGTGCACTTTGACATCCCACAGTCAAATTGTGATGCCTGAGATTGTAAACAGCAGTGCCTCTGGGATTGCACTTTGCCATGCATGTATTTATAGAAGGGTGGGGGAGAGGTCAGGACCAGGGATTGAAGTTTTTCAGGGAGTCTCCAGGGATTGTGCTTTTCAGGCTTGCAAGGCAGGGACTTTTGCAATTGAATTATCTCTGAGCTCCTGGAGAGGAATTTAAATGAATGACTAAATCAAATACCTTAAGTTTGGTTCCCAGCTATATTAGGTTTTTAAGACCTAATTTCACAATCTTTATTTGAAGTTGTATAAAATGGAGTAAAGAATAATTTCTACATCTTTTTTTTTTTTTTTTTTTTGGTTTTTGGGTCACACCTGGCAGTGCTCAGGGGTTATTCCTGGCTCCAGGCTCAGAAATTGCTCCTGGCAGGCACAGGGGACCATATGGGGCGCCGGGATTCGAACCGATGACCTCCTGCATGAAAGGCAAACGCCTTACCTCCATGCTATCTCTCCGGCCCCTAATTTCTACATCTTAAGGGAAGGGAAGGATTAAAGGGAGTTAAGTCCTAGAATACTGTAAGAACTGAAAATGTTCAAGCAACTCTTGGGCTTGTTTTATGGTCAACTGCCTTTTGGCTTCATTTACAGTGTGTGCCTCTAAGGAAAGAATGGAAAGAAGCAGCACTTGGTCCATGTAATTGTCTTTTGTCCTAGGCTGGAATCAATTAGATATCCAGGGGCAGGATACCTTATCTTGCTCCATCAAACAGATAAATCCTCCCTACCCTCACTCCCCTCACTTGTCTACCTCACTTTAACATGACCTCCAGTTAGTAGGTGTGAGACAGAAGCAAACCAGACTCTGCTATGCTCTTATGTGAGATTGTATCTGATTGTTTATCCCACTTGCGAAAGGGCGGCTATTTCACTCATTCTATTTATTCATGATCAACTTTTCACACAGAAAGAGGACATTTTACAAATAGTAATAAATAGTCATTGATAAATAGCCATTGGGGCTACTCCTGACTCAGTGCTCCCTATGTGTTTATGGGGATCAAATTTAGCAAAGAATACTAACTAAGGGGCCGGGCAGTGGCGCTAAAGGTAAGGTGCCTGCCTTGCCTGCGCTAGTCTTGGACGGACCGCGGTTCGATCCCTCGGTGTCCCATATGGTCCCCCAAGCCAGGAGCAACTTCTGAGCAAATAGCCAGGAGTAACCCCTGAGCGTTACCGGTGTGGCCCAAAAACCAAAAAAAAAAAAAAAAGAATACTGACTAGTCCTTTGAGCTATTTCATAGAATTATTCATAAAATTATTGGTTTATGTTTTTATGAGGGACCCTCATGGCAGTGCTTTACTTTTGGTTCTATTACTTAGGGATCACTATTGGAGATCTTAGGGGCTTTGTATGCAGTGTCAAGAATCTAACCTGGGTTAGCTACATGCAAGACAAAAAGCTTACTCTCTGTACTAACTCTTAAGCTTTTAGATTTAAATTTTATGCCCTTACTACCTGGCTTCAAGAAAACACTGGCAAGTGCTTCTGGAATTCTTTCTCTGGTTACTACACCCTGATGTTGGATTCTCACAGTTTGTTTTTCCTACTGCATGCTAGGTGCCAATGGGGGAAGGCACACCCAGCTATACTTACGTCTTACTCCTGGCTCTGTGCTTAGGGTTTATGTCTGTCTGGGTTGTGGGATTATATGTGGTGCTGAGGATTGAATAGGGTTCAACTAGGTATAGGGTAAGCACCTCAACCCTTGTGGTATTCCTTCAGCTTTTATTATTATTTTCCAAATTTTGTATTTATTTCCACAAAGGAACCATACATTCATATAACTTTATTTTTTATTTTACTTTTTGTGTTTATTTGGCTTGAATAAACTTGTTAGGAGATTTGTCTATCTTGTTTACCTGTTGTTTTAGTATATTCTATTAGGTATTCATTTATATAATTAAGTCCAAGTTTGTTTATCTATTTCATTATTGATTAGAATTTAGTTCTAATTTAGGATATCGCAAATAGCTCTTTGACAAATTCGTTTGGATGTGTTCTTTATTTCCTTTCATTTCTCTCTCTATATATCTCTCTCTCACACACCTCCTATGGGGTTCTCAGGGGCTCCACTTATGATTGTTAGACCTGTATTTCAGTGCATGGGCCTAATGATATAGTGCTGGAAATATCCAGGTCACCCTGATAATGTTGTACCTTCAGGGACTCACTCAGAGATGTTCTGGGCAGTAACAGATGATGCTCAAGGAACCATGTGGATCTAGGGATTGAGCCCAGATGCATTTGTAATCTGACCTCTCTACTATATCAGTACCCGGCCTTTACACTTTAAAGACATTTAAATCATATTTATGCAATATGCCAGACCATGAAGGACCTTTTTCTTTTCTTCTCACTGTAATACAGACTTGTGTTTCCCTTTATCGTTTTATTCGTGGGAATGTCAAAACTCAGAGACAATGACTGTCATAGTGTGACACTTTTTTTTTAACAAAAAGGACAAGTTTTTATTTTAGAATTTTTAGATAAAAAATTTTTAATATTGTTTTTATTTAAGCACCTTAATTACAAACAGGATTGTAGTTGGGTTTCAGTCATAAAAAGAACACCCACCCCCTTCACCAGTGCAACATTTCCATCACCAATGTTCCCCATCACTCCCCCCCTCCCCCGGCCTGTATTTGAGGCAGTCATTCTACTTCTCTCACTCATTAACATTGTCACCATAGTTGTCTGTGTAGTAATTACTCTGACTGCATTCACCACTCTTTGTAGTGAGCTTCATATCATGAGCCAGTTTTTCCAGCCTTCATCTCTATTGTCTCTGGGAATTATTACAATATGTCTTTTATTTTTCTTTAAACCCATAGATAAGTGAGACTATTGTGTATCTTTCTCTCTCCCTCTGACCTATTTCACTCAGCATAATAATAGTTCTATAGATGGGAAAATCTATAGTTTACTGCCCTCTCTCCTGAATATAGGATATGGGTATTTGGCTGTCCTATAACCAACTAAACTATTTGCTGCTCCTGTTTTCCTTTATGTCAAATTTATACTAAACTGCAAAAAATAATTCATGAATCATACATGGCAAATCCACAAAATACTTCACCTATTAGAGGGAGAAGCCCAAAACTCCTTCTAATTGGAGTAAAAGTACAAAGACTATGTATACATTTGACTCATGAGATACAATCACTGAGCTATAGTTTCTAAAAATTAACAGCCTTTAAAGGCAGAGTTGACTTAGAGACTTTTGAAGGAGATATCCCAAATATCTGGGGACCTAACTATACATTCATAATAGCCCTAGTTTAACTTTGATTCCCAAAAATTTGGATTCTAACTGTAAATTCCTTGAAGTTAATTCCCTGTTTTAGCATAAGTGATAAAAGAAAAGAATTGTGGATCAGTGCACTTCATGATTAATGAAATTGTATAAAACAAATACTTAAGAGTGTTTATTGAAATTCTGCCCTGCCTGTAAAGGCAATGAACCTGCAGTTCTTTCAACCAGGATTTTTCTAAGAATATTCTCCCAGTGACTGCTTCTTCCATGTTAGCTAGTGGATACACTTTTCATCTAAATTTGCAAAGTAGATGCCTAATGAAAAGTCAGAGATATTTAGTTTGTTCTTACTTTTCCAAAACATGTGCATAGTGAGTTTTTATAACAGGGATCTCATGAGAAAATTCAGTATTACCTCCCTTTGACAGAGAACCCAGACCCTTAGTATTTTTCATTGTTTTCAGCCTAAAATCGTGTCTAATTCTATAGTCCAAGGTCTTTAATCTTCATTTTATATTGTCCAGTTGTGTTGTCTTACAAATCTTCACAATAAATTTTGCTCTAAAACACAAATTGTAGTGCAGAAGCTTACTAGAAATAAATACCTAAAAATAATAGAATGCAGCGTTTGACAATGCTCAAAAGCTTAAGCTGGTGACAGCTATTTTACAAAGTGATACACTCTTATCAACTTACTTTGGCTTGAAGTCAGTTGTCATTTGTGGGAATATATCTGTGAGAATTCTTCAGAAAAATTGAACAATACAAGTTATGATTATATATTTGTGCATGTATATACACTTATATGTTATAGACACATAACATATATGAGATAGAGGGAATGTTATTAAGATGTCAAGAAAGGGTTGGAATCAGTTGACAAGTTAGCTAGTCTATTTTCTTTTCTTTTTTTTTTATGTAACCAACTTTATTACATACATGATTGTATTTGGGTTTCATTCATGTAAAGAACACCACCCATCACCAGTGTAGCATTCCCATACCAATGTCCAAAATCTCCCTCCTCCCCACCCAACTCCTGCCTGTACTCTAGACAGGCTTTCTATTTCCCTCATACATTCTCATTATTTGGATAGTTCAAAGCGTAGTTATTTCTCTAACTAAACTCATCCCTGTTTGCGGTGAGCTTCATGAGGTGAGCTGTAACTTCCAGCTTTTTTCTCTTTTGTGCCTGAAAATTATTATTGTAAAAATGTCTTTCACTTTTCTTTTTTTTTGGGGGGGGGCCACACCCGTTTGACTCTCAGGGGTTACTCCTGGCTATGCGCACAGAAATCGCCCCTGGCTTGGTGGGACCATATGGGACGCCTGGGGATCGAACCGCGGTCCGTCCTATGCTAGCGTTTGCAAGGTAGACACCTTACCTCTAGTGCCACCTTCCCGGCCCGTCTTTCACTTTTCTTAAAACCCATAGATGAGTGAGACCATTCTGCATTTTTCTTTCTCTCTCTGACTTATTTCACTCAGCATAATAGATTCCATGTACATCCATGTATAGGAGAATTTCATGACTTCATCTCTCCTGATAGCTGCATAATATTCCATTGTGTATATGTACCACAGTTTCTTTAGCCATTCATCTGTTGAAGGGTATCTTGGCTGTTTCCAGAGTCTTGCTATGGTAAATAGTGTTGCAATGAATATAGGTGTAAGGAAGGGGTTTTTGTATTGTATTTTTGTGTTCCTAGGGTATATTCCTAGGAGTGGTATAGCTGGGTCGTATGGGAGCTCGATTTCCAGCTAGTCTATTTTCAAAACAGGCTGGAAACTCAAGTAGAATTTCTCTTATGGTCTGAAGATAGAATTCCTTCTCAAGGAGACATTAGTCTTTTTCAGAAGTTCTCCAACTAAATTGATCTACCACCCTCTTTTCAGAAGAGGAATCACTTAGCACCTCCCTTGAAATCTACGTTAAGTGAACAAACTGCAAGTGCCCCAGTGTGGCACGTAGGCTACTGCTGCCACATCCAACCTCTACTGCCACATTATATCATTGCCCTACAGCGAACAGTTTTGCCCACTTTGGAAATACCCTAGTAAGACCACTTTGTGAAAAATAATTAGCTTTACTCAGATTCTGATCTAAATACTAACATAAAACAATAGATAGGTAGGTAAGTAGACATCTTACACCTTCATAGCAACATTTTAAATTAAATTAACCATCACCAGGATGGAAAATATACTGAAATCTTTTTATGAAAAGAAATTGGGAGTAAAACATGTTTGTTGATAGGAAACAAAACTATAAGTCTGAATTTGGAGTATTTGAATGAAAATTTTATATTTTAATATAAGAATTCCCCAGCCCAAGGCCACTTACTGATAAGGAGATTTCACAGATGGCTATTCTGGACCACACACAGCCCATGTTTCCAACTCCAGCTAAGCACTGACATCGCATGTCCGAGACCCCAAACTTGCATGAGACAGGTGTCATAAATTGTGACTAATGGTTTGAAGGAAGAAGTAGTGATGAGAAACTTTTCACACAAGGCCTATCTAAGGCCAGGGATGGCTTCCCCCTCTAGAGTCCACTGAGCAAAATGGGAATTGGAGAGAGGGGTAGAATAAGCCTGTAATTTGGGACAAATGAATTGTAATTTATAATTGTGTATATAATATTCCTAGAATAAAAATTGATAAATACATCTACAGATGATAATGATAAACACAAAAATTAAAAATGATAATATATTCCTGTAATTAGGATTTAATTATACATTAAAATGTCAGGAAAATTATAAATTAAATATCTAATTTAAATAAATTATTCTTTTGTGGCATTAAAATTTCAAAGTAGAATTACTTGGATAGAAAATGGTTTAAATTTTTTGTAGATTAAAAGAGAACATTAGACTGTACAATTGGTAGGGCAACTCATGCACATGGGCAACCCATGTTCAATCCTAGCCATCCTGGAGGGTCCCCGAACTTGTCAGGAATGATTCCTGAGTGCGGAGCCTGCAGTAACTCCTAAGCACCACTGAGTATGACCCAAAATTTTTAAAAAAAGACAGAAAGGAAGTAAGGAAGGGAGGTTTATAAAGAAAGAAGGAATGGAGGGAGAGAGCTTATAAAGAAAAAGTAAAATCATCTTAGCAGAATAATACCTGGGGCCATTTTCCAGGTTAAAGTGATTTGCGTCATGTATTTGTACCTTCCTGATCCTTTTCTCCAGCTGTGCAAGTTTGTTGATTCTTTTAGTATTCTGCTCTCGGCTTAACATTCATTTTGTTAATTTTTCCTGGAGGTAGCAAAATGCTCACTACAGTTCTTAGAGCTTTATCATTTGGTGGTTTTTATTTCTAGGCACTCAAACTCCTACTGATTTCTGATTATTGTTTTGTGGAAGAAATGTCTCCCAAGCAGTGCTCAGGAGACTTAGGGAACTCATTCAGCCTATTCTTTGCCAACTGGGCTGGCTGATCAATGGAAGGGTCCAAGGATGTAGTGCTGCTTAGCTGCTGCAATGCTGTGGTGCTCAAAGGCCTCCAGAGTCACATGCAGAGATACTTGAGGTCTCATGGGTTGCTCCTGGTAAGGTTTTGGGAGCCATTGGCTTCTAGGACTGGACCATGATCACCTGCCTACAATACAAGTGCCACAGTTCCCTTTATTATCTCTCTGTCTACTCCACGAATTTAAAAAAAATAAGTTATAATAATTAAAATAAACAGCACATTCAAGTCATATCCAAGAATAAAACTAAGATACATCTGCCTACATACATCTTTCCATATGATGTCTATTGCAGATTTATAGAATTAATTGCTGTTGAGTGTGCAATCTTGACTTAATAGGAGTCAAAGTACACATCATTACATTTTTCAACTAGAGCAGATTATACCAAAACCCTAATTTTCACAAGCTTTCAACAAGTGGACCCAACAGTAGTTCATAAACTATATTTGGATTTTTACTTTTGTCGTCATTTCACATTTTTATTGTTGGACACTTGTTTCTTCTAACGCCACATTTCCAACTGGCTTTATACTGGGTAATGTCAGACATGATCAGAAAAATATATTTTGCTCTTTCTGTTCTGTTCTTATTTCCTTCAATGTGATTTTAAGTCTGCCATTGTTTTGCCTTTTCAGTTACCATATTTATCTCTGCTCATCCCCATCTGTTCTTTCCTTGTATTTTTTTCTCCATTCTTTAATTCTGGAAAATATGTTCACCAGTGTCCTGAAAAATTGTAGTGGATATTCTAGTAAATTGCCATTTCTCAGGGTCATCTGAATGCTCTTTCTTTCCTTAACTCTGTGTGTGTGTGTGTGTGTGTGTGTGTGTGTGTGTGTGTGTGTGTGTGTGTGTGTGTGAGATGTCTGTCTGTCTGTCTTTATCTTCTGATGAAACAGAAGCATTTTAGTGGAAATTCAAACGAAGAATTTTCTAAATCACCGAAGAAGCTATAGATGTATGTTTCACTCTTGACATTGAATCATCTTCTCTTGTTTCTTTTATCACAGAGATGTCAAAGATGAGTTAGGTACTTAAACACAACTAGAAACTTAAATATTCTTGTCTACTTCAAGAAAAGATCCATTTTTGCCTATTACCTGCATTATAATAGTATTCATCTAGCATATTTCTCCATTGGCTAGGAGCTGTATGTTGCTTTATGTTTCTTTTTAATACATGTAAAAGCTTTGGCATTATATTAAAAAAGTCTAAATTTTGAGATGTTTCATTTCACTCTTTTTAAACACAAATAATATCTTCATTTGTCATAGAATCTTTCACAAAATAGGAATTATCTGATTTTTTTTTTCTAGTGAAAATACAAAGTCTGAGGTCTTCAGTTGAAAGGTAATGTTTGGTGCTCAAGCACAACCTCAATTTTTCTTTCTTTTTTTTTTTTTTTTTTTTTTTTGGTTTTTGGGCCACACCCCACATTGCTCACGGGTTACTCCTGGCTGTCTGCTCAGAAATAGCTCCTGGCAGGCACAGGGGACCATATGGGACACCAGGATTCGAACCAACCACCTTAAGTCCTGGATCGGCTGCTTGCAAGGCAAACACCACTGTGCTATCTCTCCGGGCCCACAACCTCAATTTTTAAAGAATTATATCAGTTTGGGAAGTTTTTGAGATTTTTAGTTGTAAATGAAGTTGGTGATGCCTAACTGATTGAATATTGATAAGTGATAAAATAGTCTGAGGTACAGATTACGTGTATTTATGGTTTAAACAATAAAATTATAACTATAAAAAAACTTCTGTTTTTAGATATATTGTTTTATACTCACACAAACATAAATAGTGATACAGACTTGAAATATACTTTTTGAAACAAGTTGCAAACTGGAGTTATTTTAAGTATATGAGGATAAATTGCACATTGAGAAAAAAGAATATAATTATGTGTTTTTATATAACTCATATGTTAAGCTGTGGAGACCATGCTTATACTCTGTTAGAGATTGTTAGTTTATGCTAATGACACTATTCATTCAGTAATTTTTCTTACCTGTATTTTAGCATATGCTTCAGAGTCAGTGGTAGAACTTTTGCTTCCTGGAAAGTTTTATCTTTCAAATGATATTTTATGCTAGATAAGACAATGCTGTCTGCCACCTTCAATATGGTAGATAAATACCTGAAGCTATTTTCATTCCTGCCATTTCACAAGATAAAACTGGATGATATTATTCAGGTTTTGTGATTTTTACTCATGAGTTTGAAAGTTTTTAAACTGATCTATTTAATCTTTTTATTATGCTCCAGTTTACTTAGTCAACCATTGCTTTTTTGTTTGTTTTTGTTTTGTTTTGTTTTTGGGCTACACCCAATGATGCTCAGGGGATGCTCCTGGCTTGGGGGATCATCTGCGATGCTGGGGGTGGGGATTGAGCCTCTGTCCATCCTTTGTTAGCATGGGCAACACAGATGCCTTACCACTTACACCACCACTCCGGCCCCAAACATTGATTTTTCTTTTTGAAGTGAATCTCATACAGTTTCTGTGGATGTGGTGAATGATATCTCCCACTCCTCTGCATTATAGGGGAATATTCATTTGTACAAAGCTGAACTCTCTTCCAAGAAGGGTTTTGGTTGGAACAGATACTTGGAGCTTTAAGCCATATAGATTTCTTAAAGAATCAAAGTGTTCTGATATCAAACACATTTGGAAAATATTGAATTTTGTCTTCAAACTCTATTTCTCATAGAACCAAACAGACTCATTCGCAAGATGACTAATTTTGGAATTGAAGCTGGGAAAATACAAAATGAGCCTAGAATATGTCATGCCATTTAATAAGGAGGTGCTAAAAATAGGATTGTGATTGATGGTGATGATATGGCCGAGTAACAAAGGAGTCCATTGTAGAATCTCCCATTAAGCAAATCTGAGAAAAGTCTAAGTATAAAATAATGATAATTATTGATTATAAATCAGTGTATGAAGTAAATGCAAAAACTAGTTCATGTAGATAAATATTTTGTACATATAAATTAATAATAAGCTGTGGGGCCAGAGCAGTTGCACAGCGGTAGGGTGTTTGCCTTGAATGCAGCCCATTTAGGAAGGACAGTGGTTCAAATCCCAGCATCCCATATGGCAGGGGTCTCAAACTTGCAGCCTGAAGGCTGTTTGCGGCTCTCAGTACAACATTCTGTGGCCCGTGGTCGGCCTTCAAATATCACAGTATTCACGATTATTCCCTTACCGAATTATCGCAATAAAAATCATATTAGTAAGAAAAAAATCACATTAAATATTCACATACCCCGATCAGTTCCGTTCGGGGTATGAAAATGTTTAATGCGATTTTTTGCGATATTTTTTCTTACTAATGCGATATTTTATTGTGAATATTCGGTAAGCGAATAATCTAGAATACTTTGCACCTAGCGCAGATGTCATTTCCGCTGCTCCTGCCCGCTGTCCCTTGCATTATCAGAGGCCTAAGGAAGAGAAAGGAGAGAAGTTTATCACAGAATTAGATTTTGTCGTACCTTCATCATGACTTCATCAAAGCCTGCAGTGAAGAGAAAGATTGATGACAAGCATGGACAATTTCAGGAAAAGTCAAAGATGCAGTATTTCTTTGTTGAGCATAGGGGCATCCCCACATGTCTTATTTGCTCAGAGAAAGTTGCAGTGCACAAGGAATACAACTTGAAACACCATTGTTCAACTAAACATGCTGAGGAATGTGCAAAATATCAAGGAAATGAGAGAACCAAGTGGGTTGCCAGTCTTAAAGCATGTCTAATGAAGCAACAAGATTTCTTCAAGAAAGAAACCAAAGAGAATGTTGCATCAGTCGAAGCTAGTTACATGGTTAGTGAGATGATTGCTAAGGCAGGGAAACCATTCACAGAAGGAAAGTTTGTTAAAAAATGCATGTTACAGGCTTCAAGTATTATCTGTCTGGAAAAGAAAGGCCAGTTTAGCAAAATCAGCCTTTCTGCCAACACTGTTGCAGAGCGCATTTCTGACATGTCAAGTGATATTTATCATCAACTGTGTGAGAAAGCCAAATGTTTTGATGCATACTCAGTTGCTCTTGACGAGGGCACAGATATTACAGACACTGCGCAGTTCACACTTTATGTCATGGTGTTGATTGCAATTTTGAATTGACAGAGGTGCTGCTCACAATAATTCCAATGCATGGCCAGACCACCGCTAATTTCGGCATCTGTGTGATGCCATTGAGAATGCAGATTTGCCATGAAAGAGGTTTGTTGGAATAATAACCGATGGAGCGCCATTGATGATAGGGAGGAAAAATGGACTGGTGGCACTTGAAGAGGAGGGTGTAGAGAAGGCCATTGCTCTTCACTGCATTATCCATCAGCAGGCCCTTTGCAGTAAATGCCTGCCATGTGACAATGTGATGTCTGTTGTTGTGAAATGCATCAACCGAATCAGATCCAGAGGCTTAAAGCACAGGAGGTTCCGTGCTTTTTTAGAAGAAATGGAGTCAGAATATGGAGATGTGCTCTATTTCACAGACGTATGTTGGTTCAGCAGGGGAAATGTTCTGAAAAGATTTTTTGAGTTGAGAGAAGAAGTGAAAGCCTTCATGGAGAAGGATGGGAATGCTGTTTCTGAGTTGAGTGATAGCAAATGGCTCATGGACTTAGCTTTTCTTGTTGACATCACACATAAACTGAATGTACTAAACAAGATGTTACAAGGCCTGGGGCGGCTTATCAGTGCTGCCTATGACAACGTGAGAGCATTCTCCACAAAACTTGTGTTATGGAAATCCCAGCTCTCTTAGACAAACCTTTGTCATTTCGCAGCATGCAAGGAATTTGTGGATGCAGGCATACCATTCAGTGGTGAGAAATATGTTGATGCTATTTTTAAGCTAGAGAAGGAATTTGATCACAGATTTGCAGACTTCAAAAAGCACAAAGCCACTTTCCAAATTTTTGTGGACCCCTTTTCCTTTGATGTGCAAGGTGTCCCTCCTGTGCTTCAAATGGAGCTCATTGACCTGCAATGCAACTCAAAGCCAAGTTCAGGGAGATTAGTGGAAAAGCAGACAAGCATGGGCAATTTTTGAGAGAATTGCCCCCCAGCTTCCCTGAGCTTTCCCGAATGTTCAAGCGCACCATGTGCCTTTTTGGGAGCACATATTTGTGTGAAAAGTTATTCTCCACATTGAATTTTGATAAGTCAAAGTACAGGTGTAGACTTAATGATGATCATCTTCAAGCCATACTGAGGGTCTCAACTGCTTCCTCTCTAAAGCCAAATGTGGTTCAGATTTGTGAGAAGAAGTGCTGTCAAGTCTCTGGCAGCAAGGAATAAGCAAAAGATGCCATGTTCAGAAGAACTGTTTATGATCTTCACTGAATGTTCTGTTCATGTTCAGAAGAAATAATTAAATCTGTTAATAATGATGTCTGAGGACTTTTCTTTTTGTGAAATTCCTTATGCAGCTCTGCCTCACCCCGACTTTGCCTCCTGCGGCCCCTAGGTAAATTGAGTTTGAGACCCCTGCCATATGGTCTTCCAAGCCAGGAGTGATTTCTGAGTATAGTCATAGCCAGGAGTAACCCCTGAGCATCACCAGGTGTTGCCCCCCCCCAAGTACTACTACTACTACTACTACTACTACTACTACTACTACTACTACTACTAATAATAATAATAATAATAATAATAATAATAATAAGCTGTGATGAAGGAAAAGTGAGTTTTTAAACTGGAATGGGAAACCATTAAAGAATATAGGGAGTATATATGAATAATAAATATTGATGAAGTTTTAAAATCATCAGTGATATTTAGTAGGTGAAACGTGGGATCAGTGGATATTTATATAGTTTTATGTAGTTTCAAAATATCTTCATACAAAATACTTTTTAAGTCACAAAATGAGAATTAAGAGCTTCATAGTGGAGAAATCTGAATGATACCACTTTAGTTGTTTATTTTTTTTTTGTTATGTTTTGTTTTTGGGCCACACCCGGCGGTGCTCAGGGGTTACTCCTGGCTGTCTGCTCAGAAATAGCTCCTGGCAGGCACGGGGGACCATATGGGACACCGGGATTCGAACCAACCACCTTTGGCCCTAGATCGGCTGCTTGCAAGGCAAACGCCACTGTGCTATCTCTCCGGGCCCATTTGATTAATTTTTTTAAAAAAATTTAACATTGGGATAAACCTAAATAGTGTTTCTTGATACAATTTATTATGAAGACAAAATATTTGTTCCATGGTAATCTAACCAGATGTCTCCCCTGAATCTAATTATAAGGAACCATGGCACAGGCCCCTAATTTTATGTCACTACATACTTCCGTTTTACTCTTGTGACTGTCAAAGAAAGATTGAGCAACTGCTCCACATCAGAGTATGCATGGAAGAGTTTAATAGAATGAGATGTAACAACTAAGTATAGAATTTGAGCTTAGATTCCTGAACTGAGAATCAAAATGGTCTCTAATAGACTTCATCTGGGAACTTTGCCAGAATATAAAAATGGACTTTGAGTGAGATAATAGCGTTTTATCAAAGTGATATTTTCTAATTTTAATCATAATGCTATGGTCATTTAAAGAGATGTCCTGAATCTTAGAAATTAAATAATTAATTATTTACTTGTGAATGAACAGGTTTTATCTCACTTACTACCAAATGGTTTATGAGTTTTGCATTTGTGCCATAAAGAGAAAAAGAATAGATGAAATTAGGGTATACATGGAAATAATTTATGTTGGATAAAGAATAGATGGGACATCTAATAGAGTATTCAGTCATATTATTTCAATAAATAAAGAGGTGAAGGGGTGTATACTGAAAGGAAAACTGTAGGGATGAATGATTCTTAACAGATACACAAAGTTCTTGGAATTAATGTCAATATAGTCCACAGTTTTTTAGAAAATGCATCTCCAAACTTTGCCCAAATTTGCATCATTAATATTACTAATACAACATAAAGACCTATTTACTCAGCAAAACCCATATACAGATCTGCTGTCATTTTAGATAGTTTCAAATGTTTACATAGATCAGTTAACTACAACTTGAGAATAGTTACTAACTGGGAAAATGGGTATTTCAGACTTTTGTCCTATTCAGTACTACAGTTCTCTTTATGAGATACTAGATTATCCTGGTGGGTAGAGACGTGACTTAGAGACATTTTCTCAATTCAAAAGATGAGTTTCATCACCCAGTTTCAATGAAAATGCCCTTGAAGACATCTTTAATTATTTTTGTATTACTTAGATGATGCAATAAACAATGCTCACTGACTGAAGAATCAGAAAACCTGTGAATTTACTTAATTTGAGTTTTAAATGAAAGTGAAGTGTAATTTTCTGAATATCCTAGCGTGGAGTTTTTTCTTGAATAAGTAGCATTGTATCAAAGCATTTCACTCAGTATTAAACTGTTTTAATCTGCACCTCATTGAGTGTATTCTTCTCCATGTAAATTCATGATGTCTAAAGAAGTTCAATCCAAAAAGTAACATATTTGAAAAAGTTTCTAAATTTTGTGGGACTCTAACATCTTAGAATAACAATTTACTGCAAGTAAGACAACTTTTCAGAAGAGTTTTCTTGCCCATCTTGCTCCCATTCACTTGGGTTTGTGACTTCCTAGAGAATATCTTCCTTGAGTTACCCAATTTCAGTCATCAGGAAATAAATGTTTTCTTCTTGACAGTTTGGTTAATTTAGTAAGCATTGGTTTGTTTGCCTCTTATCTACACCAAGTACGTATGACTTTTCTTTATTGCTGAGAATTTATTCTTTAGTAGAAAATTTCCAAACTCCACCTGGAGTGTGATTGATCAGTCTTTTGCAGCAACTTTCTTCATGACTTTGGAAAAAGTGGGGAAATAAAGGTCATAGTTAGAAGAGAGCTAATAGTATTGGGATTTTATATTCTGTGAAGGGTAGAGTTAGCAAAATTATATTTGTATTGGATCATTTAATGTCTTAAAATTTGCTGGTGAAGAGGATTCTGATGATGACAATGATAGCTACAGCAGTGATATTGCTGTGTTGAGCTTCATGAATATTGTGCTCCAAATTATTGAGAATGTAGATTTGTCGACCCAAAACCTCCTTTGCAAGTACGTGACTCCACATGTGAAGAAACTAAACAGAAATTAACTTGAAATCTTACTAGTAAGAGGATGTGTAATAGCAACCCAAATTTATTTTTTATCACCTATACTATCTTTCAAAATTACTCTGTGGGGACTGGAAAGATAGTACAGCAGGTAGGATATTTGTCTTGCATGTAACCCAAATAGGTTTGAACTTCAGTTCGAAGCCTATCTGCTTTCCCAAGCACAGATTTCTGAGAGCAAATCCTGGCATAATTTCTGAGCACCATGAGATGCAGCCTCCCAAACCTAATAATTTTAAAAATATTCTGTGGCTTTTATTCTTGATTTCTAAATGGCATTAAATATCAAAATGTGTTCAAATATTAATATATAATGAGGCAAAATTTGATTTATTTGCATCCTACATCTTGAGTAAGAATCTTTGGCCAAATGTAAGAGAATGTTTATAAGGTTGAACTGAAAGCACTTGCATTCTATATACTTCTGATATTTAATCATAAACAGGTTAAGCTCAACTTTTTTTTTTTTTAATTTTGGGCCACACCCAGAAGCACTCAGGGGTTATCCCTGGCTCTACACTCAGAAATCACTCATTGCAGGCTTAGGGGACCATGTGGGATGCTGGAAATGAAATTGGGCTGGTTGCATGCAAGGCAAAGACCTACCTACTGTGCTATTGCTTTGGCCCAAACTCAGCTTTTTGAAGCACAATTTCCTCTTTTCTGATTTTGTGTAATTTCAAGTGTTTGTTTGTGGGAGTGGTTAGAATGAGTAAGTGAAATAATATATAGAATGACTTCCTGTAAAATGTAACTTATTACCATAATAGTCATTTGTGAAATTACTGAGATATTCCATTTAACTCATTTTTCAAAGCTGAGAAATTCTTATAAATGCTCGTTAAAATATAAAAAATATAAAATTTTTTTATAAAAATATGCCTGCTAACAGTGTTTATGGTTTTTAACATGTGGAGAGATTTTCATGGGCTTAGTTTTTTAACTTCAGGGTAAATTTTTAAAAATTTTGCTTTTTGGGGTCAGAGAGAGCATAGAGGTAAGGTGTTTGCCTTGCATACAGAAGGTCCGTGATTCGAATCCCGGCATCCCATATGTTCCCCACTTCGGAGCCTGCCAGGAGCGATCCCTGAGCGCTGTTGGATGTGACCCCAAAACAAAACAAAAGAATTTTGGTTCTTATAAGAGAACTTTTACAAAATGAGTATTAGTATTTAAGGAGGAATTGAGATTATTTCTATAAAGCATTGTAGTTGGACTAAAAGTGTTTTAGTGATATCTACGAAAATAGATTGAGACAGAATAATGTCTTGGGTTTCTTTCAAATTCTTTAGTAAAGAAAAATTACAGATAGAATAATACATTTGTCAAAATCTTACAATCGGTGTCCATTGTATGTTTGTCTTATTTTCATTTGGATTTGAAAGTGCATACTAAATTTTTTTAATTGTTCTTTTACAGATGCAGATTTTCTTTTATAATCCAGATGACTTTGACAGTTTCCAAACTGCAGTTTCTGAAAACAGAATAATCGGAGCCATGGCCATATTTTTTCAAGTAAGTTAGCAGTGGCTTAAGTATTTAAACCAGAGCATTCTGAGTATTTTTTTTAAATTCGCCAAATTGTTCCATGTTTAATGAATGCATCTGTTTTTCTAGTTCACACCTGTCTAAATGAAAGATATTTCATATTGTCTAATGTGTGATTTAAAATGTAAATAAGTATGTTTAGAAACATAATGAAAAATTTTGCATGAATTATTCTGATTTTATTGCTACTTGACTGGTGCACAGATTGAAGAACACATTTATCATCTAAGTTACTTCACTGCTGAAGCATTTTGAACAGGTTCCTTCAGCATATTAAGAGGCTGATGTGAAAAAAAAAAGGTGTTTTTTTTTTTTTTTTAAGGAACTTTAAATTGTGACATTACTTACAAGAAGATTAATAAATAGCATCAGTC
Source organism: Suncus etruscus (assembly GCF_024139225.1). Lineage (NCBI taxonomy): Eukaryota > Metazoa > Chordata > Mammalia > Eulipotyphla > Soricidae > Suncus > Suncus etruscus. The sequence goes on along the minus strand of NC_064854.1, from coordinate 113,023,246 downwards.
ACTTCTTTAAAGAGACTCATTTTCTTTCTCTTCCTGAAATTTCCATGGTAACAAAAGTTTTTATTGAGGCTACCTACTATTCTAGAGATAGTATGTACATTGTGAGGTCTGATTCTTTCTTTTTCTCTTTTACCTTTTTATCTCTTTGGTTTCCCTTTTAGCGCTTAGGAAAACTTGGAGCCATTCATTTGCTCAACTCACAGCCAAACAGCTCAGGCCAAGTGGTGTGGGGCCTATGAAATGAATCAGTGCTCAGAAGATTCTAGGGGTATTAACTCCAAGTGCTCAAGGGACCATGTAGTGCTGGGGTTTTGAACATATAAGATATTTACCCCCTAAATCCTGAGTTACTTTCCCTGAATCTTTGTTTTTTTTTTATTTTTTAAAACAAGTTTGTATTAATGAATGTTGTTGCTTATTGAGTAGATTTTGTGTCTAAGAGCAAAACTTTTGCAAACTTTTGGGTAACTTAAAGAATTAATTGATTCTTGACTAATTAGCCTAGAAAAAACTCTTTTTATATTTTTTAGGGAAGAGAAGTGAGGCCACACTACTTTATTTTTGAGTCTATTTTAAACTCTGTGCTGGACTTCCATTCTGGCAGTGCTCATAGGACCAAGTGTTGCCAGAGTTAGAACTGGGGTATATAGGCAAGTGCCTTAACCCCTGTACTCTCTCTCCAACTTGTGATCTTTATGTGAACTTTGAGATAAGTGTAGGTGGTATGTGATTGTAGCTTGTCTTTTAGTTTTAAACTTTGCCTTAAGTCTACAGATAGCTATCTATCCCATTCTCACAGCCCATTACCTGGAGCCAATCTTGTTCTTTAGTGTGTTCATTTTACTATCTTTTTTTTAAAATTAATATCTATTTAAACACCTTGATTGCAAATATGATAGCAGTTGGGTTTCATTCATGTAAAGAACACCCCTCTTCACTAGTGCAACATTCCCATTACTATCTTTTAAAACTAGTTATACAATGAATATTTCCTTCCATTGCTTTCTCTCCTTAACTGATCTGTTTCTTTTTTCTTTCTGGATACAGTGGGAGATTATATGAGAAAAACTGAATGCCTAATAATATAACCAAATGTCAAAAATATTAAGAGTTGTGGTCTTTATCATGTAAGGCACTGATTTTTAAATGGTGAATTCTAGCCTTATAGCATCAGATTATTTTAGTAAATCCTGATGAGCACTTTCAAGATAATTATATGGAATAAAAATAATTCATAGATATCTTTTCATTCAGTCACTTATTTTCTCTGTGGAGGGAGATTTGAACCACAGTAGAGTGTGCTCGTGGGTTACTTCTGGCAGTACTTGGGTGAGGGAACATCAATCATATGCAGAGTCATGGATAGAACCCCAACTTGCTGCTTGCAAGACAAGTGTCTCATCCTCTTTATTATCTTTTGGCTTATAAAATATATTTTTTTACTGTGGAGTAAGAGGAAGCCATCTGTGATCTCTCTGTGACCCACTTTGTTTTCCCACACATCCCTTTCCATGGTAACTTTCAAAAACCACTTTAGACTTCTGTTTTAAGAGCTTATTTACCAGTGAAAAATACTTCATCTTTGAATACCATCCGTTCTACTTTACATCTGCATAATGGTGATATAGTTGCTTAAACTTTCTAGCCTCAGTTTCCTTACTTGTAAAGCAATGTATTCGACTTTCATTTTCCAGATTATAATTAAGATTAAGAGAAGTTTCTGATATTGGTCACAACGTGTGGTAAATGTGAAATAATATATATCTATGTCCAAGAACCTCTGTTGTTCTCAGTTGAACATCCTATAGGGAATATCTTTTCTTGGCCTATACTCTGGACAGTGCCCTGTTAACAGGTAGCTTGAACTGTGCCTGGCTTCCGTCAGTTTTAAACCTTGATTTTGGTTTGCCTTTGGCAATATTAGGGTGACTTGAATCACTTTTATACATGCATGCTGACTCTCTTATTTTCCATTATTATCCTCTTGACAAGCTGTTTCTGATAAAACCAGCTCTCTTGTAGCCCTGCCCTCACATCTGGCCCTGCCTCCTTCAGTAGAATGCACACCCATGTCCCATCCAACCAAGTTCTACTCTAAAGGTCTTCTTTCTTATAGGAAAATTAACATTTAAAATGTTTTCATGAGAACTGGCAGAACAAATTTACCATAGTTTCTATACATTTTTTTGCAATTATATAAACTCTTGTTAAATATACAGTCAATTAAAGCTGTAGGCAGGCAAGATACATTGCTGTACCAATTTACAAAATACCTCAAAGTGAAATAATTGAATTAAAAAATATTTCTTTTTTTTTTTTTTTTTTGGTTTTTGGGTCACACCTGGCAGTGCTCAGGGGTTATTCCTGGCTCCAGGCTCAGAAATTGCTCCTGGCAGGCACAGGGGACCATATGGGGCGCCGGGATTCGAACCGATGACCTCCTGCATGAAAGGCAAACGCCTTACCTCCATGCTATCTCTTCGGCCCCAAAAAATATTTCTTGGGCCCGGATAGATAGCACAGCGGTGTTTGCCTTGCAAGCAGCCGATCCAGGACCAAAGGTGGTTGGTTCGAATCCGGGTGTTCCATATGGTCCCCCATGCCTGCCAGGAGCTATTTCTGAGCAGACAGCCAGGAGTAACCTCTGAGCTGTGTGCCGGGTGTGACCCAAAAACCAAAAAAAAAAAAAAAAATTTCTCAGATATGATTGACTGCTAGTTCATATTACCTGCTCCCCCCAAAAGCCTTCATATTCACTGCATCTGGTAAGTTTTGGTTTGTTGTCTTATAGGCACAAAATAGAGGGAAAATAATAAAAAAAAATAGGTTTCTAATTCCAGATAATGTCTCTGTCTTGCTGCTTTCTTCATTTTTTTTAAATAAGTTCACATACACATTCATACATTTCAACTTGCATTGTTTCATACAGTGACATTCTACTTTTTTCACATCATCTCCCCCCATTCTTTTTCTTTATCATTACTAATGTCAGGAGTCACAGTTGTGGAGTCCAGACCTTGTACTGGGATGTGTTATACACACTTGTTCTCATTCATGCACACAGTTGGTCTTGATGTTTGAGAGATCTTAAGTTGTGGTACCTAGAATTACACCTGGCAATTTGGGAGTAATTCCAGGGATCAAATTGTAGCCATACATATGTGGGATAGACTATCATCACTTTTTTGCCCCCCCCAAAACAATCTTTGACAATAATTGGACCCATATTTGATATTCTCTCACTTGAAATCTTTTATTTACTTATTTGGGTTTTGGTCCACATCCACTGGTGCCTAGGGCTTACCTACTGTAAAATAAAAATCCAAGGGTTGTGAGACCATCCCAAACTCCGTGTTTCTAATTCCTTAGGCAAATGGGTTTGATGAAACTGGATAGCAGCAGAGACATAATACACTAAGCAGTTAGGAAAGAGTCATTGGAGTCAGTCTGCTTTTCACTTCACTCTCTTTCACTTTTCTCTCTGCCTTGTGCTTTCTCTGAGCCTGCCCAAAGTGAAAATTCCTTTCTTTTTTTAAACCAATTCCCTATACCAGGAGAGAAACAAATGTACTATCTGGTGGGCTTTTACATATCAAAGGAAGAGGTGACTGGGAAGAGGAAGTTGGGGGAACACCAATTTAGGGTTGTAGCTAATCTCACCTTACAGTCTGTGCTAATGTATTTATCTTGGTGGAATTAGGGAGATCATATTTGGTGCCAGAGATTGAAGCAACCCACAATGAATGAGTACAAGGCAAAATGATGAACTTACTCTATGATCTCTCTGACCCTTGTGTCTATACTTTTTTTTTTAACAATGTTAAATTTTGTCTAGGAAAATAACTTAATAGGCTGAGGCACATTCTTTGCTTGCTAGAGCTCTAGATTTTAGTCTCTAGCTCTGTGTGGTCATCTGTGCATAAGAGCAACTCCAGTATTGTCTCCAAGGCATAAGCCAGGAATAGCTCTCAGCATAACTGTGATCCAAATACCAGAAACAAAGTAAATTTCACAATTTTATATTTCATTTCCAAATAGAAATCTTGACATATGTTTCGCATTCAAATCTGGACTCTTTTTTTTTTTTAGATATATGATTGCAAGCACTTTGGTTACAATATTGTGCATAGTTGGATTTGTCATAGAACGTACACCAACCACCCTTCACCAGTGCATCTTGTCCCCCTTTTCCCTCTCATCCCCCACACCACCTGTCTCTGCGGCACAAGCCTGAACTCATTGCATGTTGTCATGGAGGTGTTTAACGTGTATTTAGCATGGATTCAGTACTAGTGAAGTTTATATATGTATGGATGCAGTCCATCTCTGCCCCCTGCATCACTGTTACAGTGACCTATGAGAATGACTAGAAAGATAAAACTTCCACCTGTAAAGTGGCTGTACTCACATTTGGTCCTCACGAAGCCACACAACTTGTACCCTGAGTGACACAATGTGACTGACTCATGAATATATCCATTCAAGATTTAAGTTTCCTGTAGATGCTAGAACCTTGATACTGAATGACTTTTGTCATTAAATTGTTTTTCTCTGGATTTTTATTTTATTTGCTTTTTCTCTCCCTCATCAAATGTTTACTATTCCCAGTAATTGTGGCTCTCATATAGGTATTACATGATTTGATGAGAAAAAGCACATGTTGGGGCCGGAGAGATAGCATGGAGGTAACGCGTTTGCCTTTCATGCAGGAGGTCATCGTTTCGAATCCCGGCATCCCATATGGTCCCCCGTGCCTGCCAGGAGCAATTTGTGAGCCTGGAGCCAGGAGTAACCCCTGAGCACTGCCCGGTGTGACCCAAAAACCACAAAAAAAAAAAAAAAGCATATGTTTCTAAACATTTAATTTGGGCCAAATTGATAGTGTATGAGTTTAGGTGGTGCTTGCCTTGCATGCAGCTGATGCTAGTTTGATCCCTCATAAGTAATGGTTCCTAACTTCACTGGGCATAACTTTACAACTACACAGATGGACATATATAGTCTCTAGCATGACCAGATATGTCTGCCCTCCCAGAAATCAACCACAGTATGAACACAGGCCTATCTGATCTATTGGTGTCCAAGGAACCATATAATGACCTGAACTAACAAGTACCTGCAGGTGTTTCTGCTGTAGACTTAATTTATGGAGCCTGATTGGGTTTTTGTTTGTGTTATTTTTTCTTTTTTTTAGTTTTTGGGTCACACCCAGCGGTGCTCAGGGGTTACTCCTGGCTGTCTGCTCAGAAATAGCTCCTGGCAGGCACGGGGGACCATATGGAACACCGGGATTCGAACCAACCACCTTTGGTCCTGGATCGGCTGCCCGCAAGGCAAACGCCACTGTGCTATCTCTCCGGGCCCTATTTTTCTTTTGCAATTTTTCCTTCTGTTCAGATTTTACATAGAATATCCTGTAGATATTGCTATCAGAAAATAAGAATTAAGTAGTAGGTGTTCATATTTTATCTGCTTAAGAAGAGGTATACATGTCCATTGCAATACAATATCCAGGTAACATCTTGTCTCCATGATAGCATGATCTGGTGATATGGCTGATGTAGGTTCAACCCATGACCTCATGCTTGCCATGTATATAACCAACTACTAAGCTACATTCTGGTCTTCACATGATCTTGGACCCAGTAACTTTGATGACTTCCATATTTTGCTACAGGCAGAATTGAAAATCAGAATCTATGAATAATGGGAATCGGGTCTTTTGTTTACAAGGACTAATGAAAAAGATAAAAACTATTTTCCTTACAGGAAAAGCTTTTTTCATATAAGAGTGACAATGAGGGGTTGGGGGGGGGGGGGAAAAAAAAAGAGTGACAATGAGTCATGCATCCATCTTTGGTTGTACTCATTTTAGTTCATACAACCTGGAAATGACATTTTCTTTATAAAGTGACTGATTGCAATGCTTAGGACAAATTTGCAACATTTAGTAATAAAATACTTTATTTATGAAGATATATGTTTATGAAAGGAGCACCCTTTTATCTGGTTCATTATACACCCTGAGACCAACTTCCTCTGAAAGGTGTAAGGGAAAGGCAACTATGAAGTTTGGTTTTGAATGAGTTTAGAAATAATCTAATTGAAATAAGGAATTGACAAGGGATGGATCATTTGTGGTTAAACCAGTAAAGACAATAAATGCTTGTTTAGCTAATTACATAAGTTGAAAATTAAATTATTTTTTGTTTAAGTAGAATATTTACTTTCAATTCAGGAGGAAAATTGAATTTTATAAAAATATAAAAATAGGGCCTGGAGAGATAGCACAGCGGTTTTTTGCCTTGCAAGCAGCCGATCTAGGACCAAAGGTGGTTGGTTCGAATCCCGGTGTCCCATATGGTCCCGTGTGCCTGCCAGAAGCTATTTCTGAGCAGACAGCCAGGAGTAACCCCTGAGCACTGCCGGGTGTGGCCCAAAAACCAAAAAAATAAAAATAAAAATATCAAAATATCAAAAATCATCAAGGATGCTCTTTGAAAATGTTCTACTGTTCTGATAACCCTACTTGAATTCTTTTTGAAAGTCATATGAAAACATTTATATGTGAATTGAATGTAAAGTAGTTTGTAGATAGGTACTAGCTTTGAATGAACTCAATAAAAGTGATTTAATTATCTTTTATTTAAGTTTGCAGTGTAGAGAATGCCAGAACACAGAATGATGCTGTCTTTAATTGTATCTGTATTTTGAAGACTGAAATTAAATCATCACTCTGTCTTGGATTCTGATTTTGCTTTTTGGTCTTCCCAACTCTTGGCTATTTCTGATTGAACATTTCTCTGTATTGACCTAACAAAGGCTAAAGTTAGAAGGCTAAAATGTTTTCAATCATGCAATTTAGTGTCTTTCAGTGTAATGCTCATCTATTTGATATCCCCCAAACTTTTAATATGTTTATTCATAGCCTTCTAGGTTTGATCATTTATTTTCCAGGGGAGCACATTACTATCACTGAATTTAAATTTGAAGCAAATTTATATTTCATGTATTACTTCATTATTTTACTTCCTATCCAATTATTATTATTTGAATGCTTGAAATTTCTTTGGTATTGGATGATTATGTTAAACTTCACAATTATAGATGCACGATTCCCTATAATATTAGATATTTTTTGTGACTTCATATTCTTTCCAGCTTCAATGTTAGACCTTTTAGTTACTACTTCTGAAACTTTATAACAAACACAAAGAAGTAAAAGTTGCAGGCTCTCCATCCATCCATTCTATGTTATACTTGCATACATTTAAGAAATAAATTATGTGTCTCCATTTGTTTATGAATTGCCTTAAAACATTTCATTTTTCAAAACCTACGGACTACATCTCTAGTGCAGACTTCTTCAAATGATAGCAATATGTGATTACTGGAAAGTCCAGACCCCTTGTAACAGTTGTGTTTTTGTTTAAAATATTTCTGCATAGAAGATAATTGCACTCTTGGTTTTCCCTAAGGTCTATATTTCAGTAATTTCTTCTCTTTTTTTTGTTCTTCACAGTTGAAAGCAGTCTTCAAACACAAATGTTACACAACTTGCTAACCCATTCTTTATATCATGTCAGTGGTATAGATTGCTTAATTCTTTTTTTCCATCTGGAGAGCCTTAATAATTAAATGAAATGGCAGTACCTGGGATTATTTATAGCCATAGAGAAAGCATGAAGAGTTCTCTGTGACCTTTCTCAAACAGGGAAAAGAGCCTTTGTTCTCCACTTGCTTGCTTTTCACCTTCATTCCCCCAACTTGAAGTAGCTATGACTTGTCCTTGCATTAATTCTGTTAATTTTAGCATTCCATATGGCATGAAAACTGTTACTTTATTTGCTTTCTTATATCTTGTGTACTATAAGATACTTGAGGATTGGAATCTTACTCATTGGTGTATCTTCTCCTACATGGTTAAATTCTGCAACATGTATGTAAATACTTAATTAAATGGAAATGAATTTGAAGGTCTTTTTGTAAAAAACAAACAAACAAACAAAAACCAAACTACATGATATCCTAAGCACTATGACCAAAGCATATGACCCAAGAATTGAAAAAACATTTAGCCCACAGATATGCTTGGATAAACTTCCAGGTTGAGGTTCGTGCATTATAGTTGGTGTATCTCAACATCCACTTTTCTCTAGCCTTCACTCACCACATTTCTTGAGCTTATTTATTGCCCAGAAAATAGGTCAAGTAAGCACTTATTTGACCATATTTTAGGTTCTAGAACCAGAGACTTGAAGGAAAACAATGTATTGTGAAAGCAAGTCCTTGAGCACCATCTTTACCTTCAACCTTGGCCGAGATTTTTTTCCTTTATATCAAAACAAAAAGGACATGTTCATGGCCTTGCTATATACAGCAGGTCTGAGAGATAGGAAACCTTTTAGGGTCCTGCCACATCATTATTAATTAAGTTAGGTTTTTAGTAGAACTGATGTCTGGGTAATTGGTTAAGGTCCATACATAAACACATACACATGATGTGGTTCTATCAGAAATGTAAGAATTTTGGGGGGGTGTTATCCACTGGTGCTGTATGTGTCAATGGATCTGTTTTTAATTTTTAGTTTTACTAGTAGAGAGGGTGCTTCCACATCTGTACGTGGGAGGGGACCATGTGATCCTTCTGGGGTTGAATCCTTCTACCCTCAGCCCTTATGAGCCATCTCCTGAGTCCCAGAAATTTAAGACTCATGAGATGGTCAATGTGATTTTGCTGCTTCGTGGATAGTAGTAACTCTGGAACTGTTGAGATTCCAAAGTCTAACATTCTTTTCAGTGAATATAACAAAACTTGTAGGTATGGTAAACAACCAGGCTTTAAACATTAGGGTATTCAGAAGCTTTCAAGGAGAGTTTTAGTATCAAGAATATCTGGGCCCAGAGAGATAGCACAGCGGTGTTTGCCTTGCAAGCAGCTGATTCAGGACCAAAGGTGGTTGGTTCGAATCCCGCTGTCCCATATGGTCCCCCGTGCCTGCCAGGAGCTATTTCTGAGCAGACAGCCAGGAGTAACCCCTGAGCACTGCTGGGTGTGGCCCAAAAACCAAATATATATATATATATATATATATATATATATATATATATCTGTGTCTGAGAATGTTTTGTAACATTTACTACCGAATGCCTTTAGACTGGTAGGAGTCTTCTCTGAATTATTTTGCTTATTTCTTATCTCTGCTTTTTCTATGGATTTCATTTCTAGGACCTCTATTTCTTGATGACTTCATTTCTTTATATGTGTGTATTTATTTGTTTTTTCATTAGATTGATAGTCTTATTTTTTTTCCTCCTTCCCCACTTTTCTTGTAAAGCTAGTTTAAGTGAAGAGAATGTAATCTTTTCTTCTTTATTTATTAAAACTCATCTCTGTGCCACTTTCCATGAAAATTACAAGTGTATTTTTAATTGTAAACTGATATCAAAGTACTTGAGAGACCCACAAGTTCTGAAATGCGTTGGCCCTTGAATTTTTTCATTAATAATAGCATCTTTTTTTTGTCATATGGATATAGAGGAGGCCAAATCAGGTCAAGTGGATTAAAACTAAAGGGAAATGCAAGAATTATCTTTGTGTATAATTTAAAAATGATAAAGAGGTCATTGTAAGAACAGAATGTTTGTTTTGGTGAATTTTTATTTTGGGCTCTTCAGTTTTCTTTTATTTTTTCTATAAAGAAAAACACTAAAGTATAAGTCATAGTTTTTATATGTAGTGATCTAAAATGATCTTTTTAAGTTTAATTTTGCATTTTTATTGTCTTGGGTTGTAATTTTTTTAAAAAGTAAGTATTTTTAAATAGCTTTTTATTGAAAATATTTTGCTGGAAAGTTGTATAGGGTTTCAGGCATTTATTTGTTTTGCAATGCCAACCTTGGTTCAATCTCTCACACCACATCCCATTCCCAGGGCTAACAGGAGTAACCTATAAGCAAAGCTAGGACTAAGCCCTGAGGACAGCTGGTTATGGCCCCAAAGGATGAACTATCATTTCTCTCTGTAGTGATAAAAGGAGGTTACTCCCTAATTAGTGCTGAGAGGGTTACTGCTGGCAATGCACGGAGACTATACTGCATTGAAGATTAAACCTGGAGTTCCCTCAAGCATGAACTCTAATCCTATCCTTTGAACTATGTACCTAACCCAATAGCTATTGTTTTTATTTTACCTTTTTCTTTCTTGCTGGTTTTGTTAACGATATAAGTGAAAAGATTAGAAGAGAGAAAGAGCAGAAAGAGCAGAAAGAAAGAAAGAAAGAAAGAAAGAAAGAAAGAAAGAAAGAAAGAAAGAAAGAAAGAAAGAAAGAAAGAAAGAAAGAAAGAAAGAGAGAGAGAGAGAGAGAGAGAAGGAAGGAAGGAAGGAAGGAAGGAAGGAAGGAAGGAAGGAAGGAAGGAAGGAAGGAAGGAAGGAAGGAAGGAAATGAAAATAATTAACTGTATTAATCTACTAAAATAGAGTAACTATTTTTAGGTCAAAAGTCCTTTGAATTTGTATCTTGGATAATGGCAGGTTGTTAAAATACCTTTCCTATACTACTTTTCAGGATCATTGTAGTAAACTAGTATGATCCTTAATTTACTTCTTTTCAGTTGTTGCTGTCTGAATACCATCTTTCTCACATTTTCCACATCCTTGGGCTTTATTCATTTATAAACTCAATTCTTTCACTACATTACCTTGGAGTGTAATTTGAGAATACTTTGGGTTGATTTAGAATACACTTTTGTATACATACAAATTAAAACCCATGTGTTTAAATTAAACTATTTTAACATTTAATTGATTTCAGGGGACTTATCACTAAGTGAAGTCCAGCATTATTTTTAATATTCAGATGCAATGTTAGAGTAAATTTTCAGATGGAAAACATTGAATTTATAGCCTATCAAATATTTTTAGTACATATCCTTTTTGCAGATGACCTGTATGTAATTCATTTTTTTCTCTTCGTGGACATTCCAGAGGACTATTTAATAATTGGCAGAGCATTGCATAATTAACAGACTTTGAGTTCTGTGAATGTGACCCTTGGAAAATCTTAACATCTTGATTTAAATCACTGAACTTAAAGGATGATTACCAAGTACTTTTATTTTGTACATTACTGAGTGGATAATATGGACTTGTTTTGCTCCTTAGTCCTAACATAAGTCACAGAATTGGATTGCCATTGTCTCAAGTATATTTTAGGTGTTGAAATAAGCAGATGAAAAATCTGTCAGGATTTATCAAGTTGGCCATGATCTCATGGAATTTACTCAGGCAAGAAATGGTCAGAATCTACCCAGTAAAACTAGGTGTTTTTTTTTTTAGGACTCAGAGATAGTATAACCTCGCATGCACCCTACCCTGGTTTGATTCCTGGTACCACATGGTCCCTAGTCCTAGTATTGCCTTAAACCCTTTAAGTTTTATTGGATGTGATTCTGGAGGCCCTAGCAACAACATGGTCTAGGGTGTCCATAGCACTGCAAGAACTGAGCAGCATTGCACCTTGGGCCCTTGTAGTGAACCAGCGTTCCCATATGGAACAATACCTTCCCCATTATAGCTCTCTTTGGGAAAGGGGGATTGATAAGCCACATTTAGCAAAGCTGAGGGCTTAATTGTGACTCTGTGCTCAGGCATCACCCTGACCTGTGCTCAGTAAATTATTTGTGGTTCTTGGGATCAACCTGGGATCAGCCTTGGGTAAGTTAAATTAAGCACCTGAACCCCTGTGCTACCTCCTTACACCCCTAATAAGGAGTCTTTATTTCAGTCCCCATTTTTTCATAGGTCAGAAGTTTTTTATTTGATGGAGTACCATTTGTGAATATATACATATAATCATTTTATTAAAATGTTTTATCCTTGTTATGTTAGGGTTTACTACTGACTGGATGCTAACGGGTCTCTCTTAGTGGTGCTCTGGAAATCATATTCAGTTCTGGGAATGTTAGGTGGGGAATTGAACTGGGTTAGGCTACTTGTAAACTGTAATCCCAGTATAATCTCTTTTTCTCTACTTATCTAATTTTAATCAGGAGAGCCAAGTATATACAATGGGTAAAAAGGCTGAGTTCATTAATAAGGAGTGTTGGGAAAATTAAACAGCTACATGCAAAAGCTACAGGCAAAAGACTTCAACATACATAGAAATCAACCCAGAATGGTTTACCGGCATGAATGTAAAATCTCAGACCATAAAACTTCTAAAAGAAAACTTTAAGGCCTATCTCTTTGACATTCATCTTAATGATGATTTATTGTATTTGATTCCAAAAGCAAAGACAACAGAAACAAAATTAGACATGTAGGTTTACATTAAAGTAAAACTCTTCTGCAAGGAAATAATAAGAAATTGATTGGGCCTGGAGAGATAGCACAGCGGCATTTTCCTTGCAAGCAGCCGATCCAGGACCAAAGGTGATTGGTTCGAATCCCGGTGTCCCATATGGTCCCCTGTGCCTGCCAGGAGCTATTTCTGAGCAGACAGCCAGGAGTAACCCCTGAGCAACGCCAGGTGTGGCCCCCCCCCAAAAAAATACGAAATTGATCATGCTCATGCTGACTATGGAATGAGAGAAGTAATTTTAAATCATATATATGTAAATATAGTAGGTGAGTGATATCTAAAATTTTTTGAAACTCATATGTATATATAGCTCCAAAAAAAATAAAGCTATTGTTACTAGAGACAGGAAAGATGATCTAAGTAGACATTTTTTCCAAGGAGCATGCAGATGGTTGAAGTGTGCATGAAAGATGCTCAGCATCATTAATCACAGGAAAATAAAAATCAAAACCACAGTGAGCTATCACCTCACACCTGTTAGAATGGCTATTATCCAAAAGACAAGAAATGACAAATATTGATGAGGATGGAGATAAATGTGAACTTGTGTGCTCTTAGTGTGAATAAAAACTAATGTAGCCACTATGAAAGCAGTATGGTGACTCATCAGAAAAATGAAAAAGAGAGTTATCCAATAATTCTGGAATGTTCTGGGTATTTGGAGAAAATGAAAACACTCTAAAAGATGGAAACAACTTGTGTTCATTAGGAAATAATTGTTCTACTCGTGAAAGAAATACATTTTTAGCAGTTCTACCTTTTCAAAGCTCTATTACAAGAAAAATAATTTAGTTGTGAATGCTGCTAGATGTTAATAATTTTTAATAAGTACTCCATAGTACATTATGAATATTGAAAGATTTTTATAAATCTGAGGCTTTTTATAGCAATTAGACCTCAAAAACAAGTTAACATTTATCCTTAATTCATGTAAAATGGTAGTATGAAGTATCCACATTAAATATTGATTAATCTTTATTCCCAAATGATATTTTGATGTTCACTTTTTTGATAAATATATTGAGATATGGAGCTTTTTTAATATAAGTTTTTATTTACTATATAAGCAACTAAATGTTGGTGCCAATATTTCAATAGCAATTTTATTACTTCTGGGTTTCAGTGGCTAATAGTAAAGACTATCAGAATAGTTGGGTGCTCAATGAAGAGAATAAAAAGTGTATGTCAGTTTTTCTAGTAATTATATTCATGTATAGGTGCCTCCCAACCTCTCAATTTTTCTAGTATCTGAAGAATTACTTCTTTGTAAGTTCAAACTAGCTTCTTGTTCTTTTGTCCATAATTCAAACTTTGATGCAATTCTAAATATTCTTAACTTTGCCAGTAATAATTTATAGAAATAACAGCGTTTTTCTTTTTGCTTTTTCCTGTTTGCAAAGAGAATTAAATGAATGGTGTTCTTAATGTTGATAATGTGAATGAGCATGGGTGAAGATTTGAACTCAGAGGATTTTTTTAATTAGAAAAAAAATTTTTTTTTTTTTTTGGTTTTTGGGACACACCTGGCGGTGCTCAGGGGTTACTCCTGGCTGTCTGCTCAGAAATAGCTCCTGGCAGGCACGGGGGACCATATGGGACACCGGGATTCGAACCAACCACCTTTGGTCCTGGATCGGCTGCTTGCAAGGCAAACGCTGCTGTGCTATCTCTCCAGGCCCAGAAATGGTTTTTATAAAGAGGTAGGGAGTAGGAGATAGGAGCCCATGTTAAATGTTAAAATGAAGTGGTGATATATATATAAAACTGGCATTCTGTGGACAGAGATTAAGATACTAACAAATATCCTCCTACACATCAGAGAAACAGTCCCCAGACAACCAAAAATTATTCTATTCACCAGTGGATTCCATTCTATCCACAGTGGCAGTGCTAAGTGAGAAGGGACTCTGATTTATGGTTTTAACTTTTGGAGGACACCAACATTTTTTAATAGGAGCAGCAGTTGTCTGTTTGGGTTATCTAGTTGGATGTTACGAATATTTAATTTCTAATCCCACATCTGAGAGATCCTACCTTGGCCAACCTAGGTTTAATCAAATAGGATTACTCAGATATCACAGAAAGATCTGCATGCTTAAAATATTTCAATCAGTCCTGTTTCTAGATACTTCACCTTCACCTCACTGTGATCTTAAAGAGTCTTCATGGGTTTTTGTTGCCAGTTGCTGCAGTGGTCTATTAAATAGGCACCTATTTAGCAGAACATTCACTTAGAGGAAGTAAAATGAGCAGCAGAAAGAGTATGTCCAGATACTTAACTTTGGGTTGTCAATTGTAACTGATTTGTAAACTTCAAAATAGATGAAACCCCCTTGTATATAAAAATTCCCTCTGCTCAACATAACATTGAGGATGTCTCTAGGAAATAATTTAAAAGCTATTGATACTGGACTTTTTCATTTTATTATCGTCTCTTTAGAAATCTTGATGATTTTTGGTTTTGGTTTTGTGCCCTACCTGACCATGCTCAGAGCTTACTCCCTGATCTGTGATCAGGGATCACTCCTGGCCAGGCTTGGGACCATAGGTAGTGCTGTGGATCTAGCCTATATTAGCTGACTGTGTACAAGATCTTGCCTGCTATAATCTTGCTTGGACTTTTTCATTTAGTTTTTAGAGGCTATGATACCAAACTAAATAAGAAGTACCACTTAGCCTCCAGTAAGACAGGGTCTTACTTATTCTTCTATCTCTCTGGTCCAGGAGTTACTGTTTTTACTTTTTTTTTTTAAAGCAATTATTCCAGTATATAATATTGCAGTAGGAGGTTGCTGAATCCTTGAGTGTTGATTCAATATTATCAACTGTTCTTGTATAATATTTATTTGATGTCAGCCCTTTAATTATAGCAAAGGATGTAATATTTGAGTGAAGGGTTCTCTCCTAAAGTCTCACTGTCAAAAACAGGTTTGCACCATATAATGGAAAAAATCATTCTGAGCTTAATAATTTAGTTCCTAGGACCTATGGTTCCAACTTATTGAGGTCTTACTTGACTTTCTGCAGTGTTTTTTTCTGATAGCTTATATCCTTGAGTGCCATTCTAATGAGGTTTCAGTGAGTTATTTATATTTTTAGGCATCTGCAAAGGTAGCTGGCAGGCACTAGTTATATTTAAAAAAAAAAAAAAACACAACCTGATCTTATTATAGGGTTTAGCACCAAATGTCTCAGAAATGCAAACAACTAATACAACACCAAATCCTAAGTTCTTCAGGAAAAGAAATGAATATTTGTCTTCACACCTGAAGTTGGTAGCCCAGCTAACCTCATTTTATATTTTTAAATGGTAATTGGACTAAAACTATAGTTCATATTTAACATTTTATAGGTGTCTTTGCAGACCAAAATAGTTTGGGTCAATAAAGCCCCAAATCTTTTGAAAAGAGATTAGTAGTTTTATAGCAGTTGTTTTGTTTTGTTTTGGACAAATCTAACTATGCTCAGGGATCACTTCTGGCAGGCCTTCGGTGACTATATTATATGCCAGGGATCAAACCATTGGAAAAACAAGCTCCTACCCCTGTATTTTCTATCTAGCCCACTAATTCCCTTTGAATATAAGCACAAATTTTTAAAGACGGTAATCTGAACTCTGGCCACGTGGCAAGCCTTCTGCCACTTTTTTCAATCACTTTATTTTAGATGACCTCATTTTATGCTCAGAGCATTCTTTTGAGAAGAATCTGGTTCGAGAACTTTCTACAAATTCTTCGATTCCCTTTAATTATGAATTCTATATCTGCAAGAAAGTTTGAGGGTTTGGAGTGACACATCCAGTATCAAAATTCTTATCTTCCCACTTACTGCCTAGTTCATTTGCAAAGTTCTCTACGCTTCCCTCTCAATTTTAATTCATTCGTCCATAAAATGGATATATATATTCAATTAATTTGCTGTAAAGTACAAATGAAATTGTTTTTTGAAAACTCTACAAGGAATGTTAATATGTAAAACTGTTTATTTGTGATGATTATGATCATTGCAAGTAGAGAGAACCCTAACATGAGAGGCAATACTGTAAGCGGTTATTTTTCTGTATCTTGAAGTTTGATCCAAAATAGAAACATTGACATAAGCATTACTGCTTTTGGTGCATCCAATATATGCATCTTTCCTGTCTGCTTGCCTGTTGGAGGAGCGTACTTCAGTCTCTGATTACTTTGGCTGTGGCACAAAGTTCTCAAGTCTAAGGGGTTGTTATTGGTGCTATTACTCCATAATTCCAGAGTGCCTAAATTAAAATTTCCTCAAGGAGCAGCTCCACATCTCTCTTCTATTTTAAAGAGGAGCTAAAATAATTAGTCGTAACACCTTGGATGGTGAAATAAATTATTTATTTGGAGCAGCCCTTCAGCTGGGAAAGAGACAAGTAACATTGACATGGACCCAGATGTCTGCAGATGGCGGGGAGGATATTTGGAAGTAAAAGGGATTCATCTGATTTTCCTTTGGAACCCAAGTGCCTAGTTAATTTCTGTATTGAGTTTCTCTCCATTGTCAATGCTTCAACAGGCAGGCTTTATTTGACCCCCATTTATGTTGAAAATATATCTTCTTTTAAGAGATTCTTTATTAGTATATGTTTAGTTAAAAGTATTGTCGGGGTGGATGTTGTGACTAGTAAATGATGTGATTGAAGAGATTTAAAATAAAAAACCTGTTGTTTGAGATTGAATGTTTATCTTGGTCTTTCATTTTGTCTAGCCCAGTTTGATAGGGGTTTAAAGTGAAGATTGTGAATAGGACAAGCACACTCAATCCCTTGTATACTTTGTGCCTCCCTGCACCCCTCTAAAGTGATATGATTATCATATCTATGATGTGATTCGCCTCCCTTCTCTCTCTTTTGCCTTTCCCTTGCCTTCTTTGTCAGCTGCTTTTGCAAAATCATGAAAGCCTGATTCCTATCAGCAAGAATTTGTGCACCTATGCTTGCATGTATGGGTATGCTCTCTCTCGCACACGCACACATACACACATACAAACACACACAAACACACTACCTCTGAAGCTCCTTAAGACAAGGATCTTTGCTTGTTAATATTTTCTCAATTACCTACTACAGAGCTCTTGAAAAAAAGCAAAGAGATTACTCGAGAGTTGGCTTGATGAGAGAAAAAAAAAGATACTAGAACCCTATTGATTAAATTCTAGTTCTGCCCATTAGTAGCAGTAAACTTAAATGAAGTTCACTTCTCCTTTCTGTTGCTCTGTTTTCTTATTCAGAAGGATGGAAGATCTTGGGGGTTGATATCGGGCTTGTCTTAAGACAGGGAAGTAAGCATGTGTCTGGTACTGAGTAGATCCTCAATAAATGTTTATGCCCATTATATAAGCAATAATATATGGAGGTTGACCCCACAAGCTGAAAGTAATGCATTCTTATGAAACCTTTTTTGAGCTGAAGTGTAAAATTAAGATGAGTTAACATTCACTGATATGAAAATGGTTTTATTTATAATCAGATACTACCAAAATAGCCTATATTATCAAATCATACCAAATAAAGTAGAATATAAATTAGTACCAGTATAGTGTTAAGCTAAGATTATCTGATGCAGTAGATAGCTTGTATTAAGTGCCACAACCGGGTTCCTCTCTATTTGACCTACACACTGTTGTCAGAACGGTAACTGGAAAACCAGTGCAGGGCCTGTTTGTACTTTTTGAAAAAAATTTTTTTAATTATTTTCAGGCAGCTTGGTCTATAATTCTTTTCATGGTAGGGTTTCCTGCATAACATTTCAACACTACATCCTCCTATTATTGACTCATTGACCCTTTTTCCCATTCAACATCACTCTATCCTGATAAGTTTTCTACTTAAAACTAATTTTCAGGGCCCGGAGAGATAGCACAGCGTGTTTGCCTTGCAAGCAGCAGATCCAGGACCAAAGGTGGTTGGTTCGAATCCCGGTGTCCCATATGGTCCCCCGTGCCTGCCAGGAGCTATTTCTGAGCAGACAGCCAGGAGTAACCCCTGAGCACCGCTGGGTGTGGCCAAAAAAACAAAAAACAAAAAAAACTAATTTTCAGTTTTTGTTGCCTGTGGCCATTTATTTCCCCTATTATGTTTCTTATATCTCACATATGACAAAGATTCTGTGTTCCCCACTTCACTTCACACAGCATAATCTATTCATGTAGCAGTAAATTTCATGATTTTATCTTCTCCTGAAGCCTAGTATTCTACTGTGTTATGTACCATAGTTTCTTTATCTAGTCTTCTGTTCCTGGACACTTGTTTTCAGTGTTTGGATATTTTGCTGCCATGAACATAGGAGTGTAAACATCTGTTATGAGTAGTTTTTTGGGGGTGGAGGGACCACACCTGATGGCGCTCAGGGGATACTCCTGGCTCTGTGCTCAGAAATCACTCCTGACAGGTTCAGGCAACCATATGGGATGCTGGCATTCGAACCACTGTCAGTTCTGGATCTGCCGTGTGCACAGCAAACGCCATACCGCTATGCTATATCTCTGGCCCCCTGTTATGAATAGTTTTTGTGCCCACAGAGTAAATGCTAAGAAGTGAAATTACTGGCTAATATGGAAGCTTTTTCCCTAGCTTCTTGAGAAGTGTCCATACTGTTTTCCTGAAAGGCTGGACAGTCAGTATTAGAAGGATCCTTTATTTCCACAATTATGCCAACACCACTTCTTTTATTTTTTGTGATGTGTGCAGTCTCAGTGACTTGACATGAATTTTACATTGTTGTTTTTACTTATTCCTGATGATAAATGATGCAGAACACATTTTCATATGCCTTTTAGCCATCTGTATGTCTTTTTTGAGTAAGTTCTGTTAATATCTTCCCCCTGAGTTGGTTGTTCTTTCTTGTAAAGTTGTACAGTTACTTTATATATCTTATACATTAACCCTTTATCAGATGAGTGTTGGGCAAATATTTTCTCCGGGCTTTCAGAGTTCTTTATGCTGGTCATAGTTTATTTCACATTGCAGAAACTTCTTAGTGACATTTGGCCAATGGCATTGAATCATTGAAGATACCTCACACTTCTACCTATAATTTCTCCAATATAATTTATGCATTTATTTCCGATATTGAAGTCTGTAGTCTATTTTGAATTGGATTTTTGTGTCTAATTTACAAAGGGGATTGAATTTTATTTCATTTTATTTTTTATGCATGTGACTGACAGTTTTCCCAGGACCGGTTGTTGAAGAGGCTTTCCTTGCACCATTTTATGCTCTTAGCTCTTTTGCTGAAAATTATTTGTCCATATACCTGAGGATCTGTCTCTGGATTCTATTGTTCTGAAAGTCTATCTTTATTTCAATACCATGTTATTTTGATTACTACAGCCTTCTATAAGTATATAACTTGGAGAAAGAGAAGCCTCCTATCATCTTTTTCCTTAGGATGCTTTATCTTTTTTTTATTACTAAATAGAAATTTGAGCATCATTTTGTCTCTCTTTTGAAATGCCTTGAATTTTTTTAAAATTCTGCACTGAATCTTTTTAAAGCATTGAAAAAGATGGTCATTTTGACTGTATTATTCCTTCCAATCCAACAGGATTGTGCTTCCATTTCTTCATGCCCTTTATTATTTCTTTTAGTAGTGACTTATAGTTATCTTTCTATAGGACATTCTCTTTTTCTGTTAAGTTTTCTAGGTTGATTCCAACTTGTAGCCATTGTACTGAATGCTGCAGTGAATAGTGATGTGTATACATCCTTTTATATAAATGTTTTTCTGTCCTGAGGATAGATACTCAAAAGTGGGATTCCTGGGTTGTATGGCAGATTGCATCTTAGTTTTCTGAGAACCTTCCATGTTGTTTTCCATAGGGGTTGGTCCAGGCATTCCCCCGAGCAGTGAATGAGAGTTCTCACCGCATCCCTGCCAACACAAATTGTTTCCAGTATTTTTGATATGTGCTTTCCTCGCTGGTGTAAGATATCTCATTGTTGTCTTGATTTGGATTTCCCTAATGATAAGTGATGATGAGCATTTTTCCATGTGCCCATTGGCCATCTGTTGGTCTTCCTGTTCACTTCCTCTCCCCATTTGTTGACAGTTTTTTTAGGCTTTCTGGAATTAACCTTTGTGAGTACTTTGTATATCCCAGATATCAAACCTCTATCTGTTATGTTGAGTGCAAAAGTTTTCTCTCACTCAGTTAGCTGTCCTTTAATTTTTGTCTGTGTTTCTTTTGCCATACAGAAACTTTTTTTTTTCTTTTTCTGCATTTTCTTTTTTTTAATTTTTATTTTATTTTTATTTTTTTTATTTTGAATTATGAGAACAATGATGCAAAGAAAGAGGACAAGGTAAAGTTACAGTGGAAGGACAATCACCCATAACATAATTCTCAGAAGAAGTCCCCTTGCTGATATCTTAACTTTGAACTTTCAGCCAAAGAACATTAAGATAAATAAAACAGAATCCATGTACAATTACTTTGTCCCTCAAGTTCCCAGATTGTAACACATTATAATATTTCTTAATAGCACACAAGGCAATCTAAAGCCATAAAACTTACGTAACTCCTTAAACATTAGAGGCATAGTATTTTTTACATTTCCATGTACATGCATATTAGCTTAAGTTAACCTCAAATTTTAAATGGTTTTTTTTTTTAAGGATTAGAGTCAAAGGAGCACAGTAAAAACGGTGTTAAAGTGGCAATTGTTGTTTGCATAGGCCCACCAAAATATGAGAGTCACGGAAAAGAATAACCTTGGCCTAAATACAAAGAGATCCTACCCCTGAAGTTTCCTGGCATAAGACCAACTCTAGGTTCCAGGCAAGTTATTGTCCAATCCAAGACATTGTCCGTAGTGACAACACACTTTTCACACAGTCTCTGTTGTTGGTATCATGTTTCGCCATACAGAAACTTTTTAGTTTGATGTAGTCCCATTTATTCAGATTTGATTTTGTAATCCTTACCATTGACATCCTATCATTGAAGACTTCTTTGAGGTCTAAGTTTTGGAGTGTTCTGCCTGTATTTTTTTAATAAAATTCATGAAAATATAGATATTTGATTTTTTGGCATATGATTGTGAATGAGAGTAGACTTTTTTGTTTGCTTTTGGGCCACACCTGGCAGCACTCGGGTTACTCCTGGCTCTGTGTTCAGATCTCGCCCCTGGCAGGCTCGGGGACCATATGGGATGCCAGGAATCGAACTGGGGTTGTTTTGTGTTGGCCACATGCAAGTCAAACGCCCTACTGTTGTGCTATTGTTCCAGCCCATGTTTCATTATGTTCATATAGAAAAGTTATGGGTTTCTGGGACCAGAGTGCCTTGTACACAGCCAACCCAAGATCCTCAGCATTCATAGATCCCGAGACCACCTAAAGTGATCCCTGATCACAGAGCCAGAAGACAGCTCTGTATACAGTTGGGTGTTATCCAAAAGCAACAACAACAACAACACAAAATAACACCCCCCCCCAAAAAAAGCTATGGAGTTTTTGGGGGTCTCACCTGGCAGCACTCAGGGGTTACTCCTGGCTCTGTGCTTAGAAATCACTCTTAGCAGGTGACCATGTAGGATGGGACTCAAACCAGGGTTCGTCTGGGATTGACCGCAAGCAACAAAAACACCCTACTGTTGTGCAATAGCTCTGGCTCAAAGCTATGAATTTCTGCATTGGTTCTATAGTCTGTCACTTCCCTGAACAAGTCTATTATCTCTAGGAACTTTTTTTTTGGTCAAGCCTTTAGGATTTTCTAAGTAAAGTATCACATCATCTGCAATTAGTAAATTTTCTTTATTTTCTGGCCCTTCTGAGTTCTCCCACTTGGTTTTTTATTAGGATGGAGAACTTTGTAGTTCTCTGGACTAGTCCCATATTCATGATCGTTTCTGATCCTTCAGAATTGTACCATAGCAACTTCTATGCCTAAATGATAAAAGAAGAGTCAGAGAACACAACTATTCTCTTCAGAACTTCTTCCTTTTCTCAACTATTAACATTCCACAAACTCCACTGGAATATTGCCTCAGGAATATGGCCATACCACTCAACACTTTCTGTTCTCTTTTGAGTTGGGGGCCCTTGCAAGAGTCCTTGGGGCCTACAGCAAGTAGGACTGTAAGGAAATAATCTCTATTGAGGAAGCTTATATTTTGTTTTGTTTTGTTTTTATTCTTGCTGGACTCTCAACTAGGCTCAGAGCTTCCTTCCAACTATGCTCAGGCATTACTCCTGGGAACTTTGCAGGATGCTAAAAATCAGGCAGATGCTCTACCTGCTGGACTATCAACACCAGAAGCTTGTATTTTTAAACCCCTTCTCTGTCTAGTAGTTCTTTGAAAACTTGTTGAGATTGTAAGGTCTGCGTGCTTTCTCTTTGCCTGCTTTCAAAGCTCCTGATAGTCTTCCATAACTGATGCAAAGAGCTTCAGGCTATCAAAATGAAGTTTTTATGGTTGATGCCTTGCAGCTTCCCTAGTCCCATTGCTTTCTTTACTGTTCTGTGCTATGATTTTCTTGGCACTGCCGTATAGGCACTGCTAAAGATCTACCAGAACAATTTCCTTCACATGCTGCAGCCCTCCTGGGCTCATTCAGAGAACTCACTGGCACTCTGGGCCAAGGACAATGGTGTCAGGTGCTTCCCACTTCCACTTCACTGAGGGATCCCTATATCAGCTGCTACGGAAAGTTTGCAGAAAGCCAGAGGCAGCTCTACACACACCTTGCTATGATCTGCCTAGAGGTGTGTGTTTTTTTTTTTTGTTTGGGTTTGTTTGTTTGTTTTTATTTGTTTTGTTTGTTTTGAATTTCCAGATCAGGAAAGCTGCACCCTGCCTGAGAGGAACATTCTGGCCCATCAGCTTATTTAGTTGCACAGAATTATAATCTTCCTTCCCTGCCTTTATCTGCCAGAGCCCCAGAGTAATTATCTTCACTCTGGCTTCATAAATGTTGAAATAGTGCAGAGCATTTTTCTGTTGGGCAAATGTATGAAATCAGCCTAGAGGCCCAGTAAAGTACCATACCTTCAATTAGATCCTTGTTATAAAAGCTTCATGTAAAAATCTTTTGGCCACAAAGCAAAGTGTGTGCAGTGTGACTATCAAAATGTCTTGCAGTCTTAGTGTCCAAAGGAACTCTGTTGGACAATAGTGCATCAGATATTGAAACTATCGAAGCTGTGTCTCCTATATGACCTTTAGTAAGGTAAAGGAAGGGTTATAAAGGAAGATTCTTGCATCTGAGTTTGCAAGCAATAAAAATGGGGGCTTCCAAGGTCCTTCTGGATACAAATGACAATATTTGTTTCCTCCACTACCTGAAAGGAGAGTGTATTTGTTAAGTCAGCTTATTTTGGGGGTGGCTAAATATTGTAATTCATTTAAATGGAATAATTTTATATGATAATAGTATAATGGTAATGATGCTATAGCAGCATTCACAGAACCAAAAAAACTACCAAATAGAAAAGTTATTCTTTCAGATTGTGTTTTGCACCATCATAGAGGATCATGTTCTGTCCGGAATTTTCAGCGAAAAAAGAGGATAAACTCTCTAGACTGTTCCCACTAATGGTTATGGTAGAATCTGGCTTCTCTCCATATTCATTCACTAAGTATTTCCTCAAGCTATGAGTCTGCCAGGTGCTCTGCACTCTTCATTTGGATTAAGTTCAGTGAATAAAAGATTCAGTTGTTCAAGACCAGATCATGAGAATGTAGCCCAGTTTACGAATGAGAAGCTTCTACCTGGAGAGGACAATAGAGCAGAGGTTAAAAAAAAAGTTGGCAAGACAAAGAAAGGGCAGAAGCTACTTGATGAACATGTTGGTGCAGAGGTCCGAGACTGGGGAGAAAGCTGCACTAGAGAAAAGCCAGGGAGGATGCTCTCTCGTCTATTTGTTATAAAGAAAAGAAATGGTGATAGCTGGGACCAGGAAAACATGATCCCCTTCTATTACCAAGATTGCAGGAATTTGATGTTCTTATATAGGAAGAGGAAAATTAGTTCCAGGCTCCTAGAGCATACACATACGACGCAGCTTGGTGACTAATGAAAATAACATTTCTGGAGCAGGCAAGCAAGTCAGAAGGGGTTTGTAAATGCTGCTCATGATGAGGTTTGTAGCAACATTTTCATTGTTGTTTGGATACTGGCAATTTGTCTGCACTTACTTTTCACTGCTTCTCACATTTGATGTGTTCTCCTGTGGTGTTTGTTTTTCCCCTTGTTTTATGCACATTGTACAAGGGTATTGAATGGTCCTTCTGTCTTTTGGTGCTGACTTAATTTTAGAGAACTGGACAAGGATGTGATTATGGCTTTCAGCCCATATGTGAGTGTTGGCATGTGTTATTCTAGAAAAATGCAATGAACTGATTTCGATTTCAAAAGTTAATGATGCCACTGCATTGTGAAAGATAAGTTGTCAAACACATAAATTCTCTCTCTCTCTCTCTTTCTCTCTCTCTCTCTCTCTCTCTCTCTCTCACACACACACACACACACACACACACACACACACACACACACACACACACACACACACACACACACACACACACACTTCTCCCAGAACAAAGTTCTTGGAGTTTTCATTAGTGGGTTTGTGCAAATAGTCCTTAGAGAGCCTAATATATAAAAATAGTTGTCCTTCATAGTATCAGATTATTTGTCCCCTTCTATGTTTCAGTACAGATTGATCACCAGGCTGAGGTCTGATTATATTCATTAGAATAAAAGACAAATTAGGTGGATGGTATCTAGTTACAGTGACCTTTAATGCTGAACACATTTTATAGTCTGTTATAATTTACAGCTCCAGAGATCTTCCATTTAGGTGAGTTATATCATATCAGAGAAGAATTTTAAAACTCAAGTAGTTTACCAGCTCATCTTTAAAAACAAAGCAGAAAGCCACCCACCTTAAAAGTGAAATTATGAGGGGCTAGAGCAATAATATAATGTGTCAGGTGCTTGCCTTGCATGCAGCTCTCCCAGGTTTCATCCCCAGCACCACAGATGGTCTACTAACCACCACCAGGAATGATCCCTGAGCACAGAGCCAGGACTAAGCCCTGAGCATTGCAGGGTTTGAGGCTGTGGGTGACCCCAAACAAAATGAAATCATGAAAGCTTGTGTTTAAGCAAAGGGTGAACGTGGGTTCTTTTATGTAACTGATTGCCTTGTTCCACTTGTAACGCAAAGGAGATATTATTTATGGAACAAAATGTTATAAAATAATTGTAAAGAATGGCCTTCCTTGGTTTCTTTAGATCTTGCTCATGTAATCTTTCAGTGGAGAAGTGAAAATATGATTCTTACTAAATGCAGTTCAGAGTGTTCTGCCAGAGGAGAAATTACACCAAACCTGTGATCATTCCAACAAATGAAAATCTAAATAAACTCCACAACAGCTTTGAAGAATTTATCTGAGCATTTCCACAGAAATGAATTAATTCTCAGCAGTAATGGAATTTTTTGTTTGTTTGTTTGTTTGTTTGTTTGTTTTTGAGCCACACCCGGCGGTGCTCAGGGGTCACTCCTGGCTGTCTGCTCAGAAATAGCTCCTGGCAGGCACGGGGGACCATATGGGACACCGGGATTCGAACCAACCACCTTTGGTCCTGGATCGGCTGCTTGCAAGGCAAACGCCGCTATGCTATCTCTCCGGGCCCAGTAATGGAATATTTTTGATTTGGTTGTGTTACTGGCATATAAATGGGAATGAAGAGGACTTCCATCCATCTTGTTCTTTTTTTAGACAAAAGAAGCTTCTTCTGTCCCTACCCCTTCACAAAATTGCCATCGCATAAAAGGAAAGCATTCAAAAACTAAATTCAAAGGTAGTTTCCCTTGTATGAAATAAATTTCAGTTTCTTTTCTACTTACCATATGTATCATGAAGGCTCAAAACAGAATTTCTGTGACCCAATAGTCCAATAATAAAATTGGTTATGTTTATAAATAATAATTTGTATATATTTACTAATTAATCTGAACTAATAGTATCCATCAACTAGAAATTCATTTTTCCCAAAAAATAAACTAAGAGCTAAGTTATCTAATTTTTAATTTTTTTTATTTTGGGCTACAACTGGCAGTGCTCAAAGCCTATTCTTAACTCTGTGCTGAATGATCACTCCTGGCAGTATTTGGTGTTTGGAGGAACTTGTGGGATGCTAGAAACTGAACTAAGATCAGCTGCTGCAAAGCAAGTGTTTTATTCCCTGTACTATCTTTCACCACTCACAAGTTTTCTATCTTAAATACACAGTGAAATGCTTGGAAATTAAATTCAGTTATTATAAGTTAGATATAGCTTAAGACAAGAATGACTACCATCCACTTTCCCCAAGATTTAGTAATCCTAATTAAAGAGTATTTTTACTAAGGATAGTAAGCTTTTCTGTATTGCATGATCAATCGATAAAAGAACCATTACAAATATTTTAATACCAGCTTATTATGTCTTTATTCCTATTGTTTGATTCTTATGATAAGTAAGCATGTAAAGAATTTTTGTTTCTGGATGGCCTTCATCCTGACCCCAGCTTTTATTTCTGGTCTTTATATGTTAACAGAATTGAGAAGAGAAAGAGGTTTAAATGCCTTGCCAAGGTTACAAAACTCAATCAGCACAGCAACTAACTTTTGTACATTTAAAAATATGCTAATGTTTGTCCTCCTCTTTGGTTCATGGTCAGAAATGTTAAGTGGATATTCTGGAAGACTTGCTTAATACAAAGGTATACTTACTCTTAGGAAAATGACAACTTTTGATACTTGGCTACCTTCTATGTTAATAGCTCATTATTAACAGATGGTAGGAATAAATTGGTTCTATGAATGTGAAGGGTTGCAGCTACAAAATGTTCTGATGGGGTTGGCGAGTTTAAATATAAGGATGTCTTAGAAACAAATGTGTATATCTCAATGTCATTAGATAAGGAATTTTTTTATCCATATTTAGAAGTTAGTGTTGTTGAAGACAAGAAAAGTGCCTTTGATGACCACCTCCTACACAAAGGGTTACATTTTATAATTTCCTCTTATTTCACAACAAATAATCCTTATTAATTATGCGAAAATTGGGGCCTCTGATGGGGATTTTACAATATAAAGAAAGTTTGTTTGAATTTATGACTCAGAGTGAAGCCCCAGTCTCTGAAGTTGGGTTAGTGTAGCATTTCCATAAGCATCTTTGAGTTTTTACCTTAAATTTGGGCTTAACAATTCTCCAATGTAAAATAATTTTTTAATTTCTTTTTTACCTTTTTATACTATATTTTTTTCAAATTGATACTTGAAACCATAAAACAAATTCCAAGTAATTTAATTTAGATTTGGAAATTTTAGGGGCCAGAGAGATAGCACAGCGGTAAGGCACTCGCCTTGCACGCAGCCAATACAGAATTGATGGTTGGATGGTCATTCGAATTCTGGCACCTCATATGGTCCCCCATGCCTGCAGGGAGCTCTGAGTGCAGAGCCAGAAATAACAACTGAGTGTCACTGGGTGTAATTAAAAAGAAGGAGGAGGAGGAGGAAGGAAGATTTAGATTTGGAAAATTTGGGAAACTAAAAATGTTCATGAGACAGTGAAAAGCCTGTCCTATAGTTGGAATATTATATGAACAGTAAAAGGTATGCTTTGTGAATTTCTTCCATGACATGTTGCATATTTGTGGGGAGTTGGCTTGATTTGGGGGCCATACACAGTGATGTTCTGGGCTTATTCCTGGCTCTGTGCTCAAGTATCACTCCCTGTGGTTCTCCAAGGACCATGAGCCATGCCAGGATGAATCTTGTATAAGCCACTTATAACCAAATGCCTTAACCCCTATCTCTCTGGTCCACTGAATTCTATGTTATTGTGAATAGTTCCAGGCACTCATCTAAGCACTTTGCTTCTCTTTATGTATACTGAGGTTAGTACTTATATATATATATATATATATATATATATATATAAATATAGAAAGAGAGAATTAGAGACATGAGAAAAATATTTTTCCTCCAGAAAAAATATTTTAATAAATTTCT
This sequence comes from Suncus etruscus, assembly GCF_024139225.1. Taxonomy (NCBI): domain Eukaryota; kingdom Metazoa; phylum Chordata; class Mammalia; order Eulipotyphla; family Soricidae; genus Suncus; species Suncus etruscus. Next base: position 112,994,852 of record NC_064854.1, on the reverse strand, counting down.
TTATTTAAACACCATGCTTTATAAAGTTACACAATTATTTCTGGCATCTAGTCTTCTAACAGCAGTAAAACATTGTCTCCACCATTTCCCACTTTCCCCCAACCTGCCCTTTGACAGGTATGAATAATCTACTTAATATTGATTGTTTAGTATTGCTTAATACCACCTAAACGGTAATGAAATTATTGAATAAAATTAAAATAAATTTGTGAAAATTGATATCTCAAAATGGGGTCATACCATTATATGAAGGTCTACTAAACTCCTTGTGGCTAGTTGAACATTCTGCTGTTGGTTTTGTTTGTTGAGCTTAGGTGGACTCTATGATAGTTTTACATCTATCTTGGTGCTTTGCTACTGGGATTTCAGTACTGAAAGATATAGAGATGTTGCAGAACCCCATAAGCAGCTACATGGTATAGGACTTCAAAGATCTGTGGAACTAGGCCAATGAGCTGGCATGATGGAGGCTATGGATCATGGGTGTGGCTGCTAGGGCTTCAGGAAGACCAAAGGCATGGAGGTTGGGATAAAGGAAAGGTGGCCTGCTCTGACTCTCAATGAGCCCTTTGAGATCTCAGCCCTCAAAGCAGTATACCTGGAGATTTGTGCAGGTAGGTATCTCTGCAAAGATAAGTGGAAACAGTGAAGTTGACCTATTGGTGTGGCAGCTATTATGGGTTGTATGTGCAGCTTGGAGGCCTCAATAGGGCAGGAGACTTGCCCTGCTCTCCTCGTAAGAAGCCCCAGTTCAATCTGCTGTAACACTGTTACATCCATAAATTTTCACCACTTGACTTGCCACTCTTCAAGAGTTCAGTACGTCTTTGGCCAAAGACACTGGCAGACATGGTAGCAGCTGTGAGTCATGGAATGAGGAATGTCTTTCTGATCACTTCTTTTTTAGCTGAAGGAAGTAGAGTTTAGATAGTCACATACCTAGTAAGTATAAGAGTGGAAATTCAACCCCCTGAGCTCTGCTACTAGTCATGTGTCACTTAGCAGTTGCAAAACATCCTGAGAAATGAATCATTAGGTAATTTCATCACAAACCATAGTGTAATCACACATATACAGTACAGCCTGCTTCATACTGAGGCTATATGGAAGAGCCTATATTGAGACCTTATATAGATGGCCCTTAGCTAACTAAAACATTAATAAGCTGGGCACGACGACTAAACTGCTTTTCTATTCAATGTAATGTTTGTAACAAATGATCTCATCCATTTTGGAACATTGGAAAGATCTTATCATCTTGTTTCCAATACTGGCAACCTATGTATAGGAATTTGGGTGGCTTATCCTGTTCTTTTTTATATTTTAGAACATGATTGTATTTTTAACTAAGATATAATTTAATTTTAAATAAATTAATAAATGAGAACCTTTCTTAGACTTCTAAATATGTTCTTCTCTCCCTTCCCCCTGACTACAATGCCATTTTTGTGTTCCCTATTTTGGCAGTCACCCGGCTTCCTCGACCACTCTCTGCATCATTTCTGGCAGAGAGTAGATCTGGAGAGGTATCAAATCTGTTTGGACAGTCTCTACTTTTCAGTCATAAGCAAAAGAATCAAGAGGCACATGAATATATATAAACTGAATTCTCTATCCCTTAGTTTTTGTCTCATAATTCTCTTGTGAACTTTGCCAAATGCTTTGGCATTTTATCCGTGGAATAAATACTAGTGAAGACTTGATAGACTGAATAATGGGGAGTATTTCCAAATGGTCCCTCACTTCTCTCAAAATAAGTACAGTTGGATAGTTTGTAAAGTTTCAGATATTTAAGTTTGCTGGTGAAAAGTAAAACCACTGTTTTTGGGTTTTTTTGTTTTGTTTTGTTTGTTGTTTTTTTTTTTTTGTCATTTTTTGGGTCACCCCCAATAGTGCTCAGGTCATACTCCTGGTTTTTTATTCAAGAATCAGTTGTGATGGTACTCAGGGAACCAAAATGGAATACCAGAGACCAACCTCTTGTCAACCGTGTGCAAAAAAAGCACCTTGCCTGATATACAATCTCTCCAGTGCCAAACCATTCCTCATTTTCTCACCCTCCCATCTCTTTACTAAACTGAACTTAAATGTTTGCCTTATGAGCTATAATTTTCAATGATAAAAATCATACCTTAAATGCTAAAGGAATCCATTTAACATTGAATGAGCCCCTTTGAAAAACACATGGAAGTATTCATCAATAAAATATAATTTGCCTTAGTATAATTTAGATGAGTGTAAGGATATAGATGAAAGGAAATTAGTCATGAAGTTGAGGGATTGATATGTAGGAATTTAGACATTTTTACTTTTCCACACAGAAAATTATATAACATATAAAACAAACACTTATCTGTCATTTCAGCAATTGCATCAAGGCATATAAAAATTTTTGGAAAGGAAACTTTCAGGAAAGTTACATAGAAATTCAGTCTATCAAATGCCAAAACAAGCAATTGAAATGTACAAAAATTTGACAGTCTTTCACATTGTTTGCATACAGGGCATGAACCATGCCAAAAGAATAAATGGTGGTTTTTTTTCAATTGAACTAATCCTATAATAATGTTATGAATGGTGTTTGATATGGTTAAATAGGGTTTCTGCACTATATAAATTCTTCATCTCTTACCCTAGAACTTGCATGAAAATATATCTGAAAATGTTAACCTTGATTTCAGACTCTCAGCTTTCCAGATTCTCTTACATGTTCCTCAATCATGGTAGTACTTTTCTTTCATCATTATCTTTGTCTGGAACTTGTCAATAGATCTCTAGTTACCTGTGAATAAAATCCAGAAATTTTTTAGATTGATTTTTTTTCTACCTTTTCTTAAAATAGAATTATATAATTAAAAGGGAACACGTAAAAGCTCTTCATACTTGCAAACAATTTGCTTTCTTATCAAGTGTAAAATAGAACGCACTTGAAATGAATAGTAGACATTGTTCTTTCTTCAAATATCCTGATAGGACATTCTATACATATTGGAGTCTGTAATCTTTATCCTCTGCATAATGAATGAATCTGTGTATTTTTCAGTATCTTTCCTTACTTTGTTCTGTCCATATTCTCTAGTCAGATATTTTTTGTTCTTGTTTTTTGGGTCACATCCAATGGTGCTCAGGGTTACTCCTGGCTCTGCACTCAGAAATTGCTCCTGGCAGGCTTGGGGGACCATATGGGATGCCAGGAATCAAAACCAGACCAGGGCCTGTTCCGGGTCGGCCATGTGCAAGGCAACGCTGTACTATTGTTCCAGCACCTCCAGTCACATTTTTTATTACAGAGCAGAGTATATCCTTTCTCCTCATGTAAACTTCTCTAAGAGTTACTGTATTATTTTTTTTTTTGTATCCTCTATACTGGTGAGCAATCAGTGACTGGTAAGCAGCCTACTTCAGGGTAGATGATTAAAGACCTGTAAAGTTTGAACACCTTTCTCATAAAAATAAAATGGAGGCCAGAGATAGAACAATAAGTAACATATATGCTTTTCATGCAGCTGACTCAGATTTCAGAGGACTACATAGAGTCCTCTGAGTACTGCCAGGAGTGACATAAGTTACAAAGCCAAGAATAAGCTCTGAATTCTGCTGGGTGTGGCACGCCAAAACCAAAAATTAAATAGCAGGTTGGTGTTTGCCTTACACATAGCTGACATGATTCAATTCCCAGAATACCATACAGTCCCCTGTATATATTTCAGGAGTAATTCTGGAAGTATCACTATGGCTATGGCTCAAAACCTTCAAAATTAAAAATAAATAAATAAATGGAATTAATAAAAATGATAGTAATTTTGAGTAGGATTTATTAATATTCACTGCTAGAAAATCTATTTTTTATTATTATTAAAGTTAATCCCCCCTAGAGGTGTCAGAGAAGGTAGAGTCTTTAACTTGGGAGTAACTGCTCCTCAGTCTTGTAAGATTAATTTCTCAATAAGGATCATTATATAGGAAAAGTGCGTTATAATGGGAAATTATGTAGGAAAAGCCTATTATGCTAATACTGCAAAGTTGTTCCTACTTTATGATCATTACAGTGATTTCTCTTATACATGTGCTTTCACCTAAATTGGAAACTTAAAATAATCAAAATCTTTTAAGAAAGATGTATGGTAGGGTATTTGGGTCACACCTGGCTGTGCTTAGGGTTTACTCCTGGCTCTGTGCTCAAGGATTGTTTCTGGTGGTTCTCAGTGGACTGACCAGAATCAAACTGGGGTCAGCTGCATGCTAGGAAAACACTTAACTCCTCTACTATATCTCTGGCTTGTCTGAGAAAACATTTTTGAGAGAGTTCGGGCCACACATGGCAGTCCTAGGGGTTTATTTCCAGCTCCATGCTTGGGAGACCATGTGGTGCTGAAGATCTAACCAAAAACCTTACACGCAAAGCTTATGCTTTCAGCTATCTTGCTTTCCCCTTGAGAAGACTCTTTTTACTTGTTGCTCTTTGTTTTAGTGATCCCATATCTCAGTCTTGTTGCTTAAAATTAGGAGTCAAAACACAGCTTTGGGGTTTTTTTTTTTTTGTGTGTGTGTGTCCTACTAGCCATCTTCTATAGTATTCCACTTCTCTTCTTCCCCTCCTGAGTCCAATAAAATCAGTTTTTCAGGTAGATAATACTCAGAAACAATATTTCTCCTCTTTCTCATTATCTTTTTTATTCACATTCTCATTTTTGTTTATTTTTTTTTGGGTGGGGAGGGGGGACACCTGGCAGTGCTCAGGGGTTACTCCTGGCTCCAAGCTCAGAAATCGCTGCTGGCAGGCTCCGGGGACCATATGGGATGCCGGGATTCGATCCAGTGACCTTCTGCATGAAAGACAAACGCCTTACCTCCATGCTATCTCTCCGGCCCCTCACACTCTCATTTTTGTACACCTAAACCTAAAATCTAACTTTTCTGGGGTTTTCTTGCACCCTCTCATAACATGAGGAAGACAGTCTTGCATTCTGACTATTCTAAATTGATGTCTGTTAAATCTTTTTTTTTTTTTGGGGGGGGGGGTTTGGGTTTTGGGTTTTGGGTCACACCCAGCAGTGCTCAGGGGTTACTCCTGGCTCTACACTCAGAAATCACTCCCGGCAGGCTTAGGGGACCATATGGGATGCTGGGATTTGAACCATTGTCCTTCTGCATGCAAGGCAAATACATTACCTCCATGCTATTTCTTTGGCTCCTAAATCGAACTTTTAATGAGATTTTATAGTATTCACATTTCACCATTTGGTCAAATCAGTACAGCACTAAGAAGTTTTATTTGGTCATTCACTGCCTACTGGTCAAAGAAGATGATCCATATTAAACACCCAAACTTCTAATCACTTCTCTCTCTTTCTCCCCCTTTTTCACTCTCTCTCCCTCTTTCTCTCTCTCTCTCTCTCTCTCTCTCTCTCTCTCTCTCTCTCTCTCTCTATCTTTACCTCTCTCCCTTTTCCAGGTACCTACTCATCCTCTAGATGAGTCTCTAGAAATCAATGGTAATTACTCTAGTGTGTTCTAATTCTCGCACAGAAACTCAAGCCTAAGATAGCTTTCTTCTTTTCATTTTGATGTCATTTTGTGACAGATGGTGAGTGAAAGTAGCAATCTCTGGCCAGGTGGCAGAAGTATCTATGCCTGCATTTTGCTGACACCTGTCATTGGAGAATCTAGACACTCTGTAAGATAGTGTTTAAGGACAAGGAATGGGAAGCGTGCAACCTGGAAACCCCACCAGCTGAGGTGTTGAGTTCTCAATAGCTTATGTAGTTTTGATGTGACTCCGTAGTTTGACCCATATTTTAAGCCAGTTTGCTCTTAATTTCAATAATATTTTTTTCTCGTTTGATTTTTTTTTCACCGTCAGATGCAAGACTATTCCAATGAAACCATCAACAAAATGAAATAAAATGAATCAATCAAATGAAATGAAATGCAGTACTTTCTGCCTCCTCCCTCATTAGTCAGTATTGTTAGCAGAGTTCTAGAACACTAGATATGTATTTTGTTGCTGTTATTTTTCTGCAGGAGTCAGACTACACTTTATTGAAGGTAAGGGAAAGAAAGGAAAAAGAATGCAAGTAAACTCCCAGATTATGGAAGAAGGCATCTCCTAAACAAGTATTTCCTAGAGGCCAGAGCGATAGTGCATTGGCACTGTGTTTGCCTTGCATGCGGCTGACTCAGGACGGACCTGGGTTCGATCTCCCAACGTCCCATATGGTTCCCCAAGCCAAGAGCAATTTCTTGAGCACAGAGCCAGGAGTAACACCTGAGTGTCACTGGGTGTACCCCCCCTCAAAAAAAAGAAGTATTTCCTGGGTATGTTTTTTATTTCCCTGTATAGTTATTCATAAGTGTTCTTTAATGTATTTAGAGCATTCTATGATAGATAGTAAATATTTTCCCCTTAAATTTTCTGTTATCAAATCTACATGCTATTCTCAAATTAGTTGGCTTATACAACCTTAAATGGTCTACCATCAAAGTTTTGTCTTAATTTTTTGCCAAACATTATGAAGTGGAGGTCAAAAATAGACGAACTGGTAGTCTTGACATTATAGGCTTTTCTGACATGGGCAAAGAAAGAAAGAATATGCATATCTTTTCTCTGTAATCAGTTATGTCTTTCTGTCAGCCTCCTAGCACACCCTTAATTCAGATGATTTCATATATATAATTTTTAGAATGCATTAAAGTTCTTGAATGTTAATAGTAGTCCGCTGTATGATTAAGGAATTAGAGCAAACCTCTCCCAACTGGTAGAAATAATTGCTTGTGGCTACCCATAGTCTGCCATATGGACAACGTAAGCCTAGCTTTGTTTGGAGTATGAAGCTTTGTAGCATATTTATCTCCCTCAAATAATCATTTATTTGTCCTTGATGTCCTTGCTTCAAGGCAGAATGTCATATATAGCCCATACTTTCTTCTCCATGAAAGAGAGTCTAACTTGCTTTATTTCCTACCAAGACAGAAAGTGCACTTTAATGCAATATTATTTTGGAAACTTCCACATTTTTTTCATCCTATGAAAGCAGAAGTAAGCTGCATGAGCTCAGGTGCAGCAACATAGTGAAAGTGGAATATGTGAACGCTGTTTTTGCATCTTGTGTTGCTTCATGAGATGCAACTGATGAGATGCTTCATGAGATCTTCAGCTTTATGTTTCTCAGCCAAATATGAGATGCTGGCATGTAATTTATAGCTTTGTAAATTACAGAATCCCTCTGTAATTGCCAAAATAAAGTTGCAGCTCTACATAATTTTGAGAATTCCAAGCTAAATGACTTTCAGTTCTTTGCTTTTTCCTTTTCTTTCAACTTATTCATTTAGTCACCCACCTACTAAATTATGATGAAATACCTGTTACGTACCAGATGGAATCATATAATGACATAGCAATTTTAGTGCTCATTGAGGAATGGTGTTTGCCAGCTCAGGGGAGTAGCTAAGTGACTTAATACACTTGTCCTAAACCTTACTATTGGATAGTTAAGAGTTTATATAAAGCTGTAATAATCAGTACAGGAATAAAAACAGACTTTCAGACCAGTTGAATAGAATTGAAAACCCAGACAGATTCTTAAATATATTGATAGTTTTCTGCAAGAGTATAAAGTGGAGCAAGGAAAGCCTCTTCAGCCAAATGGTATTAGAAAAGCTGGTAAATCTTATGTAAAAAAGAAAGAAAGAAAGAAAGAAAGAAAGAAAGAAAGAAAGAAAGAAAGAAAGAAAGAAAGAAAGAAAGAAAGAAAGAAAGAAAGAAAGAAAGAAAGAAAGAAAGAAGGAAGGAAGGAAGGAAGGAAGGAAGGAAGGAAGGAAGGAAGGAAGGAAGGAAGGAAGGAAGGAAGGAAGGAAGGAAGGAAGAATTGAAATTAAACCCTTATGTAAATCATGAACAAATGTCAATTCAAAATGTTATATACCACTATATCTGACCTGACTCCATTAAATTATTTTGGGGAACACAGAATGAAACTTTCATGATACTAAATTTTGAGGTATAATTGAAGGATGATCCAATGCCATGGCAAAAAATAAAATGAAAGCAAAGATAAACAAATAGGACTACATCTAAATAAGAAGTAAGTACTACAAAAGAAATGATGGTAGGAGAACAAAAAGATATTCTACAGACAAGGAGAATGTATTTGCCCTCCACTAATCTGTAAAAAATTAATTTCCAGGGGCCAGAGAGATAGCATGGAGGTAAGGCCTTTGCCTTTCATGCAGAAGGTCATCGGTTCTAATCCCGGCATCCCATATGGAGCCAGGAGTAACACTTGAGCACTTCTGTGTGTGACCCAAAAAAAACCACAAAAATAATTAATTTCCAAAATATAAAGCACTTGTAAAACTTAAGCCCCCCCCCCAAAAAAAATTAATCCCATCAAAAATGGGGAGAATAGAAACTTTCTCAAAGTAGACATATGGATAAGTTTTTTCTATAAGCATTATAAAAAACCCTCTATGGGCCCGGAGAGATAGCACAGTGGCGTTTGCCTTGCAAGCAGCGGATCCAGGACCAAAGGTGGTTGGTTCGAATCCCGGTGTCCCATATGGTCCCCTGTGCCTGCCAGGAGCTATTTCTGAGCAGACAGCCAGGAGTCACCCCTGAGCACCACCGGGTGTGGCCCAAAAACCAAAAACAAACAAACAAAGAAAAACCTCTATATAGGAGCCAGAGCAATAGCAGAGTGGTGGAGCTTTTGCCTTGCATGCGGCTGACCTAGGATGGACCTTTGTTTAATCCCTGGCATCCCATATGGTCCCCCAAGTCTGGAGCGATTTCTGAGCATATAGCCAGGAGTAACCCCTGAACATCACCAGGTGTGGCCCAAAAACTACCAAAAATCTTTGTATCATTTATCTATAGGAAAATGCAAATTACAACAACATTGAGATATCATTTCAAACCAGTAAGACTGACACACATCAAAATGAACAAAAACAACCACCATTAGCATGAATATGGGAGAAAAGAAACACCTGTCCACTGCTAGTGGGAATGTCTGCTGGTTCAAACTTTTTGGAAAACATGAATACTTCTTAATTGACCTAAGAATTCAACTTCTTGGAATCTACCCTAGGACACAAATACTCTATTCAGAAGACATATTTGAACTCCTGTTTCAAATTTGACTATTTGCAATAGTCAGAATTCTGAAAACAGTCCAAGTATCCAAGAACATGTTTAGATAAACTATGGTAAATATACACCACAGAATATCACTTGTCTACATACCAAAAGACATCATGTAACTTTATGCTATGGAATGGACATGGAAGGTATCATAGTGAGTGAAGTCAGCCCAAAAGAAAGGGACATACATAGATTGTTCTTTCTCATTTATAAAGAAGCATTATAAGGGAATCAAGTAGCCAAAGAAAATAGAACCTTAGAATGGATCAATGGAACTGAGCCTACTGTATGGGGGAGAATATGTTGTGAATGTTTGATGGGAAGACCCTGACACAATGGTGGTAGACTTTCCGGTAGAGGGTGTAGTATTGGGACATTATATGAATGTAACCCTATCTTGCATCTCATATGGTTCCCTGAGCCTGCCAGGAGCGATTTCTGAGTGTAGAGCCAGGAGTAACCCCTGAGCACTGCTGGGCGTGACCCAAAAACCAAAAAAAAAGACAGAAATTGCTCCTGATAGGTTTGGGGGGCCATATGGGATGCTGGGGATTGAACCTGGGTCATCCCAGGTTGGTCGCCTGCAAGGCAACACCCTACCGCTCTGCTCTGCCCATGAAATCTTTTTTACCAATATATTAATATTCTTGTTATTCCTCATGAATTGAGGAGAAATAAAAATGAATGGTATAAGGACCAAACAGCCATATAAACATTGATTGGAAATAAAAAATGATCAGACTTAAATACCAAACCCAAAGTCAACAACAACAGAATCAATACCCTATCTATGACAAACTATACACAAAGAGGAAAAGTTACTCTAGCACTTGAGGGGGGGGGTGGCAAAAATTAAGGAACACTTGCTGGGAAAAGGGGTGGAGGGAAGACAACACTGGTGGTGGGAATGGCCCTGATTCATTGTCACTATGTATCTTAAATATTACTGTGAAAGTTTAGTTATTCACTTTTAGTCACAATAAAAATTATTTAAAAGAAAATATTAACATTTAATAGAGCTAGATGATAAAATTGACTTTAGTCTTTTTTTTCCTAGTTTGCCTGTAAGTGTTTTCTAAATTTCCTACAATTAAGATGTCTTAGATAATGATGATTGTAATAAATCATTATTTTAATTAGAGTTGAGTAGAGGCTTGGTCACTTTGAATTTATGAATTTTTATATTTTAATGGATATAAAGTCTCTTATGATAGTGGAATTGAGGGGATGAGACAAATGTGCACAGATATTTATGACTGGAGTTTCACTAAGACAAATAATAGGCTTTAGTCATTGTCAGTGAGAAATTCATCATATTTCAAGGGTATCTATATTAGCCAGTGACTGAAGAGTGATATTAATGTTCTGGGATATGATTTGGGTTAATTACTATCATCATTTTATTAGGTCTGACATGACTTTTTTTTTTCTAGGAAATATAACTTGTGTAAATCCAAGATTGGTACTAACTATCCTGCTGCAAATGTATTTCTAATGTTGATAGTTAAAACCAACAACTATAAAACCACACTGTCAATAGCAGAATGATCATTTTCCTTACTTTCACAGTATAGAAAGTTTTGCTGTGATTTTTCCTTCCTTTCAGAAAAAACATTTACTTTCCTGGAGAGACATTTAGGATATAGAGGTTCTGAGTAAAGGGGCTGTAAAAATGGGACTCATGAAGTTGCCTCTGAACTTAAAAAGTAAACTGAAGAATAAAGAGATAATACTTGTGGGTAGGGTTCTTGCAAATTAACAAAAACTTTGCACAATGGAAAGATGAAGTCATGAAATTTTCCTATATATGGAAGCACATAGAATCTATTATTCTGAGTGAAATAAGTCAGAGGGAGAAAAGTAGATGCATAATAGTCTCACTCATCTACGGGTTTTAAAAAAAATAAAAGACATTCTTGCAATAATCTTCAGAGACAAAAGAGAGGAGGGCTGGAAGTTCTAGCTCACTACATGAAGCTCACCACAAAGAGTGATGAGTGCAGTTAGAATAATAACTACATTGAGAACTATCATAACAATATGAATGAATGAGGGAAGTAGAAAGCCTGTCTAGAATCCAGGCAGGGGTGGAGTGGGTAGGAGGGAGATTTGGGACATTGATGATGGGAATGTTGCACTGGTGAAGGGGGGTATTCTTTATATGGCTGAAACCCAACCACAATCATGTTTGTAATTAAGGTGTTTAAATACGGATATTAATTAAAAACAAGCAAACAAAAAAACATTGTTTACAATGACACTATGTCTTATCTTTTTAGGTAAGAAAATTCAGGTATAGGTGTGGTTGGTCCAGAGTCTCAGAACCAGCTTTTAATCATATCATAACTTCTAGTGTTTAACATGTAGTAAAGATAAATTGATAGAAATCTCTCGCTATTCTCTCAGATCCCCTAAATCAAAGGCATGTCAGGTAGCTATGTATTATCTCAGTTACAAATCCACTTTCGTTGCCCACTTTTGTGCTACTTTATGTGAACCCTTTAGTCATTATTTCTTGGGCATTCATTTGAGTGGTAGCATAGTACTTCACGGAATTACAAAAAGGTTGAAGGTTCCCTTTCTTCTGCGAGGCATAGATCAGTCAGTCAGTTGTTGTGTATGTAAACATTTTAATGGTATTATTATGTTAATGACTCTACCCTGATCGGTAATTGTGCCCTACCTTAGGGTGTGACCTGGCATTCTGCTCTCACCCTAGGGTGGTACCTGATTCTGCTCCCACCATTGGGTGGTATCTGATCTCACCATTGGGTGGTACCTGATTCTGGGGCATAAAAACAAGGGTCTGTGGAAGGCGAGAGGCTTTTGGTCCTGGACCTATTCTTAGGCCTTTTGGCTTCGGCCTCTTCACGGAATAAAGAGCTGTTTTCTTCGGAAGCCTGACTGCCTGTTGGCTTTCTTCCTGCCGCATTCACCTCAGAACCGCCGGCTGAACAGGGTAACAGACTGTGGTCTGAGCTGGAGGAGAAAGGCCTCATCCCCCATCCCTTCATCAGTCAACCTCTTCAGGGGCTGACTTACAACAGTCAGTAACAGTGGCACTTTACAATGCTCATATCTCCACTTCACTACTTGGTATTATGCTTCACAACTTGGTTGGCTGCTCTTTCAAACCAACTCAAGCCCATCAATATTCTTAATTTGTCTATGCTTATATCTTCTGGTAAATTTCTCAAGCATGCTGTATAGTTCTCACTCTGCACCAAGCGTTCTGCTACTTTATGGTCCAGTCCTATACATTCTGACCAACCAGTCTGCACCCTCCTTGATTTGGGGTACATATTCCTCTGAGACCCATACTTTCCTCAGATAGATCTGGATATCAGCCTGTTAAACTCTCTCTGAGTCTTCAACTCCCTCTATCTTCCTAAAGGCTCTTTTATCTCTTCCCCCCTTTTTAGTAAATAACCACCATCTACTAGTTAGCAGTTCAATTAAATTTTGTTTTGTTTTGTTTTGGGGTCACACTCAGCATCACTCTATGCTCAGAAATCGCTCCTGGCAGGCTCAGGGGACCATATCGGATGCCGCGATTTGAACCACCAACCTTCTGCATGCAAGGCAAATGCTTTACCTCTATGCTATCTCTCCGGCCCCTCAATTAAATTTTGTCTGTTCCAATGATGTGTTTTCCATCTTCTAATGGGATCTTGACCCAAAGATAAGGGACAAGGAAAAGAAGCCTCTTGCAGAAGAAATCCATCGCTACTGAACTTCCAACTCAAGGCCAATACTCTATACTTTTCTTTTCTTTTTTGGGGGGGGGGTCACACCCGGCAGTGCTCAGGGGTTACTCCTGGCTGTCTGCTCAGAAATAGCTCCTGGCAGGCACGGGGGACCATATGGGACACCGGGATTCGAACCAACCACCTTTGGTCCTGGATCGGCTGCTTGCAAGGCAAACACCGCTGTGCTATCTCTCCGGGCCCAATACTCTATACTTTTCAATGTATAGAATACTTACTTTAGTACAGAGTATATCAAACATTCTGTAATCAGTTGCTGAATATTCCCACCAGCATTACCGAGTGAATTGCAAAATAAATATATACATTTTCCTGCCTCCATAATACGAAGGCATTTATCCTTTCAGCAGCGATTTGTTCAGCAACATTGGTGGGCTTGGCACTGAGTAGGTGCTAAATAAAAGAAATGATACTCTGTCTCTACCTTGGAAGTTTATCAGGGAGACAGAACCTGGGTGTGTGAAAAGTTAAACAACAGTGCAATAGAGTTTGCAAGGCAGCAGACGCTCTTATTAGAATTTGCATTGCTTCATATTTCTAGACTAAGTAATGTTGCAGAACACTAGTATTCGGTTCTGTACAATCCCTTCATGATTCTGAGAGCATGGACATTCATTTGTCTTTTCAATTGTTCCCCATTTTCTCTGCATATACAAAACTTGCCAATAGAAATTCAAAGGCGGTGAGTTGTTGAGTCCTGGATAACCAATGAGGCTAGTTTATAGTACTAGAGCTTGAAAATGGAGTTTGAATATGTATACTTTGGGACTTAGACAGCAAGTCTTTTACTCTATAAATTACTAGAAGCCAGCTGTGTGGGATAATGTAAGAGTGGTTTTGTATAATATCTTTGGTTCCTTAGTTTGGAGAATGTTGGAGTTTTTGTCAAGCTATCTTCCATTTAACATGCCTGATTCATAAAGCCAAAATAGATTAATATTTACTATACTATTCCCCCCCCAGAATTATTCTAGTGCACCTCTCATTTTGAATTTTGTACTCTCTTTTTGCATTTCTTCTTAGGAAGTTAAATCCCAGTGCCAGACTACACTTTCACCTTATTGAACTCTGAACCTCTGCTGATTGTGCTTTCTGGAATTCACTCAGCCAGCCTTCCACGCATGTATTTTGAGAATCACTAGTCTTAGAGGTTGCTGAACCTTCATCAAGTCCTGTGACATGTTGTCTTATCTGCAATAGCCTTCTCTTAGAGAATGATGCTACCCTTTTGCATAATAAAAACTCTCTGCCATTTCCTGAAAGAAAAAAAAAAAAAAAAACCTCTGGCTATTTCTATTACACACTTCTTCTATCCTGGACTTGTTTTCCTTTTAACTATCTTTTGTCCCACTTGTTCTTTTTTTATGACAGAGTGCTGGAGACTTCATCCATTGTTTCTGGGGAAAATTATTTGGTACCAGGATAAAACCCAGGGCTCTGGCATACAGACCATGTACTATAGATATTCCAAACCTTTGGCCACCTCCCCTCTTTGTTTAGGGATTCTGTTCTTCCTAGGTGCTTTTTGTTTTTTGTTTTTGTTTGTTTGTTTTTGGGCCACACCCGATGATGCTCAGAGTGACTCCTGGCTATGCGCTCAGAAATAACTTCAGATTGGGGGACCATATGGGATGCCGGCGGATCGAACTGCAGTCTGTTCTAGGTCAGCCGTGTGCAAGGCAAACGACCTACCACTGCGCCACTGCTCCGGCCCTGTGCCTACATGGTTTTAAAGCACATGTACATAGGTGTTTCTGTGAACTGGAATGGCCTTTCATTTTGTTTTAGTTTTTTGTTTGTTTGTTTCAGGACCAGATCTGGCTGTACCCTGGGCTTATTTCTGGCTCTCCACTCAGAGATTACTTCTGGCAGTGTGCCAGGTACCATATGGGTTGCCAGGAATCGATTACATGCAAAATAACTGCCAATAATTATCTACTCAATGCTATTTCTCCAATCCCTGTTTAGCTGGAAAAAAGAATTTTAGTAGATCTGTAACTCTTAAGAAACTCAAGGACTTGAGGTTCAAGAGCATACTTCGCATGCAAAACTCATAGGTTAGGGTGGCCGGAGAGTTAGCATGGAGGTAAGGCATTTGCCTTGCATGCAGAAGGATGGTGGTTCGAATCCCGGCATCCTATATGGTCCCCCGAGTCTGCCAGGAGCAATCTCTGAGCGTAGAGCCAAGAGTGACCCCTGAGTGCTGTGTCGGGTGTGAACCAAAAACCAAAAACAGAAAAACTCATAGGTTTGGTTCCTATTTCATGGTCTAAAAAACAAAAAGAAAAGAAAAAAAAGAATGACTGGATTGGATAAATTGTCATGAGACCTAGGAAACTATGCATATAGGAATTGTGACTATGTCAGAATGGTATAAAGAATACCAGAAAAATTTAACCTCAAATTTGGATTTAAACCACCACTTTCTTTTTTTTTTTTTTTTTTTTTTTTTGGGGGGGGGTCACACCCGGCAGTGCTCAGGGGTTACTCCTGGCTGTATGCTCAGAAATAGCTCCTGGCAGGCACAGGGGACCATATGGAACACCGGGATTCAAACCAACCACCTTTGGTCCTGGATCGGCTGCTTGCAAGGCAAACGCCACTGTGCTATCTCTCCGGGCCCAAAACCACCACTTTCTAGTTGTCACAAACTACTTGTGCTCTCAAAACCTATCTTGCTGTATCTAATATATGAGTTTAATTACTATTCTTAATTGTATATGTTTCTTGTATGTAAAGTGAAATAATGAATATAAAACACTACGTATAACCCATTCCATTCTCCCAGTAGATACCTAGCAATTAATATTTGGAAGGCTAGATAGGGCCCAGCAGTTGGGATTGTGCTTTGCAAATCCTGCTTGGGAATATTTAAACTCAGTTTGCAAAGGTTCTATTTATTGGGATAGACAGTTGTAACTGATAACCAATTTAACTAGAAGAGAAAAATATCCTTCAAATTTGTGTTCGTGTTTGTCCTTGAGGAATGCAGCATAGAAAACAGCAATGTACACTGAACTTTACTTCACCCACTTGTTATCTTGTGCCCTCTCAGTTCCTCAGCCTTTTCATTTCTTGAAACGGTCAATATTTCTTTTTTGCAAGAGCAAGGGAAGACTTGCCAGCAATACTCAGAGGTGATTTCTCTCTGCTCTGAAGTAAACTCACTGATGGTACCTGGGATCAAAATGGAATCAGTTCTATGCAAGGCAGATGCTTTAATTTCCTGAACTGTCTCTCCAACTCCATATAGCATGTAGGGACTGGAGCGGTGGCACTAGAGGTAAGGTGTCTGCCTTGCAAGCGCTAGCCTAGGACAGACCGTGGCTCAATCCCCCAGCGTCCCATATGGTCCCCCAAGCCAGGAATGATTTCTGAGTGCCTAGCCAGGAGTAACCTCTTAGCGTCAACAGATGTAACCCAAAAACAAAACAAAAACAAAAAACATATAGCATGAAGTTCTTCAGTTTTTACCGAGGTCATTCAATCTATTCCAGTATAAAAAAATGGCACACATCACAATTCAGGGATCAGAGTAATACAAAATATATATATTTTGTATATATACAAATACAGAATAAGATGTATCTATGGAAAACACAAAAATTTATATATACAAATATGTCAACATTTGAAAATGCAAATGACTTACTTTATATTTCTAAAAATAATCTAAAAATTTCAAGCGGCCTGAGGGTCCATTAAGGAGAAGCAGAAAGTAGGTTGCCCTGTTCCCATCCTCTGGAGAGATCCACTGTTATCTGCTGTCAAAAGTTTTGAAAGCATTTATAAATATGCACCATCTGACTATGAAGAAGCTCTATAACTATTATAAAGTAGTTGTGACCTTATAAATTTGTCATAGTCATATGTCGTTGTTGGTAGCTAGATTTTTCTTGTTCTTTTTATTAACTATTTCATGGTGTTATACTGAATATCAATACCATCATTTCATTAGTTTATAATGGCCTTCTTTTAGTGGTTAACATTTCTCTTTAGCAAACAGTGTTATATTCCCTTTCCATTTATCTTAATTTTTTTTTACCAAAGGTCATACAAGTAATATTTTAGACATTTTCTTTTACTGTATTGTATTTTTGTGTGTTTGTTTGTTTGTTTGGGGACATACCCAGCAATGCTCAGGGGTTAGTCCTGCACTCAGGAATCCCTAGAGGTAGGCTTGGGGGACCACATAGATCCCCATGGATTGAACATGGGAAGACTGCATGCTAGACAAGCACCCTACCTACTTTGCTAACATTTTGGATTTTGAACTCACTTATTTTTTTTGGGGGGGGGGGAGGAGCAGGGTACAGATAGAAAGTTGTTCATGATTGAGTTCAGTCATATAGTGTTCTAACACACATGCCTTCACCAATGCACATTTCCCATCACCATTGTCCCTAGTTTCCCTTCCCCCTACCCTTCTGCCTGCCTCTATGACCAATATTTTTCTTTTCATATTGTTACTGAAGGTGTATCATGCATATCACTTTACATCCTCTCAGACCCAGTTCTTGTTCAGAGTAATCCTTTCCAACTATCATTGTCATCGTGGTCCATTTTGTGCCTATCTGCTCTTCCCCCAAAACCCCTTTGTAACAAGCTACCTACCATGAACCAGTTAATAATTTTGAAAGGCTCTCACAAATAAAACTCTTTTCCAAATATTCCAGTATCTCTTTGATAATGTTCTCAATAACATGAAACTTCTTTCTGACTTTAAGGTGGTGGCATGGAATGGACTCTGGGAACATTAGTGAAGGGAGGTTGACACTGGTGGTAAGATTGGTACTGAAAAATTATATGTCTAAAACTCAACTATGAATAACTTTGTAAGTCACAATACTTTAAATAATTTTTTTGGTTTTTGGGTCACATCCAGCAGCACTCAGGGGTTACTCCTAGCTCTACGCTCAGAAATCGCTCCTTGCAGGCTCGGGGGACCATATGGGATGCTGGGATTCGAACCACTGTCTTTTTGCATGCAAGGCAAGTGCCTTATTTCCTTGCTATCTCTCCAGCCCCAAAATGCTTTAAATAATTTTTAATTGGGTGGCCATTATTCGTTATATAGCACCCAAGGTTCCTGTGCTGTTATTGAAATTCACTTTTCCTTCTTCCTTTTTCAATGTAGTAATCTGATTACTTCATTCTTTTCAAATGGTTAACTTGTATAAGAACTATTTATAAATGTGTTTATTTTATGGTAGTAATGGTATTATTATTATCTTATACTCATAATGCTAAACACCACCAGAGTGCTAGGATTCTTCCACCTTTATCCCAAGGTCCTTTTATCTTGTGCCTCACAGCTCACCCAACATCTCAGTTCACAGGTCTATTAATAGTATGTGAGGGTTATTTTCAACCAGAATTGTCTTATCCCTGCTTTATTTATATTCTACATATGAGTAAGATCATCTGGAATTTTTCACTTAATTTCTCTTAATTAGCATGGCGTTCTCCATTTTGATCCAGGTTGCAGCAAACTGCAAGATTTCATCTTATTTTAGAGCTGAGTAGTATTCTGATGTGTATATATTCTTGAACCACTCATGTCTGGATGGGCACTTTGGGTGAATGGTTTGCAGATTTTGGTATTGTAAATAATGTAATGTTGTAATGTTGTAATATTGTATATATATATATATGTAATAATATAATATTGTAAATAATGTAAATAATGCTGCATTGAATGAACATAAAGTGCATATGCACTTTAGGGTTAAAGGAAAGCTGTTTTTAAATCTAAAATAAATATCACAACTTAACTTGTTACAAAAATGGAATTAAACATAATGTCTCAATTGGACAGAGGCGCAATTAAAACTCATAGATATACCTTCAAGAAAAGAGCCACCATCAAATTTATCTTGTTTATCACCCTGCCTCTGATTATTCTACACTACTGTGGCCACACTTCCAGAGTCCTAATCTTTTTCAGACTTCCAAGCAAGAGGTATGCTAAAATCATATTTAAAATCATAGATAACCGTCCTGTTGGTTTTGCTGCAAACACTAATGCAAATAATTAAAAATCTCATATGAATATTTTTGTCTTACACTTGGAGACTGAAATAAAAAGTAAAGGATCTTTTATCTTTGGCACAAGCTCACAGCTAAAATTTTGCTATGTTGTTTTTTTTCATAATATCAAAAATTTGTCAAAAAATTGGGAATATGAACTGTTGGATAACTTCATGGTAAGATTGTTAACCTGGAAGAGATGATTATACTCAAGTGCTCTTCCCTAACAGTGAATCCCAAAAGTTTAATTAATGTGATTGCTTGAAGTATTAATTAACTTTTGTTTATTATCTATTAATTTTAATGTAGATATAGCACATATACTTTGCTAGTCTTGGTATTAATTGATATAAGACATTCTAGACATAGAAAAAAAATTATAAAACTAAGTTTGCTGGGCCCAGAGAGATAGCACAGTGGTGTTTGCCTTGCAAGCAGCCGATCCAGGACCTAAGGTGGTTGGTTCGAATCCCAGTGTCCCATATGGTCCCCCATGCCTGCCAGGAGCTATTTCTGAGCAGACAGCCAGGAGTAACCCCTGAGCACCGCTGGGTGTGGCCCAAAAACCAAAAACCAAAAGCAAAAACAAAAACAAAAAAAAAAACCCTAAGTTTATTGTGATGTTTTAGGAAGCCAATCAAGGTTGTTTATATTGAAAGAAAATTTTCCAAATGTATGTGTATATTGTATTACTGAAGATAATGAATGTCGATATCTTTGGTGCTTATTCGGTACATGAATTTGTATGTGTTCTCATGACAATTATAAGGAATTATTGATCCACTCTTTTGTTTTGTTATGAGACACACCCAGTGCTGCTTGGGTTCTTTTCCTGCCTTAGTGCTTGAAGGCAGGTGATGGAAGATGGAGGCAGGGTGTACACTCTTGCAGATAGTTCAGAACCATGCAGTAAAGGGAAATGAATCCAAAACTCCTGAAGGCAAAGCATGTACAATAGACCTTTGAGATATAGCCCCAACTCTATTGGTGATATTTTTATTTCATATTAAAGGGAATTGATTGTCAAGGAAGTTCAGTGGCTTCCTACAGTGAGCAAGGGATTTTGATCTCTGTTGGCTCCAGGGATATAAAGTTGGCCTTGCAGTTTGGTACCATTTGAATAAAGTTCAAATCCATTAATATTATTATCTTGCTGCCCTCTTTCCTCAAGGCAGCAAAGTTTCTTTTACCATTTATAAGAGAAATATTTCTTAATAAAAGAAAAATTATCGGATAAGTTATAGCATTGTCTATGATGGAATTATCTACAGCAGTATAAAAACAAAGTACTACAATATGAAAAAATATAAATGAATCCTATAAATGTAATGATTAGTGAAAGTAGGTCAATAAAGGCTGGCAAATAATTCCATCTTTCTGTGTCAGTGTATATGTTTATGTTTGTTAGAGAGATATAGCCAGAGCCATGGAGATGTATATTTAAGATTTGTGTTTTACTGTTTTTATTATTTTTATTATACCTCATAAATAGATAAAAAGTCAACCACAACACCTATTTTAGGAGCAGGAGAGATAGTCTAGTGGATGAAATGCTTGCTTTCTTGCATGTAACAGACCGATGTTTGCCCAGCCCACCACGAGCCAGCTGTGATCCAAAATAAACAAATAAATACACAAACAAACAAAAAGACCCCCATGTTTCCTTCAGAATCCAAGTATCTAAGAGAGACCACTGTAATCTTGTACCTGCACATTTTACAGTTGAGACCTCCCTTAGGTTCCCAGGTTAGATGTGGATTAGTTGTCTGATTTCCTTACAATGTTAACACACCAGGTAGCAGTTTCAGATTAATTCAGAGGGCCAGAGTTATGACTTAATTCGTTGAACACATGCCTTTGTTGTGTGAGGTATTGATTTGCTCCTGGCAGCATATGCCTCCTTCTAGCACTTTTAGGTGTGACGCCCATAACATGAAATTATTGTTTTAAATTTTTCTTACGGTTCAAAGGAACTTTTTTTACATTCACCCATGCATTAAGTCACTTACACTCGGTTCAGAGCAAAATCTCTAAAGTTCTAATTTCTGGGGACATTTCATATGGAGACAATACTCTCTTCAAAAGTAGGTCTTTATTTCAACCTGATCACAGAATTTTTAGGCACAATGACCAGATTTAAACATCTTCTGAGGCTTAGGGTTTGGTTAAGAAGGCAATAAAGCATGCAATAATTCTACAAAGGTTTTTATCTTAAAGTATAAGGAAGTTTGAGAGCTTCTAGGCTCCTCTCCAGGCTAGCTGAGTAACTGCTCTCCATAGTTCATTGTCTAAACTCCCCTCCCCGCTGAATCTGCACTGGGCCTCATGGAGTGTTGGTCTTGGCAGATTTAAGTTTCTAAAGCAGCTCTCACATTTCCCTCTGCATTTTAAACTTCTAAACTTTTGCAGTGACACTGAGATCTAAGTGATACAATGCTTGTGAAAAGCTGTTTCTAGATCTTTTGTTGTTGTTGTTGCTCTTTCATTTGACACTTTGGCATAGTTCATTTGTTGTGTCTTAAAACTGGTTGCCCTGCTTGTTAGATGCACTCTTTGCAGCAACCATAGACTAATTCCCCCAAAGACTTTGAAGGCTTTCTATTGTCTTTTCTATTCAAACAAAACAAAGCTCCAAGTCAGGTTGACTTTATATTAATACTTTACTAATTTTCACTTCCTATTGCATGAGTCATAGACTTTGAACACATACAGCCAGAAAGAGAAATTTCTCTTCTTGAGGACCAGGGGTTGGTGGTGTTGGCAAGAGGAACTCCTAAGCTCTATGCAAAAGGGCTAACAGCCAGTCCTGGCAATCCTCAACCAGATTGAAAAGCAGAAATGTGGCATTTCTAGGGCTACAGCCCTGTGGAATTTGATTGCCTCTAGGACTATATCTGGTCCTAGAGGAAGATTTGCCACACAAGGGATCAAGATAGGTAAGGTACATGCCCCTACACTAACTCTCTAGCCCTTTCATTTTTCTTTTGCTTTGCTGCTCTAATCCTGTCCTTCCCAATGGGCAATTCTATGCCTCTCACCACACACAGTCCCTCCCCATTTTACACCACAGCCAAGGGTGTTATATCAGTAGCTTCCATGCCATCTGGGTGTTTTCTATATGTTCTGAAGAAGGTAGATGTCCTGTAAGGGGAGGTGGGGGTGGCACGGAGGCTTAGTAATGCATTTCTGAAAAGAGAGCAGTAAGACCAAATGCATTTGTGAACTTCTGATCTAGTAAAAATATATTCTAATCTACATGTTGACACTCATTAGGTGCTCAGTAAATATTAATTGACTTATGTGTTAGTGAGTTAATAAACAAGTGGGTGGATGGTTGATTCAATAGCATTTAGCATTTAAATAAAAGTACTTAATCATTATTAAGTTTGTTCTATATATACCTAGTTTTGTGCTAAGAATTTTATGTGAATGGATATTAAGTTTAGTAAAGTGATGGTAACCTGGGTTTATAGATCGCAGGGATGAATAGAGTGGTGATGGACAGATTTGAATTATGTTTAAGATATGTTTCCTTTGCTTCTTTCATTTTTTACTTCCTTCTATCGTTCTTCTCTCTTTTCTTCATTATCTCCTTACTCTTTCCTTCTTTCCCTTTTCAGCCCTCAAGGTTTATTCCTAGACTATATTTCTTCCACTTTCTCCTATACTCAGGTCTCATCTCATTTCAAACAGCCTAACACATAACTAAATTAAATTTTTTGGCCATTAATCTTAGAATTATGTCAACTCTCTGGATAATTGGGCTGAAATCCCCTCCTTCACCTCTTTTAATAATGCCTGTTGTTCTTTCATAAAACGACATTTGTTATCTTCTCACACCAAGGTAGAATCGAAAATATTAAATCCCAGTCTTAACATGTGAGCCTTACCTTCTTAGAGTTCCCAGCCCATCATGTGAAGCAAGTGGTTTGTTGTTGCTGTTGTTTGTATGCCCAGCAGTGCTCAGAGTTTACTATTGGTTGTATACTCTAGAGACAATATGGAGTACTGAGGATTGAACCCAGGTTAGTCGTGTCTAAGACAAGTGCCCTACCCACAATGCAATGCACTGACCCCAAAGTGCAATTTTTGTTTTGTTTTGGTTTGGTTTTTGGGTCACACCCAGCAGCGCTCAGGGGTCACTACTGGCTCCATGCTCAGAAATTGCTCCTGGCAGGCCCAGAGACCATATGAGATGCCGGTATTCAAACTACCAACCTTCTGCATGCAAGGCAAACACCTTACCTCTATGCTATCTCTCTGGCCCCCAAAGTGCAAGTTTTAAAGCAGGCCACGGACCTAAAGGGTAGCAAATCCTGTGAGAGGGCCTCTGTGAGAGTTGGTATCTGGTGGCACACTTGGTATTGAAGAGGACCCATGACTTGCTTTAACCTAAAGGACCCCCTAGCCTAGGTTTTCTCAGTGCACTGGACTCCTAGGCAGCCTGGATTTGTAGCTACTGTGGATGATTGGCAGTAAATAAACAGTCATCAGAATTATCAGGTATTTTAGACAAATCCGTTTGGATGAGGGGATCAAGGAAAATTTCTTTTGTGAGGTGTTAGGAGCAATATGGACCATACCAAGTGATGTTCAGGGCCTCCTCTTGGCTTTATGCTTAGGGGCTGCTGCTGGCACTGCTGAGGTTCCTCATATTCAGTGCCAGGGATTAAATTGGTATCAGCTGCAAGCAAGAAAAACTCCTTTCCTCCTGCACTTACATTCTGGCTCTAAAGATTTTTTGATAGCATGCCATTGAGTGAAGATCTGAAATGGGAAAACCTGCCTTGTAAAGAGCCCAGCAAAGAATATTTAAATGAAGGGCTATCTGGGTGTTGTGAGCAAAGGCTCAGGGGAAGTGAAATTGCCAGAGAATTTAAGAAAGAGAAAGGAGGAGAAGGGTTGTAGTTGACCATGTGGAATCTTGGCAGCAAAAAGCTACATTTAAAGACTGGGGAGTTAACTCAAGGGGCTGAAGCATGCTTTACATGTCAGTGGTCCACGTTCAATCTTAAGCACTGCTTGGTTTCTGAAGCACACTGGGAGTAGCCCCTGAACAATGGCTGTGTCCCCTTAACCAAAATAAAAATGCATCAGAAACTACATTTAGTTTTTACAAGACCACTACTGCTCAGTGGTTCTCACTTGTTAAAGTTTTCGAATGTTCATATGCTCAGACTACACTCAGATCAGTCAGAACAGTGTTATCTCATTGCTGGGTGTTCTGTTTTTCTTTAAAAATTGTGGGCTAGAGCGGTGGTGCAGGACATAAGACATCTGCCTTGCATGCACTAGCCTAGGATGGACCATGGTTTGATCCCCTGGCATCCCATATGATCCCCCAAGCCAGGAGCGATTTCTGAGCACATAGCCTGGAGTAATCCCTGAACGTCACTGGGTATGGCCCAAAAACAAAAACAAAAAAAATTTTATTTCATTGAATGTTATTCCAGGAGGAGAACTAATGGTCTAACTTGGATTAAGAAAAAAATGGAGGATACTCCAGGAAGTCAGGAGGTCAGTAACATTAGACTGATAGAAAAGAAGGTGGCATAATAGTCTGGACAGATATAGAGGAGAGCAATAGAAAGAAGTGTTAAACAGATTCAAATCATGTTTCCAGGTAGAATCTTACATTGGCCAGAGAGTTAGTTCAAAGTATAGGACAGTTATCTAGCATATGCCCACCTGGGTTCAATCTGTGGCATCACCTAGGTTTCCCAAGCCTACCAGGAGTAACTTCTGAGCACCATTCAGAAATTTCAGAACTTTTGTATGTATGACAAAAAATGCATGAATTAAGCTAACTCCCATGTTTCCAGTTTAGACTAGTGGGTTGAATAAATGACTTTATCATTTTATTGAAATGAAAAATTTTGGGTGATATTGGTTGGTTTAGAGAAGTAACATCACTGAGCATATTGAACTTTGAATCCCCCTGAACATTTGATCTTTCTGTAACCACAAGTAGGTTTTTATTTCTATGTTCCTGATTGGTTACCAGCAGGGTAGGCCTGCCTCTTTGGGGGGAAAGAACAGTTATTCTTTAGTTTGACAATTTGATTGTTGAACTAAAGAAAGCTCAATGTGTTCAGCACCATGCTAAATGTTCATTTGTTCCTCTTTGAGACTAGGTAGGAGTAATCTCCATTTTTACTGAGCATGATAAAAGCCCCCTAATTTGGCAATCAACTTTCTCCTGATCACAGAGCTATCGGGTTGAAGAGCAGAATTTTGAATCTGTGTCTTTGAACATGGTTTCAAAGTTCTGCACTAAACACATACACCAGTGTTACCATATTTTCTGGTGTATACGGCAACTTTTTAACCCATGAAAAACTTCTTCAAAGTTGGGGGTCATCTTATATGCCGGTAACAGCAAACTGAAACTTACTTCAGCTTCAGGGGTGAGTGATCTGCTCCCCTCTTACTGCCGCATCCCATCCAGCTGCCAGGCGTCATCACTCAGTCCTCTGCTTGTCCTGATTCATCTTTCAGGGCACACAGAGGAGCTGAGTTACTGAGCACTGCATTCCATCCAGCCGCTGGGTGTCATCGCCAGTATGCGGCTTTCCGGTGCTCAGTCCTCTGTTCAGCTTTTTTTTTTTTTTTTTTTTTTTTTTGGTTTTTGGGCCACACCCGTTTGGTGCTTAGGGGTTACTCCTGGCTAGGCGCTCAGAAATCGCCCCTGGCTTGGGGAGACCATATGGGACGCCGGGGGATCGAACCGAGGTCCGTCCTACACTAGCGCTTGCAAGGTAGACACCTTACCTCTAGTGCCACCTTCCCGGCCCCCTCTGTTCAGCTTTTATGGGACACAGAGGAGGCACTCTGTTTCCCTCTAGCTGTATTATTAATCACTGCACCCCAGTCAGCTGCTCTTGAAGGATCCCCCCTCCTTGTTCTCAATATAGATCACAATTAAAAAAATCAAAGTCACTCACTACAAATAACAAATGTAAAATGATTGTTAGAACTTCAAAGTCTAGCTTTATTAAACCTATACTGTTAACCTTTGAGGGTTCTATTTTTTTTCTCTTACATTTTTTATTTTCCATTTGGTAAGCATTAAAAGAGAGGTAGTTTTATATGGCAAATATAGCCCAAACCTTATATTTTAACAGGAAAAGTAGGGGGTCAACTTATATGCCAGAAAATATGGTAGGTACTCTGGTTACTACTTAATATGAGTGTTTTGAAGCCATTGTGATGGTATTGCAGGTAGGCATCTGCCTTGCACTCAGTCAACCTGGATTAGATCCCTTATATCCCATACCTCCAAGTACTTCCAGGAATAATATTCATGAGTTAAGAGCCAATAATCTTTGAGCATTGATGGATGTGTCCCCCCAAAAAAATAATTAAATGGGTTCATCACATTGAACTATAGTAGATCCATTCTTATATTTTTCTAAAGAGTGCCTTATTCTCAGCTTATTTTCAATGGCAGCTTTTTAAAAATAAGCTGCTTTCTGGCTAAATGGTATATACACCTTCCCCACTGGGGCCATTTTCTTTCCATCTGAGCTACAGAGGAATTGAAAGATCCTGAGCACTGTTGCTTAAATAAGTAGACTCCATGCTCTATGAAGAAATCATATTATTTTCTCAAAGGAGAAAAAGTTGGCCCAGTGAGACAACGATCGCTGGGAACAAACTTTCTGGTTTCTCATTTTATTCTGCTACAAATGGCTTATTCTATAAATCAAGGCCTGCTGGGAAAGATTTTGTCTTTTTCTCATTGCAATTTAATTTTATCCTCTGTTAAACTCTGGTGCATTTTAAATACAAAGTTGAATTGTTCAGTTAGTATTAATCTGTAGGCCCACCTGGTAGAAGGATGCAGGCTTTTGTTTAGAGTAGTACCTACCGGAAAGAAACTTTTCTCGTTTTTGAATTTGAAGACAGTGGTCCACACAAATAATGTGTGGATGTCTCCTCAACATTGCTGATCAAAGGCTGTTCAAACAGATGCTCATACGCCTTTAACAGTCTCTAGTTTTCACGGCTTTGTCAGTAGAGGAAGTCAGATCTTTAGATGAGTTAATGGGCTGATTTCAGAGGATAGTGACAAGGAGAGTTGAAGTCCCTCTGACAGGATCAGGCACCAGAACTCTCGTGTGAGTGGCTGGCTTATAATCGGAAATGCCCTGTGAGCTATTGCATCGGAGACTAGTTTGATACTTAATCGATCTTCAGAGACTACCACAGTATTGAAGCAATCATTCAGTGCTCCAGAGGAAGCACAGAATAGAGATCACCCCTACAAAAATAAGTAAATAAGTAAATAAGCTTTGGGGGTCTGTAATTATTTTGTTCTTGCCTGTGTTAGCTGTGAGTCAGAAACTACAGCTGTTCCCTCCTGTGCATTTTTGCTGTGCCCCTTGCCTGAGGACACCTCTCACTATGATTGTCTTAAGTTTTGGTGCTGCGATTTATTATTATTACTATTAGTTTTTGGTTTTTGGGTCACACCCAGCAGCACTCAGGAGTTACTCCTGGCTCCATGCTCAGAAATCGCCCCTGGCGGGCACAGGCGACCATATGGGATACCGGAATTGGAACCACCATTCTTCTGCATGAAAGGCAAACACCTTACCTCCATGCTATCTCTCCAGCCCCAGGTGCTGCGATTTATTGTTTTCCAATGTTTGTCTAAACCTAAAAGCTACTGAAAACTCTGTCCCAAAATTGATCATCAATGTTTATTTGCTCCATTTGGGATTTGCTCATTATCACTGCCAAATTTTCCAGCTTGGAACTTGAATTCCCACCACATTGCTTTCCCTAATCTCTCCCTTGAAGTTCTGCTTAGAGCATAATAGCTCAGGTCACAGAGGGCCACAGAACTGCCTATAATATCGATAATAGTCAAAGAGGATATATTAATTTCCCCTTGCCAGTAGCTGAGAGTGACTCCATTTTACCTGATACTATCATACATTCTCAATAAGCCTAAAGTTCCTAGGAGCTCTACTTTTGAATTGCTGGCCCACAGTTTTCATGGGGTCATTAGATACCCCAGACCTTTGAAGGAGATAAAGGCTGTACCTAAGACAAGGGTCAAATATGTATCCTAAAAGATCTGAAAAAGTCTACCAGCCTGAGTGGGATTGCAAGATGTTGATCTTATTTTAGTCACATAAGTGGGCCCTAAATTAACAACGCATCTCTGGAAAGCAATTGAGAAGCTTCTAATATGTATGAAAGGCATGAAAATCCAGTTTTCCTATAAAGTTTCCCCCAACAAATATAGACAAATATTCCTATGCAAAACTTCTCCCTGACAGGGAAATTTCTTTCTATTCTCTTGCCAATACACATGTTTATCTTTTGGAGACTAAGTCTGAGCATCCTCATTACTCAGTATTTTCATTTCTGAAGATATTGAAGAGCCTGGAAAACTTGGACCACCACCATTAAGCTTGCATCAGTGACACCAGAAAATAATGATGTATCCCTTCTCTGGGAAGGTTGGGCCCTTCATTCTTCATGACTTAGAGTTAGCTGAGAGCATTGTGATTTTTTAAGTATCAGAGCCTGATTATAGAAAATGGTTATCTGTTGCCATGTGTGTAGGCATTCTTTGTTGCTCTCTAACTTGAAGCCAGACTTTAAATCCTTGCTAGTAGTTTTCTCTAATGTCACTATTTACTTCACTGAAATGAGTAAGTCAAACAGAAGAGTTTGCTAATAAGATGATGGTTACTTGGGCAGCCTATTCATAAAAGTGTTTTTATTTTTCCTTGACTACGTCCTACTGATTAAAAGTTAGTCACAATCGCTTCTCGGCCTTTGGGCTAAGATCAAGTGTAGTATCTGTTCTTATCAGTCTAATATCTGATACGTCGTCTATTCGACGACAATATATTAAATGGATTTTTGGCACTAGGAACTGGAATAGGAGCTTGCTTCGTCCATTCCACGTATCGATCTGGTATTGCAGTACCTCCAGGAACGGTGCACTAAGATAAATAAATAAATAAATAAAGTCATAAAGTCAATCTACCCCCAAAGATATAGATTACACAAGGGTCTGGATACCTGGTTCAAGATCATTGGTAACTCTCCGACTTCACTCTCACAACAAGAAATAGGTTCATGGTGCATATTTGTTGAATGAATAATTTTAAGAGTTAGATTTTATGAATTGGGCTAAAGATACTATGCATTTTCTTTTTTTTTTTGTTGTTGTATTTGGGCCACACCCGGTAACGCTCAACGCTCAGGGGTTACTCCTGGCTATGCGCTCAGAAGTCGCTCCTGGCTTGGGGGACCATATGGGACGCCGGGGGATCGAACCGTGGTCCGTCCAAGGCTAGCGCAGGCAAGGCAGGCACCTTACCTCTTTGCGCCACCGCCCGGCCCCGATACTATGCATTTTCCCCATAACCTCCTTATGTAATTTTTAGATGAATAAGATTATTTTAGTATGTTATGTGCGCCATTTACATAGTAGCCACATTTCTTCTTTTTTTTTTTTATATATTAATCTTTTTTTTTTTTTGACCAATGATTACAAATCATTCACAGTAGTATTTCAGGTACATAGTGACATTGAATCAGGGGCATTCCCACCACCAATGTTGTCCTCCCTCCATCCCTGTTCCCAGCATGCATCCCATATGGACCCTCCTTTGCCCCTCCCCCTGGGCTACTAGTATAAGTGGTCCTTCTGTGTCTAGCCTGTTGTAGATTGGGTATCGATTCTGTTGTAGTTGGCTTTGGATTTGGTATTCAAGTTTGATCATTTTTTATTTCTACTCAATGTTCATATGACTGTTTGGTCTTGGTGCCCTCCATTACTTCCCCCTCAATTTGTGAGGCAGAACATTTCTTCTTTTTTTTCTAATACTTTATTTATGTACCATGGTTACAGAATTGTTCATGATTGAGTTTCAGTTATACAGTATACACCACTCTTCACTAGTGCACATTTCCAGCCACAAGTGTCCCCAGTTTCCCTCCCACCTTACCCCAGATTGGGGGGGGGCAGATATTTTACTTTCTTTCTCTCTCACACACACACACATTTTTCTCTCATTCTCTTTATATCTGTCCTTCACTCTCACGCTCTTTTGTTTTTTTCTTTTGACACTGTGGTTTGCACTACTGTTAATGAAGAGGTACCATGCATATCACTTTATCCCCTGTCATCATCCAGTTCTGATCTAGAGTAATCAGTTCCAACTATCATTATCATAGTAGACTCTTCTTGACCCAAATTATATTCCCAGCTCTTTGCGGCAAGCTTCCTATCATAGACTGGTCCTCCTAACCCTCATCTCTATTGTCTCTGGATATTACAATACTATCTTTTTTCCTTATATTCCACAAATGAGTGAGATAATTTTATGTCTATTCCTTTCCTTCTGACTTATTGCACTTAGCGTGAGATACTGTTTATCAATCCATGTATAAGCAAATTTCATGGCATCATTTTTCCTAACAGCTGCATAGTATTACACTGTGTAGATTTACCACAGTTTCTTCAGCACTCATCTATTCTGAGGCACTTGGGTTGTTTCCAGATTCTGTCTATTGAAATGATGCAATGAATACAGGAATCAGAGAACTTTTCTGCATGGTATTTTTGGGTACCTAGAGTATATTTCCTAGGAGTGATATGGATCATATGGTAGCTCAATTTCTAGTTTGTTTTGGAATATCCATATTGTTTTCAAAAAGATTGGATCAGTCTACATTCTTACCAGCAGTGAATGAGTTTCTTTCCCCACTCATCTGCACCAGCATTGGTTGTTCTTGTTCTTTGTGAATTGTGCTAGTCTCTGTCACCACATTCCTTCTAATATCACCTAGATAGTTGGCTACTTATAACCAAAACAATAACCTCAACTACTCTGAAGGAGGAATTTTTCAACTTGGTGACCCTTTTGATCCTTTGTCTTTTATGCTTTTCTTGCTGCATACACGGTGAGATTTAAAGCGATCCTGCATAGTGCTTTCAGGGTTTTAGTAAATGGAGTGCTCAGAGCATCTTTTTGCTTCAAGGGAATGAAAAAGCAAAGGTGAGAGTTCATATCTAATGTGTTTTGGTTGAAGTCACTTGCTACATGTGTAAATAGTAGGCTTTGCTTGCTCCCTGGAGCCTTTGATATCCTTGGGGCTTTTCGGTACAGTGCAAGACTATTAACAGGAAAAAGTCAAAGCTGTCAGCACTGCCACACCAATAGAAACTCACAGGCAAGTGACTGAAACCTGAAATAAGCCTCTTCTGCTTCAATCCCATCTATCTGCCCCTACCCCCAGGCCTCAAAAAATAAAAAGGCAAAAAAACTCAAAGGTCATGACAGTATCTGTACAAAAAAAGCTTGCACTCTAGCTTAAAACTCTAAGTCCTACTTTTGTTAGGTTAAGGTCTCTGCTTCACTTCTTTCCAGTTCAATAACAGTCTTCGATTTAAGACTGGCAGAGGTGGAGCAGGTTCTGGGCCCCTTCCTAATTTGCTATCTAGCTGCCCTACTCTTTTCTTGGCTTGAGATGCAATGCATTAAAAAGACAAAGAAGTCAAACCACCCTGTGGCTTCTATGTAAACTCTGTTTGCCAGCTGTCACTGCCTGCCCACTCCTCTTTCTTCTGCATTGACCGAAATCGAGTGTTGCATGAGTTCAGAGCCAAGAGGAAATGGCATTGTGTTCCCACCCTGGGACATTTTGATCATCATGAAATGAGAAATTGCCTGAATGAACCAAGGCACATCTTCTACTGGAAAGATCTGTGGTTGAGTAGATTGACTACTATATCTCACTGTTACCCTGTTGGGTTGTTTTCAAACCACACTCAGAAGTGCTTACAGGTCACTCCAGTAGTGCTTTGGACCATGCAGTGCCAGAAATTAAACCTGGGCTCCCACAAGCAAAGCATCTATAGAGCCCTTTGAGCCAGTCCTTGCCCAGTGAGGCATAAATACTGCAAGGAGGTGAAGGCAAAGAAGTAGAGAAGAGCACTGGATTCATTTTTTCCATGACCTTCTCTGGCCACAAATCTCATTTCTCTGAAGAGGAATAACTTGTGAATTGACTTGTTTCTACTAATATTAAGAATAAGGAAGCCATGTCAATGCCTCAGCTCTATTTGAAGAGGAAGGATGACTCCTATTAGCATTTATAACTGTGTTGCTTTTACATATTAATTTTTTTTTGAATGGCTGAGGATTTGGGTGTCTTCTTGTCTGCTGAAGGAAACCAGGAATATGTGCTGTCAGTGTTAGATAATAAATGATGAGATGGGGCCATACCCTTTCCCTCTGGCAGGAACACTTCCTTCTCGGATGAGATGCCACTGTGCTGTTACGCATATCTATGAGATTAGGATGGAATTATGATTCTGGAAATGTACTATTTGAAATCAAACCAAGCCTCCTGGCCAGGAGTCTAGACTTGACTTCTTGCTGATTGGAAGAGCCAAATTCTTTATTTTATAAAAAGTTGTCTACTCTGGTTTGAAGAGATAGTAGTTCAATATGTAAGATGTTTTCCTTGCACATGGCCAACCTGGGATGATTCTCAGTACCCCAGATAGGTCCCTGAATATGACCAGGAGTGATATCTGAGCACAAAATGGAAAAAATCCTTAGCATCACCAGGTGTGGCCCAAAAATGAAAAGAAAAAAAATTAAAAGTTCTTTACTTCTCAAAGTTTCTTCTTTCTCTACTATAACCTATTCTGAGTGTGTTTCTGCTTTTCTCTCTGAATTTATTCCTGGATAATTTTAGATGCTAAATGTGCAGTCTTCTCATATTTCTTCTTGTAACAACTTGGAGAAAATAGAAAATACTGGGTTGTCAGATAGGACAAAGAAAAGGGTCTACATTGCCAACTGAAACTTGATGTCATACAAGAAGAAAAGTGTATTTGTGAGAATGAAAAAGGAAACTTGAAAACCAAAATATGTAGTTAATAGTTTGCTGTCATTATCTTCTTGAATAGAGAAACACATTCCCTAAATTATTGAGTATTATTTAGTGTATTAATAAAAGAATCCCACTGATTCTTTGTACTTGGATAAGGTCTAACTGAAATGTAGCTGTGAACAGATAGCCAAATTATAAAAGATTTGTACCAGGAATTTTTTGATAGCAACAGAGGTTAAAATCTGGGAAGTAGGTGCTCTGTTCATTAGCACATACACCAAAATGTAAAAAAAATACAGATAAGATTTCATGGCCAGTGTACAACATCTGACATATTAAAGTCAGAATAAGAGAAACTGCACCAATGTTGGTTCATTCTCTTTAGTAAGAACTAGGGAAGGAGAACAAAATCCCATCTAAAATAATATATCTAAAGTAATAAATTATAATTTCTCATGAGAAATGCTTTGCTGTTATGCTGATGACACTTTAGGTTCAGAATGCTCAGTTACCTGCTAATCATCAGAAAGTTGGTTCATCATCTCTGCAATGCAGTAAGGCCTGCTCTTACTGTTTGTCGTTTTCCTCTTCAGTTCACCTTCAGACATAAATTCCTTATCCCACAAGAGGTTGTAGACTGCTTGTAACATTTATAGGTCTATAGGAGTAGCTAATGAAGTCCAATTTAAGGCAAATAGGTTGTCTTGGCTGTTCTGTTTAGCAGATGGGCTGGCTGTGGTAGATTGAAGATTGTTAGAAGCCAAGTCAAAAGCTAAGTAGTAGGGGCTGGGAAGGTGGCGCTAGAGGTAAGGTGTCTGCCTTGCAAGCGCTAGCGTAGGACGGACCGCGGTTCGATCCCCGGCGTCCCATATGGTCCCCCCAAGCCAGGGGCGATTTCTGAGCGCATAGCCAGGAGTAACCCCTGAGCGTCAAAATGGGTGTGGCCCAAAAACCAAAAAAATAAATAAATAAATAAAGCTAAGTGGCACAGTGAACAGGAACAGTAAATAGCACAGTCTGACATGTAGTTTGGTGGAGCTTTTTGCCTCCATTTATTTTTCCTCGGAAAGAAAGTTATTATGGGGCCGGGCGGTGGCGCTAAAGGTAAGGTGCCTGCCTTGCCTGCGCTAACCTTGGACGGACCACGGTTTGATCCCCCGGTGTCCCATATGGTCCCCCAAGCCAGGAGCAACTTCTGAGCACATAGCCAGGAGTAACCCCTGAGCGTTACTGGGTGTGGCCCAAAAACCAAAAAAAAAAAAAAAAAAAAAAAAAAAAAAGAAAGTTATTATGAAGTTCAGATTTTTTCAGCAGTAGTATCAGTTTGGCCTTGTGCTCTAATTGAAATGTCTTCATTTCTTGTCTTGCTTATGTCTTCATATGTTTTGGTTATGTCCAGAGGCAGCTTAGAAACATTCTTGTTTTGTTTTGTTTTGCTTTTGGGCCAAACCCAGCATTACTCAGGAGTGAATTCTGGTTCTGCACTCTGGAATCACTCCTGGCTATACTCAGGACCACATAGGATGGCAGAGATCAAACCTGGCTTATGCTCAAGGCAAACATCTTGCCAAATGTACTATCTCCCTTAGTACCTTATCTCCCTTCTAAGGCAGCTTAGAAGCTGTTTTTTGTTTTCTTTTTTGTTTTTTACTAGAAGTTCTCTGACATGTTTCTAATGCTGTCCTTTTGAATGTTGTTAATACTATGAAAGCAACTCTGAAATGAAAGTGTTAGCAACTAACAGCATAAAATCTGCAGGGTAGTACAATGTCATAATGCTGTTTTTTTGTTTTTGTTTTTGTTTCTTTTGGTTTTGGTTTTGGTTTTGGGCCACACCCAGTGATCTCCGGGGCTACTCCTGGCTGTGCGCTCAGAAATCTTTCCTGGCTTGGGGGACCATATGGGATGCTAGGGGATCAAGCCAAGATCCATCCTAGGCTAGTGCGGGCAAAGCAAACACCTTACCACTTGTACCACCACTCTGGCCCCAGAATGTCCTTTTTGTTCCTTCTGTTTGGATTTTGGATTTTGGCCACACCAAGTAGTACCCAGGAGTCACTCGTGGCTTTTCACTCAGGGATTGAGTCTCAGTAGTCCATGTACAAAACTAAATGCCTAATCTGCTGGCTCCTATTCTATTTTTTTTATTTGTTTATTTGTTTTCTCTACCGCATTTTAAGCTCCTTTGGTGCATTACTTCCTTCTCAGAATTACTCTGCAACTCCTTTGATCTTAAAGTGGAAGGAAGCCCATATCAAGACCAAATAAACTTCTCATGTGGCTGAAAAAAAAATGCTGCTTGTTCTGTATTGAGTGGATGTCAAATAAAACATGAGTTTGTATCTTTTGAAATTCAAACTCAAGTAGATACTACATTGAGAGCCAAGTACATTGAGAAGGTCAGGGATAAAACTGATGTTGTTTGATTGTCATTTAATTTGAGTATTTGGGTCAAGTTGTTGTTCCACAATATTCATTGCATGTTTAATGTTATACTTGTCTTCAGCATTATATTACAAGCTTTACACACATCTATTTCTCAAAATATCATTATGTGGGACACGCCAGGAGTTGGTCCCTTGCACTGGCATGTGATGGGCACTGGGCTGGACAGCTAGCCAAAGAACCCCGGGTTTTTGTTTGTTTGTTTGTTTGTTTTTGAGTCACACCCGGTGGTGCTCAGGGGTTACTCCTGGCTCTACACTCAGAAATCGCTCCTGGTAGGCTCAGGGACCATATGGGATGCTAGGATCTGAACTACTGTCCTTCTGCATGCAAGGCAAATGCCCTACCTTCATGCTATTGCTCCAGCCCCAGTAGTAACATGTTTTTTTTCACTACCCCGAGTTTTGGAACCAGGATAGACTGGAGAGAGATCACTATTTTAATCAACAAATTACTTGACAGGCCAATAATCTCCAATATTCCCTTGCTTTTTCCTTATCCATCATCTTGATCCCAGCCAAATAGCCAACAATTGAGTTTGTGGGCTTACTAGGGCATTGTTGTACATCTTTCATTTATCGTTCCATAGAAACTGAGTCAGACCCCTAGTCTAAGCTTGGGTAATAAAGCACAGAGATACTATAATCACAAATGGCCAGAAATTGAACCTGGATTGGGTTATCTTTTACATAAACTACTAGTGTTATTATTGGGTATAAATAATGAATTAAAATAATTTTCTAGTAACAAACTACAACAACCATTATTTTAATACTTTTTTTAAAATTTTTTATTAATATATTTATTTAAGCACTACGATTACAGACATGCTTGTAGTTAGGATTCTGGCATAAGAAATTACACTTCTTTTACCAGTGCAATCTTCCCACTGCCTGATCCCCCACATCCTTCACCCCCCTGTCCCGCATACCACCTCCTGTCTTCAAGACAGGCATTCTATTTCTCTCACTCAGTACTATTGTCATGATAGTTGTTAGTACAGTTATTTCTCTAACTTCACTCACTAGTCTTTGTGGTAAGCTTCATATCATGGGCTAGTCCTTTCAAACCTCATCTCTATTGTCTCTGGGATATTTTCTAATTTTGTAGAGTGACTGACCAGTTCTTTCTGTCAAGTCCAACTTAGTTGGTTTCTGCTAAACTCAGTGTTGTTCAACTAAAGCTGCATGGTTTCATTTGACTTACCTGTCTAGTAGTTGGCAGGCTAAGGAGTCTTGAATGACCTTAACTGGAATTGCCTCTGTCCTGTCTATGGTTTTTCATTCATCTACGTGCAATTCTCTGTTAGTAAATTCAGTATCTAAAAGAGTAACAAGGGAGCCTATACCTCTGCTTTTGTTTATAGTAAAGCCTTTGCCTGCACATTGCTTCTTAATGTCCCATTGCCCCACCTGAGCCATGAGTCAAGACTAGTAGTATCGAAGAGTGAGAAAGTTGACATGACTTTTGATGAGAGGAGGGGCAAAGTCATATTGAAAAAATACATGTGATGGGGATAGCAAGCAAGATTTTGTGGCCATGTTGTCAATTCTTACAGATAAGGTGTGAATATATCTACTGGATTAAATCTATAACAGTAAAAAGGGAGATGACCTATGTATTGATAACTTCCACTTAAAATGAGATATTTCTGTGAAGTCTTATTACACTACTTCTAAATTTGGCCATATTGGGTCCAGATAGTACAAAGGCTAAGACACTTGTGATACACAGGGCCAACTCCAGTTCAGATCTTGCACCACATATTGTCCCTAAGTATTGCAAGGAGTGACCCCTAAGCATAGTAGCCAGGGGTAGCTCTTAATCAGTGACAGATATGTTCCCCAAAACAAAACATACAAATTGGATAAAGTTACTGGTAGACTCTTAAGTTGTAATTTCATTTTTGTTCAAGTTACATTTTTTTACCTTTGATACATGTTGCAAGTAAAAAAAATTTATTTCTAAATGTTCTGTTTTGTCTTTCAAGAATATTTTATGCCTCAGCAAGTATGGTAAGACCATAGCTAGATGCGTTCTGTCATAGCACTTGGAGATATATCTATGACAACTTACAGCATTTCATTTTTGGAATCTGATCAACTAGATTCCTATTCACTGTACTTAAAAAAATTACTTACCTGTAGTACTTGCAACAACGAGTTATTGAAGTGGAAGGTTCATGCCCTAAATTTAAGGCATTGGAGAGATGTGGATCTAGAAGGCAAACACCTACACAGGAAATAACACACGGTTAAGGGAATAAAACAGATTCAGGAACTCCCACACACAAGCCTTTCTCTTCTAAGAAGCAGATAGCTCAATATAGGAAAACCAAAACACAAGTGGTTTTTCCCTGAGACCCAGGGTCTTTATTAACACATGCCAGACCACATCCTGGGGTGGAGAACAGGTGGTTTAATGCACCAATCCAAAGGATGCTTCCATTCAAAGGTGTTTCCCACCAATGAGTAACAAACCTATCCTGAGTGGAATGGAATCCGGTTAATCCAACATGTTACCAAATTTTACATTAGTTTATGAACATAACACCATATAGAATGCCACTTGTATTTGAATTTAGCCATAATGCAAGCCGCAGGTTTCAAACTTTTTAAAACTTTTTAAACAGGGGGCCAGTTCACTGTCCTTCAGACTGTTGGAGGGCCAGATTATAGTAAAAACAAAAATTATGAACAAATTTCTTTTTTTTTTTTTTTTTTTTTTGTGTGTGTGTGTGTGTGGTTTTTGGGTCACACCCGGCAGTGCTCAGGGGCCACTCCTGGCTCCATGCTCAGAAATTGCTCCTGGCAGGCACGGGGGACCATATGGGACGCCGGGATTCGAACCGATGACCTTCTGCATGAAAGGCAAACGCCTTACCTCCATGCTATCTCTCCGGCCCCCTATGAACAAATTTCTATGCACACTGCATAAGTCTTATTTAGAAGTGAAGAAACAAAATGGGAATAAATACAATATGTGGCCCGCAGACCATAGTTTGAAGACCCCTGATGCAAGGGATTAGGTATTACTATTCATCATTTATCCATCTTACCTTTAGTTCATTTACATCTTGACTAGGTAATTTTTTACTTTGGTATTTATTCTGATAGGATTTCTAAATCAGCCCTATTTCTACCCACTTGATGCCAGTAGCCTCCTACCTATACCTACTTGCAACAAGAGAAAGTGTCTCAGAACATGGTTAAATCTCCTGAGTGGGAGGTGTGATGGGGCACAAAAACCATTTTGAATTGTGAACCACTACTTTAACCTGGACATGCTTAGGCAGAGGAAAGAAAGATATTTTGAGGTGTGTTATGACCAGGGAGAAAAACTACAAATAGTAAACCCAGCAGGAGATCTGGAAATGGGGATGAGTGTAGAAACAGTTCCATTATTTTAAAACTTAAATCCAAGATTTTACCAGGATTCTTCTGGGTTAACTAAAAAGCATCAAAATTGATCTTGCTATATACTGAATGGTTTGTCAAATTCTCTAGGCCATTGTGTTAAAAGTGCATAAAATAGAAACCTTTGCTGGAAAAATAATTTAGGAGCTATTCTGATTACAGGTAATGGATTATGGAAAGTATTTGGGAAAAGTTAAACATACAAAAGTAGAAAAAGTTGTATCCTCACTATAAGACTCATTACCCTAGAATGTAAATGAATGATTAAAAGCTAGTCTTATTGACTCTCTATCTTCTATCAGTGCCTGGACTATTTTGAAGAAAATCTAATTTTATTTGTGACCATTTAAATGTGAATAAAACCCCCAAATTATGGTATTTTGGAAGAATTTTTATTTTTCAAGGAAAATACAAACATGAAATGCAATGCTGGGTAATATATAGTTAAGTAAAGAATGGGTAAAGATCAAATCAAAGAGTCTAAGTCTAAGTCTAAATTAAAAGCCTGGAAGAAAATAAAGGCAAAGAACACTGTCCTTCCCAGCTGTTCTCCTTCTTGCCTTACCTACTTTGATTTGTAGAAATTTTCTTTGTGATATAGAGTAAGGCATAGGGGACTACAACCCTTTGAAGAAAAGTAAAATATGTTCTAAAAAGAAGAGAAAAAGATATAGTTGCAAATATTGAAATCTGGAGTCAGAGAGATAGTACAGTGGGTTGTGGCTACATTTTTTTTTATTTAAGCACAATGGTTACAAACACATATGTAATTCAGTTTCAGCCATAAAATGCACACCTCCCTTCACCAGTCCAACTTTCCCACCACCATTGTTCCCCATTTCCCACCTCCCTCCATCCCCTGCCTGTCTTTAAGACAGGTACTATGTTTCTCTCTCTCTCTTTCTCTCTCTTTCTCTCTATATATAACTACACTAGCATCTAGCATGACAACTATATATATAATTATACATATATTATATAGATGACTATATATAATTATATACAGTTGTCATGCTAGATGCTAGTGTAGTTATTTCTTTAACTGACTTACCACTCTTTGTGATAAGCTTGTTATCATAGGTTAGTCCTTCCAGCCCTCATCTCTATTGTCTCTGGGTGTTAATATTGTCTTTTATTCTTATTTTTTATATTGTCTTTTTTTTAAATCCCACATATGAGTGAGTCAATTCTGTGTCTATCTCTTTCCCTCTAACTCATTTCACTCAACCTAATAGTCTCCAAATCCATCCATGTATAAGCAAATCCATAACTTCATTGCTTCTAACAGCTGCATAGTATTCCATTATATAGATGTACCACAGTACTTCTTAGTTGGGCATCTGGGTTGTTTCCAGATTCTGGTTATTATAAGTAATGCTGCTATGAACATGGGAGGACAAAAGGCATTATTGTATTGTAGAATCCTAGCTCATATTCCTAGGAGTGGTATAGCTAGATCATATGGGAGCTCAATGCCCAATTATTTTAAGGAATATCATATTGTTTTTCAAAAAGGTTGGACTAGATGGCATTTTTACCAGCAGTGAATGTGAATTAAAAAAAGTATTGTTTTCATTTAAGGCATTTGCCTAGCACCTAGCTGTCATTGGTTCAATCTCCAATACCACATATCGTCCCCTTGTGCACTGTCAGAAATAAGCTCTGAGCACAGCTGGTAGTTCCCTCAACCTTCACCCCAAACCCAGAATATAATTATTAAAATCTTCTATGATGGATTGTTCTCAAATGTCTCTCAATGAATTTACTACTCAGGATGTACTTTTAATAAAACAAAGCAAAAAGAGATTCATTCACATAGGTATGTCTTAAAATTTTTCTGGGACAGTGGTATTTCTCTCCTGTTCTAGTGTTCTGTGAAGTTTCTTTTGATTTAGACTTCCTTGCTTGATTTTATTACATCGTTAATCTCTTTAGTTCGGTGAGACCTAAGCAGCCTCCTTGATAGCATCCATTCTCTCCCCCTTCCCTTTAGAAGATTAAACTGAGACTGTTGTGTCTGATGCCAGAATAGATTTAACCGATCATGTTTCCTTTACATGTAGGTCAGTCCAAGGGACAATTCTGCACTGGATCCTATTATCCATGGGTTGAAGGGCGTCGTACATCATGGTAAGTAAGCCATGTATACTTTCTTCTGCTGTGATGTGAAGGGCTAAAATGCCCACCTGAAGGAATGGGGTTATCTCGCAGAGCACAGAGGGTGACACCCATTCCTCATGCTTTGATGTTGAAGGGCATGAAAGCCATTATTTGATGAGTAGAGAGCCTGCCCATTTATTACCTGCAAATGGATCTGGGTTAACAGTAAGCAATTTGTTTCTCTTCAGGTATCACTTGGAATGCATATGTTATAAATCAGAATGCCCTATGATGCACTACCTATATGCATCGAACCTGCCATTTGTGCCATATCTTTCCTAGAGATATTCTTTGGGGCATTTTTTTTTTCATTTACAAATTTCTCGATGTGCCTCTCCAATTTAGGGAGGACATTTAAGTAGCCGTGACAAATTATTAAACTTAGCTACATGTGAACAAGCGTCATCAGCTACTAGAATGGAAAGAGCTGGGTCTCTGCTCTGTACAGCAGACATCTTACCCCCAGGCAGAAAGCTGGGAGAGAAGAAAGTAAGATAAATGAGTTCTGTCTTTACCAACTGGTTTTTATTGGAGGAATTTCCCTGCAACTTTATTATCAGCAATGCATCATTACCTATGGCATCAGGATCCTCTAATTTCCAAAGTACCCTTGTGGAAGGGAGGTGTCGAAGGTAGATGTAATGTAGCAATTTGCAAAGTTTTAATAATCTAATTAGAATTCCAGAGACATTGACAGAAATAGCTTTAGTAACCATAATAAATCTCCCCTTCATCTCTGAGGCTGTGATAAAATGTCTTCGCACCTTTCTGGAAAGATTGTCTTTTGACATTAGCCAACTCTGCAGAGCTTAACAAACATTGTGTCTCCCATCCACCCACCCTCCTTTCTGGGAAACTGCAAGCAGTTGTCAGTGTTTATTTGAAGCAAGTAGCATTTTAGGTTAATTGTTTAGCTTTTAAAAGTGCTCAACCATGTGGCAGGTAACAATAATAAACCTAGTAAAAGCAGGAAAAGAGGGCGACTGGAAACACCTCACAGAAGTGTACACTGAAGAAAGCTGCCATCTCTTCCTTTTAATTCTCCAATTTAGGGTTTGCATTTGAAAGCATACCCCTCACATTGACCTGGGAAAAAAAGGTTCTATGGTTGTCCCTCCTTTGGCCAAAAAAGATCTTGTTTGCGCATGTGTGTTTTTTCTACTGGTAGCAATCCTGATGAGAGGGTGGTAAAGGGATGTGTGTCGTCGTCGTTGTTGTTTTTTATTTATTTATTAATTAATTAATTCATGGGCCACAGCCAGAAGTGCTCAGGGGTTACTCCTGGCTCTGAGCTCAGAAATTGCTCCTGGCAGGCTCAGGGAATCGAACCTGGGTCCCAGGTTGGCTGCATGCAAGGTCAACTCCCTACTACTGTGCTATCACTCTGACCCCCAAGGATGTGCATTCTTATAGTAAGCGAGCCTCAGAAATACCAAGGAGGCTGGTGTTGTGGGCAATGTGTTGTTGTGTACTCAAAGCCTCTTTTCCATCATCTTGAACACTTAGTTAACTAAACTCCTTCAAATTCCATAGCATACGTTATGAGTTTGGGAATTCTATATGAATTAAAAATATCTTTTCCCCCAACTCTTCTGATTTGTGGGCCTTTATTTCCTCCCAAAAATCAACAAACTAAAAAACCAAAAATAAGGGCCCGGAGAGATAGCACAGCGGCGTTTGCCTTGCAAGCAGCTGATCCAGGACCAAAGGTGGTTGGTTCAAATCCCGGTGTCCCATATGGTCCCCCCGTGTCTGCCAGGAGCTATTTCTGAGCACACAGCCAGGAGTAACAGCTGCTGGGTGTGGCCCAAAAACCAAAAAAAAAAAAAAAAAAAAAAAAAAAAACCAAAAAAAAAAAAAAACAAAATACAAAAAAAATAAATAAAAATAAAACCAGAGATAGTTCTGCTTTACATGCGAGAGACCCAGGTTAGATCCTTAGCAGCACATGACCCCCTGTATCACTTGTAACACTGCAGCTGGTGCCAGAGTGTACTAAAGCTACTTGCCTTGCCCGGAGACCTGACCAACAGTTGGATCCCTATCACCACAGATAATCCCCGTAGCTCCACCCAGGATGATCTTGGAGTGCAAAGCTAGGAGTAAACTGTGAATATCACTAAGCCTGGTGCCCAAAATAAATAATCATTATAAAAATAAAATAAAAATAAAAACAAGCATTCCTGCAGCATAAAGCTGGCAATAGTTCCAAAGAACCACTGGGTATGACCCAAAACATACCAAAAAGAATTTTTTTCAAACAAAAACAAATACATTTTGAAGAGTTCTAGAATCTTCTAAACAATTACCCTATTCCTCCACCAGTATGGTATTTGAGTATGTCTGCATAGTCTTATCTCCACAATGATAATTGAAAGAGATTCCATCTGCTAACAATAAGCAGTAGGCTTCCTTTAGCTCACAGATCCCCAAATCTCACTGCATGGAGATTGGTCGTTCATGAGCTGTGTGCTGGCATAATTATGTTATCCTTTCTCATTATCCACAATTACCCTCTAAGAGGCTGCTACATGTAGGCATAGTTTACCTGGCATGGGGACAGTTGGAGAATTACCTGAGATTTGGTTTCAACTTACCATCTAATTTAGAAGTCAGAAAAAAAAAACAACAGAAGAATTATCTGAAAAGGATGGTCTTATATTTATTCAGCAGAGGTGTTACAAGTGCACTCTGATTATAGATCGGCATACTCATAAAGACAGACCCAGG
Organism: Suncus etruscus; assembly: GCF_024139225.1. NCBI lineage: Eukaryota > Metazoa > Chordata > Mammalia > Eulipotyphla > Soricidae > Suncus > Suncus etruscus. Next base: position 112,951,287 of record NC_064854.1, on the reverse strand, counting down.
TTAGCACATATGGTCCTGGAAGGGATATTGCTCTCTTTCACCAGTCTGCTAATGTGTTTTGCTTCCAGTCTTTTCTGGTCCCTTTCAGGAAAATTCCTTCCTTAGCTTATAGCTAGGGTTTATACCTCTTTTTATTTCAGTTCTCTCTTTATATCTTATTCCCTCAGGAAATTCTCATCCTATCACATTACCTCTCCTTTCTCCTGTTTTATACTAAACTTCTTTTCATAAAAGTATCTAAAATAGCCTTGTATGTTTCTTAACTCACATATTACCTTCTAAATAGACTTCAGGCCAGAGAGTCAGTATAGGAGGTAAGGTACTTGCATTGCATGCAGCCAATTCCAGTACTGCATATAGTCACTTACATGCAGTTTAAATCCCCAGTACCACATATAGTCTCTTGTGCCTCACAAGAAGTCACTGCTAAGCACAGAGTCATGAAGAATGTGGGGGTGAAACCTCAAAACCCAAACAGCCACCATCCCCAAATAAATATAGGCTTTATGGTGCTTATATTTATGTGGTAGGACATATATCATGTGAGTAGGACAAAAAGTATATTCTCAGTAAACATTAGTCAAATGAGTGAATCAAGTAAGCACTCAAGTAAGTGAAATTATCAAAACATCAAATTGAAGGAAGAGGAGAAAGAACTAAAAGCCACTTTTGATTTGGTTGGTAATACAAAGGATGATGTTTCAGAAACATGCATTTTTCTCTTATTTATCTTGATGATGGCTAATGTTCATTTTGATAATGCTTTTTGCTTCTGTCATTTTTTTCCAGAAGAGAATGAACATTTGAAACAGCTTTTTAAAAAAAAAAAAAAAAACCTTTTGTTAGAATTTGAAGCATTTTTAGTTTAAGGTCCTGTGAGAGATTGAAATGATCTATTAATTGTATGGGACATAAATAATTATGCTCTTCATAGAATTTCTGGCTTGGGAATGATAGAGATGTATAAAAAGAAAAAATCAATATGGATTTCTGTTATAATTCTGAATTGGCTTTCATTTCTTCAGCTGTGGGAGCCATATCTTAGAATATTAATTTCTCATTAAGTGAATGTGTTTTAATGGGGACAATTTTTATATGTTTCTTAACTGAAATGGCAGCACGTAATCTGGTCATACCAGCCAAACATACTTAGCATTGGTCATTAGAATCCTCTGTGAAGCAGCTACCAAGATGGAATTTTAATTATGAGTGTTTTGGCAGGGATGGCTGCCTGAGAAGGATAATTAGGAAGTAGGTCTAGGTGGAGAGAGTATTGGGTCCACAACACAGGCATAATACCTGATGGGCAAGCAGAAAATGAATAGAGTGAATGGCTAAAAATGTGGTTAGCCATCAGAGAACTTTAAAGCCAAGACAGGCCTTGAGTGGAGACTTGTGTTGGGAGAAATTCCTGATGCACCCACCATGTTTGGGATTAGACTGAAGGATCCAGTGAGAATGACCTTCCTGTCATACTAGGGAAACTCTCAAAGACACAGCAGCTATCATTCAGAATGCTGCTCCTCACAGCAATTGTATGAAAAGAAAATGTTAGGGGCTTACTCACATAGTAGACACAGTGGTTCATATTCATTATCTAAATCCATTTTTCTAATCAAAATTTTAGAGAGATTGTTCTCTTGATCCTCTCACTTTTTAAATGTTAAGAACAAGCAATGCGTGCTCCTTTTGTGCATAGATTTTTGAATCATTTAATCTAAGTTTACTGTAAAACTAGATGTGGACTGGCCCTTTTTGACTTTACAAACTGTTGGGAGAGAAGTACAGTTAAGTGTGTAAGTACAGTTCAGACATGGAACTACAGACTAAGATTTGCCTTATTTAGAAATGTGTCTCAGACAAAGTAACCAGTGAGACCAAAAGTGTTCAAAAACATTGTCTAGTCTGAGAAGGAAGCATAGGGTTTCAAGCAGGACCAGAGTAGATGAGGGTTCTGGTAACAAGAGATGCAGCTCTTTCAGGCTCTGTGCAGAGATATTCTAAAAATCTCATCAACTTTTTCTTGAGATACTAGATTTTACAAAGTGCTTTTCTTTCATATTTGGCTTTCTTTATAAGTCATGATTTTTGCTAATCTCAGTGCTATGTAGAAATAGAACAGAGAGGTAGTGATTTGCCATAATTCTAACCTCATCTATTCTGTAAACAGTATTGATTAAAGCACAAAAATTGATATAAAAATTAATATAAAATTAATAATTTATATAATAAATTATATAAAATTGATATATATTTCTACTATCACCAAGATGGTCTTAGAAGGGAAAAATTATATTGTGAGTCCCATTTATCATTGTATTGATTCATTTATGTTGCTTATTTTGAGTAGAAGAACCAACACTTGGGTGCCAGAGAGATAGCATGGAGGTAAGGCATTTGCCTTTCATGCAGGAGGTCATCGGTTCAAATCCCGGCACCCCATATGGTCCCCTGTGTCTGCCAGGAGCGAGCCTTGAGCCAGAAATAACCCCTGAGCACTGCCGGGTGTGACCCAGAAACCACAAAAAAAAAAAAAAAAGAAGAAGAACCAACACTTATGAATACCACAGTGGGTAGAATTATTGGCTCCAAAACAATTGATTTTGTTCCACTTTTTCTAAGAACCTACTTTAAAATAACTCTAGATAAAACTCTAGATAAAAGATACAAAAATGTAGTCTTTCTTTTATAAGTGTTTTACCCAACAACTTACACATAAAAAAGATTTTCCCTCCAAATTCTTGAATAATCTGTTCTCTAGTCATTTGTATGATACCCACCCAAAGCAACCTCAGGTGATCATATACATATTATAGAATACTGTTAAACAGACACTGAAGCATCTACTAGCTTCTCCACCATCACAACCCATGGAAATCATCTAAAAAAAGATCATTGTTGGGCCGGAGAGATAGCACATTTGCCTTGCACGCTGCCAACCTAGGGAAGATAGTGGTTCAATTTTCGGCATCCCTCCCATATGGTCCCCTGAGCCTGCCAGGGGCAATTTCTGAGCACAGAGCACATAATCCCTGAGTGCCACCAAGTGTGACCCAAGACAAAACAAAAAAAGATCACTGTTTCCGTATTTGAGAGAAAACTTACTTATTAGTGATTGCTTGGTTCACAAGCTTGCAAATATATTTGGTTACTCGCCCTCTTTTCAGAAACAAAATTGCCTAGCATCTCCATTCTAGAAATACACCACTTTTGAGTGAAGAAGCAGAGCATTGTCTGTTGAAGGCCAGCTGAGGCAGGCAGCTCTGAGAGGGGTTTGAGGGCTATTCGATAGGAGGATGGGAACAAGGAGTTGGTGACGAGTGGGTACTCAGCGACCAGACATAGGTGCAGCAAAAGATGACAGGGAGACCTTATCATGAAGCATCCTGCCATAAGACCAACTACAGGTTTTGGACATACTAAGTTGTCTAACACCAAAGTCTTCCTTTGTGGTCCCAGTAAAAGTTCTTCTTAATTATGGTTGTCACACTCAGGTTTCTGTAGTTAGAGATCCTGCTTTTTGCACAGATCCTTATGTTAAAGTCAGGGAGTCACGGAGCAAAGGATAAGATCTTAACTTTCCTCATAGAATATTTTCCATGCAGGGCTCATTTGGAGAGTGTGCCCCATTCATTTCTCTCCCCTGGTATGGGACACTCATTATGAGACTTAAACAATTTATAAAGACAATGGTATATTCCACCCTGTTATCTGGCACAAAGGAAAGAAGCCAAGTAGATTTGCAAATATGTGTTAAACGACTGAATCAAGAGTTTCCATTTGATAGAAGAAGCTGGTGTTTATCAGCCTGTCCTCTGCCACAGCAGGTACTGCCTCTGTCCAGCAATACCTTTTGGAATTGGATTTTCTAAAGCAAGAATAACCCAGAAGGGATTGTGGCCATTTCTGCCAAAAGTGCACATATGCTTAGCCTATTAACTGATGATTGATTCCACATACAGCTTTATATTCAAGAGAGATAAAAGTCCTTGAACAAGCAAGTCTTGTTTATAATAGCCCAAACTTGGGCCAAAGTGGTAGCACAGCAGTAGGGTGGCTGACCCAGGATGGACACAGGTTCAATCCCTGGCATCCCATATTGTCTCCCAAGACAGGAGCAATTTCTGAGCACAGAGCCAGGAGTAACCCCTGAGTGCCGCTGAGTGTGACCAAAAAAAAAAAAAAAAGAAAGAAATTATAATAGCCCAAACTGGAAACAGTTCATATGTCGCCAATGGACATGTAAGTAGGTTGTGATATTCACAATGGTATATTGTAAATCAGTTATAAAAATAAATATATGATTTATATAAAATAAAAGAACACATATTGCGTAGTTCTGTACCTACAAAGTTCCAGATACTCAAGGTTTATGGTGATGGTGATATAAAGTAAAACAGTGATATATTGGATGAGAAGGAACATGAGAAATTATTTTTCAATGTTGCTTATTTCTGGAAGATGATTACACATCTGCATTTGGCTTTATAAATTACAGAGTCATTCATTATATTAGGCATTAATTTTTTAAGGACTCTACATTTAAAAAATTATTAAAATGAACTAGAAACACTCACCAGAAAGTTAATTATTAAACATTCAAACAGTGTCCTGTCTTGAATACCAGATACTCATATATTTTGTTGCAAATAGGAGTTAGTACAGCCACTCCATGGAGAAAATCTAGCAGTATCTCTATCAAGTTGACTCAGTGGAACCACTCCTGTCTCTCCCTGAGAGAAATTTGGGTATAAATGGGCCATGAGATAGGCACAAGAATATTTGTGCCTTGCTGTTCTTAATTGAAAATACTCAAGTGCCTGACATTTACAGAGAAGACAGTGACTAGGTGGGATAGACAGGCAGTAGATTGCCTTAGCCTGGTGATTAAAACACCAAGAACATCTGGAAACATTGCATAACATCTGGAACATCAAGAGCATTGCATGAGTGGACCATGGTTCTGAAGAATGTACAGAGTATTCTTCAACATGAAATTATACCCCAGAGAAAGAACATATGCTTTTTAACATATATTTTCCAGGGAGCAGATGTAAGTGGTCTGATGGGAAAAAAATTCATTAGGGTTTCAGAAAAGATGGTGGTTACTGCTCGAAGGCTGGAATGGTGGTCAGGACTGACCTGATTGTGAGTCAAAGCAGGGTTCACTTGAGGACTACTCACCAATGGTAAATTGGTGTTTTGTGTTCCCTGCTGCTGCGTGAGTGTGAAGTTTCACAATCCAAGAAGACAACACCTCACATTAGATAGTAAAAGCTGTAGACAGTGCTTTCCTCTGGGGCACATCAAGTACCAAGTGACCTCACACCAAGGAGGCAGAGAAGGGAACAGCAGCACTTTAAAAAAAAAATAACCATAAGTGTCCCTGACAGGCTGTTTGTTCTCAGTAAATTGATTGCAGTTCAGAGAAAGAACTGTGGCTGTTTTGGGATTGCAGCATTAAGAGATGACTTGTGAGGTCAGTACTTTCTTAACAGAATTTAGAAAACGAAAATCAGAAAACAGAAGGGATGAGGCTGAGATAGCAGGTCTAAAAACAAGACTTCTCACTGTAGCACTGGTGCTAACTTGCTCCTGACCAGGAAAGCATTTAGAATCCCAACAGGCATCACAATGTACTCCAGAAATCCCTTGAGATATGAATATTATGTACCTCCAAAATATAGAAAGTAAAAAGCACTGGCAAGGTCTAATTGTTTTAAACAATTATTGTTTCTCCCCAGCTATCTTCCTCTGTTCCCTACCAGGGACTAACTGGTCCAGACTTACTGGATGTTCATCACTAGAGTTTTTTTTTTTTGAAAGGGCAAATAAAGAAATATAGAAATCAACCATACTTTACATCATCACTTTGGCATCATAATGATTATCTTTACAAGATCTCATCTGTACAAGATCTTACTGTGACATAAAATTTTTACTCTGAGAATAGCAGGATAAAATTTCTCTTTCCTTTTACTTTAGAGTGTGTGTGTGTGTGTGTGTGTGTGTGTGTGTGTGTGTGTGTGTATGTGTGTCTGTGTGTGTGTGTGTGCATGCGTGCATCATGCTCAGGGCTTACTCCAGGTGCAGTGCTCAGGGATCACAACTGGTTTCTTAGTGGATCTCAAAACTTACAGGACATCAAACCCTGGTAAGCAGAATGCAAAACAAGTGTTTCCCCCAACCTCAAAGGACTTTTTTTTTTTTTCTTTAATTTTGGCAGTCCTGTGGTGCTCAAAGCTTATGCCTGTCTTTTTGTTCAGGTATCATTCCTAGCAGGATTTAGTGAACCATATGGAGTGCTGAGTATTTAATCTGGTTGGCTGCATGCAAGAATAAGCACCTAACCCACTATGCTTTCCAGTCCCAATAGGCTACACATTCTGAAAAGTAGCGTAAGTGAAATTCAGAAGAATACAAATCCTAGACTTGTAGAAAGTGTCTTTTAGAAAATTTTAAACGATGGCACAGAAAAAAGTCATCTGGCATTCTCATTCAGCAACACAATAGGGCCAAGATGAGCTGCTGTTTCGAGGAATTCTTTCCTGTTTTGTGTATGTGAGATTTCAGCTCCTTTAATCACAGATCCCATCCATTGTTCCATCCATCAAGTGCCTATTAAGTGCTAGTCAGGTTCTTGAGGATAAAATGATGAACACGATGTTCCCCTGCCTCTGGGAAATGTTAATGTCATGAGAAATCTTTCTCTTTTTTTTTTGGTCCTAGTTATTCTAAGTGCTAAAGGTCAAAAAGCCCAGTGCTATTGGCCTGAAAAGTAATTTCATATGTTCTCATGAATAAGCAGTTGGAACTTTAAATGGAATCTTTATCAAAAGTCTGCACTATGGAGCACTTTTAAAGAAATGGAATTATTTTTATTTTTCTACTCAAAATTAGTCTCCAAGAAATATTTGTGGACAATGATTTGAAAGGCTTGTTTCAGAGCTCAGATTCTTCTGGGTTCTAATTTGGACTCATCATCTTGGAAGCTGTTTGATTCTGTCTAAATTGCTGAATTTCTTTATCCCTGGGTTTCCAACTTGTGAAGCAGCGATCATCAGAGCTCCTACCTTTTGAATGTTCATTCTAGTTGCTTTTGACTTGGGAAAGCATGAAGGAAGAGGGTCTGAAGTGAGCTGAGAATCCTCTCTGTCATGGATCAGTGTCATCTGTAGATCATGACTTGCCACTGCCAGTTTTTTTGTAAATAATCATTGGAATATGCACACATCTTTTTTTATGAATTATCTAGAAATGCCTTTATACAACAGCAGTTGAGTATTAGAGTGATGAGTCAAGAAAACCTTAAATATTTACTCTGGCCCTACACAGAATAAGTTTGTCAGCCCTGCCTCCTGTAAATGGTAGCTGCTGTAATAGCTTTGCTAATAGTGTTGTCTTTATCCAGTGGATTGTTTATGTTGGGAAAATGTCAGTAGCCACTCAGTCATTACTTACTGTTCGATACCATTTACAAAGATTGAATTCAGTTTTGATTCTGTCCAAATCATCACATGATACAAATGTATTCAACTATATTAATAAAGATTCTATTTTAATTGTACCTTGAAGTAAGAAACCGTTCCAATTATTTTATCCTTTTTGAATAGGAAAAGCAAACTATTTCATCTACAGCCCACAGGTAGTTTTGAACCTTTTAACATGCGACAGAATTTCCCGTTTGAAGTTTATGTTTCCAACATTCAATGACATGGAACCTTCCTGAAGTGTGCTATAAATATGTAGCACCCTGGTGTCGACTAATTGGCTCCCATCTCTTAGGGATTCAGGAAGCACAAATGCTTATCTGTGCACTTTTGATCTCAAAATCTTCTGGAAACAGACACACTTAAGCTATTTCCACTCTTTCCTGGATTTCCTTGTTTCAAAACCACCAATATAGACGTCTGTTTTCTTTTTTGTTTTATTTTAGCAAGAGCCAGGAAGTGAAATACTGTGTAGCTTCTATTTTATTAATAAGACTTCATGGTGTTCACAATTCTGTGATGATAAAAAAAAAAAAACTTCAAAGGTGATTTATTTTCAGTTAAATTTAAAGTTGAGACCACTTCTTATATGCCCAACCTTCTTTGTCAATATTTTTCCTTTGTACAGGATTTGAGAAGCCCTGGAAAATACCCTTTGAAAGAATTCTATTTCTGTAGGATGTGGAGGATGGGGGGAGTTTAACAATATGTCCTCAGTTACCTCAGTGCAAGTGCTTGATGCAATATCTGAGACTATGCTCTGAAATTCCTTTGCCCTATTCCATGAATGTCACCTTGGTATAGGAAAGCCACTTAAAGGAACAGAGAAGAAATTTCTTTCTCCTCTATGAGTTCTTCTTGGTTGAACAGTCAGATTAACCAGACAGATTAATAGTTGAAAAGAACAGATTTAATTACATACATATGGAGAATCTGTGAGGATGAATCATCCAAAGCAAATTCAGCAAAATGAGTTCTATCTATCAAAGCTGAGTAATGAGACAGGGACCCTGGTCTTCAAAAAGAGAGGATGACTCTTGATAAAGACTCATTGCTCAATATCTAGATGTTTTCCCAGAGACAGGGATAGGTTAGACTATAGAAAGGTTTGAATTCTGAGTAATTCCCCAGTTGTTATTGTAGTACACAGCTATTAGAATTTACAACTCCCTCCTAAGTCCAACTGTTTTACCTGATCTGAACTCCAAGAAATAAATCCACATGACAGGTGCTACTTCTTAGAAAGGCCTTTTCTTTCTTTGGGGCTTCATTACAGTGTTGTGAAGTGGTCAGGAATACAGATTCTAGTTTTGAAAACTTCCTGCTACAAAACCTGAGTTCTTTGCGGTTCTGTTTACTCAACTCTAAAATGCTGTAATATTAACACTAATATTATTGTACATGCTTGTGCCTGACTCCCAGTTAGAACCCAAAGCTACTATTACTGCCATTCTCAGACCCTCCCCAGCCTATCCCTTGTTTCTTGGTTGACTTGAATCCAGTGGGAGTCATATGGATAGGAACAATGTGACTGACAGCTCTACCTCTGAAGCATATGTTAATCGATTTAGTTGAGTCAACAAAACTTCAAATAAAAGACTGGAGATAGTAGTCAGAAAAATGACTTGAGGTTTGGTACCTTCCCATTGAAATTGAGAGAAGGGGTGTAGAATAAGGATCCACAAAGGGGATGAATGAAGTAGTAGCCTCTTATCTGTTCATCCCTAGCTGTGACTGGCCCAGATGTTCTGTCATTGATTCTTATTTAATCCTAGAGGCAGCTCAGTGAGATAAGAGTTCTTAATCCTATGTTTACAGGGTAAAAGTAGGTGCAAAGCGATTGGTTCCACTTCATGCAATGGAGCAATAGTTATAACCCAGGGGTATTGAACTCTAAAAAACATCCTTTTTTCCTGCTCTTCTGGAACAGTTTCTATTTTCAGCATCAATCTACTTCCTACCTATTGTCAAAAATCACTTCATCCTAGGCCTAGAAAATGGCTTAGCGACAGAGCATGTACCTTGCATTTTGAAGTACTGAGTTTAATTCCCAGCACCTGACACCAAACCATTAGTAGCTGCAGAGCACCACTAAGTGTGGTTCTCCCAAACAAGCATCCACCAAAAACAAAAATCACTTTATTCTGGTACCTGTTTCTTTTTTGTGAGTTAGATCAGTCTTCAGTCTTTCTGTATCCCTGATTCATTCTGACCAGTGGTTGAAGATTAACTGGGTTAAATCAGTGATTAGGCATCAAAATGAAGCTAAAGAATGTATCTTTCATACATGTATTCTGATGGTGGTAGTCACCAGAACCATGGATGCACAAAGAATAGCAGTAGTGTAGTTCAGCAGTGGTAATCTGTAGAGTTACAGCCCTTAATGGGCTTAGATGGTGGTGGACACAGGGAGGTGCCTTTCTCTGCCATCCCAGGCCACGTGGTTCTGCAACCCCCTTCAGCCTACGGGTGTCTGGGTCCAGGAAAGCGGCGGGTAGAAATCTCACTCATAAGCAGGTTTCAGGAAGTATCAGTTTTATTCATGTCCTATCCACCACATGTGTGGTCAATCTTAACCATTTATGCATGCTATTCTTAGCTTGCCCTTTGTCTTGGCTTTTCCAGCCATGTCTCCTCCTCTTACCTATCCATGCTGGCAAAGTCCTTAATCCCTTAGGTCAAAAGCCTTATCTAACCTTCCCAAGACCCCTCCCAGGAATGGGCGGGTCTAGCAGGTAGTTACAGTAAATCTGGGGTGGAGTCACAGTAATCAGTTTTTGTCACTGTATAACTATAGTTTTTAATGTCATGTTCACTTTTTAATTGTACATAAAACTCTGATCTTTTAGTATTTTATTTTTCTGGAAGCACTCACATCAACATGTATTTATTTTACACGTGAACCCTGATATCAAAATGCCATATTTGATCACCTGAAACCACCAAGAAAATAATGGAGGCTAATGTCTTTGATTCTCGGTGCAGTGACTGTTTGGTGACCTTATATTTGTTTCTGGGTGTGTTTGGATACAGGAATCCAACTAATCAAGTGGATTGGATTTTTATCCTTTTCAAAATCCTTTTTCTCAGAACCTGTAATACTTTCATGTCATAAGTGTGCATAATATTGGGCCAGAGCAATAGCACAGAGGGAAGGCATTTGCCTTGCATGCAGCCAATCCAGGATGGATGATGGTTCGAATCCCTGCATCTCATATGGTCCCCCATGCCTGCCAGGAGCGATTTCTGAGCGCAGATCCAGGAATAACCCCTGAGTGTTGCCAGGTGTGTCCCAAAACCCAAAAAAAGAAAAGAAAAGAAAAGAAAAGAAAAGAGTGCATAATATTGCCAGAATAGGAGCCTTTAGGATTTCCTATGATCTCTTCCTATTTTGAATACCAATGGAAAAAAATCAAATTCTCTGTCCATCAGTGAAAAGAATCCAGTCGGGGTCATATGGAATTCAGAGGCAAACATGAATTCTACATTTCTACTTCTCCATTTTAGTTTACCCTGTTCATGCTCAAATCACATTACATGGTACCATCTGTTAAAAAGCTTTCATAGTAATACAGGAGAAAACATACTTCCTCTGTAAAGGAACTGATAACAATTGTTTGAGTTGACATTCATATGAATTCTCTGTTGTAACTACTTAGCTATGCAGCTTTAGCTCCCGACAACCAGATACACAAATGGATACAGCTGTATTCTAATAAAACTTAATTTATAAAAAAGGTCTAGACTAGATTTACTTCAAGAGTCACAATTTGCTCTTTTTTAACTTACAGTTGCTTACTGATGCTTGGACTTAGTTTATCCAACCAATTTAAAGGACCTTCTCTTTATAGAACTATGTTTCCTGCTGGGAATATATTCAGGAGGAGGCATGGTCTTGCTGTAGCATAGCTTCTAGACTGCTAATAGACAAATTTCACTGATTACATATTACACAAAGTATAGTGAGACCCAGTTCTGTAACCCCCTTGAATTTGGGTTAGTCTGAGCCCTCATCAGTAATATCTTGATACCTAAGTTTTGTAGGGGCTCATTTAGAAAAAGGCTATAGAATATAATATGAACTAATAAAAAATATGAACCGGGGCTGGGAAGGTGGCGCTAGAGGTAAGGTGTTTGCCTTGCAAGCACTAGCGTGAGACGGACCACAGTTTGATTCCCTGGCATCCCATATGGTCCTCCCAAGCCAGGAGCGATTTCTGAGCACATAGCCAGGAGTAACCACTGAGCGTCAAACAGGTGTGCCCAAAAAAACAAAAATAAAAAATATATGAACCACAAACATACCACAATGTGGATTGGAGTCTTGACATTCAGTTCATGGAGTTACAAACATGCTGGACGACCCAGCTAATATAAACAGATGAGAATTCACAATGGCATATGAACCACATCTTCACTGGTGGTCATACAATACAGCTTCAGGATCCAGCTTCTCATTCTCTCTTAAAACTCATAGGAGCTCATTGATGTGAAGCCTGTTGATTCATTCTTGTTCTATTTCTTCAACACTGTGACTCATATTTTTCACATTACCTGAGATATAATTGACATATTCATTTCATATAATTAACATGTTATTTCAAGTGAGCTGATTGAATATCTATTTATTGTGAGATGTGATCCATAAGTCAGTTTAGCATCTATTATCACGGATAACAACATTTCCCCCATTTTTCATGTATAACGATTTTGTAAATCAGAATGCATTGGGAGGGGATTCCATTCTCTCTGGTACTTGGGAAGTACTAGAGGTTCAATGCTTGCTGAAGACTCTTAATGGTGCTTGAGGGACCATGTAATGCTACAGAGCAAATTAATTTGATCCCTCCACATACAAAATGTGCTCAGCCATTGATCTATCTATCTCACCTAGGATGCATAGTATGTGAGTAGCATGTCATTGTAATTAGTAACTTGTTGTGTTTTTATTTTTTAATGGCATTGAAATAATGCTGCTTTCTGGACTAAAGAAATAATGCAGTAAGATGCTTGCTTTGCATGTGACCTACCTAGGTTTAATCCCTGACACCTCATATGGCATCCCAAGCACTTCAGGAATGATCCTTGAGCACTTGTATTTATAGTTCCAATATCAAAGAAAACAATGATGTATCTTGGGGCTGGAGAGGTGGCTAGAGATAAGGCTTGCAATGCTAGCCTAGGATGGATCGCGGTTCGATCCCCCGACATCCCATATAGTCTCCCCCAAGCCAGGGGTGATTTCTGAGTGCATAGCCAGGAGTAACCCCTGAGTGTCAAATGGTGTGGCCCTCTAAAATAAAATATTTAAGAAAATAAAATAATAATAATAAAGAATAATGTATCTTATAATTGATGGGTACTTAGATTTGAACAAATGCAATATCTATGATTGATATATGCCAATTGCTATGCTTTCTTGTTCCTTCATTTTCTTTTTACTAATTATGAAGTACCTCTCAGTTCTAGGCAGTGTTTGGGTTGCTGAATATAAGTGAACAAGACAGACACCCTGTAAAGGCCCCCTTTACTCTTTACAGACTGTTTGGGCAGTCAGACAGGGAACAAGTAAACCCATGAGGGGAAGGAAAGGAGCTAAGTGTGATGTAGATACTTAATAGCAATGGATGGGATAGAGATGCTGTCTCTGAAGATGACAAGAAACTGAGGCCTGAAGAATAAAAAACTATATCACCCAGATGGAATACTTGTAGGGGTGTGTTCCATTTTGAAAGAGCAGCAAGTTAGGGAATAGGTGTGGGTGATCAGTAATGATGGGGAAGAGACTGCTTGCTATGAATAAGCAGATCATATATAGGTTGGGTAAGGTGTATGGTTTTTATAGATCATATGTGGCTTTAGCAAGGTGTATGGGTTTTACTCTAAACAGGAAATAAGTCAAGGGAAGGCTATGAGTTGGGCATTAATGGCACTTTTTTCCAATGTTGAGGGAAAGTGTTTGCCTCACTGACTAGCAATTCTTGAATATCAGCCAATGTCCAACAATTTTTTTTTTGTTTTGTTTTTGTTTTTGTTTTTGGGCCACACTCGTTGACGCTCAGGGGTTACTCCTGGCTATGCGCTCAGAAGTTGCTCCTGGCTTGGGGGACCATATGGGAAACCGGGGGATCGAACTGCGGTCCGTCCAAGGCTAGCGCAGGCAAGGCAGGCACCTTACCTCTTGCGCCACCGCCCGGCCCAATGTCCAACAATTTAACTCAATTTTGACCTGGGGATAGTAATAGCTTCTTCATGTTAGGACCTCAAACCTAGACAACTTTCTCCAACTTAAAGCCCTAGGTCTTGGTCCAAGAGAGAACTCAAGCCTTTGAGCACAGAACCTTCCATGTGAAGATTCATGTTCAATCTGGTCCCACCTGGCTTCCTAATACAACCAGGTAGAGCAATGGTGGTTTCTGAACACTGAGAGCCTTAACTTCTGACCAACTGTGACCCATAGCTTCCTCCTTAGGCTTCCAGAGAGACTCACCGAATTCAGAATTCAGAGATTCAGTTCACCTGGTTTTGTTTTGATTGCTTTGGGGTTAGGGCTTTCTCCTGGCTCTACACTCAGGGATCATTTCTGGCAGACTCCAGGGACAGTAGAGTGATCAGTCACAGGCAAGTCAAGCTCTTAGACGCTTGATTATCTCTTGCCGAGATCACCAATTTATTTTTCTTAAGATACCCAATTGTCATAGAAAATATAATCCAGAAACACCAAGATGGAAGCAATGTATAGTGTAGGACATACAGAAAAGGAAACAGAACCGCCAGGCCTATTCCGAACAAGCTCATCTATCCTGTATCCATGTGTTGACCAGGCAGAATGCTTTCCAAGCCCTGCCCTTTTAGGTTTTATGGCTACTTCATTACACAGGCATGACTCATTAATTCAGTGACCTTTGGATGTTGCATCTGTCTCTAGCCCCAACCAATCTCACATTAAGACTGAGTGGTAGGACTAAACATTCCAACTCTGTAATCTCAGTGGGGATTCACCGGTCCTTCAGGGCTTTCCAAAGGTCATACATTAGCATAACAAAAGACTCTTTCAATGGGTTCCCCACTAGAAATTCCTAGGGTGTCTGGCACTCTGCTCCTTGAGCCCTGGGATAACATTATAATGACCAACTATATATCTCTTTTACAAATCATTACAGCTTGAACAGAATGAGGCTTATCTTTTAAGCGCTAAAAACCAGATTGGATTCCACTGACATTTAACTACTCATCTGTTCATTGTTGTTTTAGCTTTTGGTCTGCAGCATAGAACCTGAGGGTCCAGAGTAGGAGGACAAATGTTGGTTTTAGCCCTTTCCATCTCTGGATGGTGTTTGCTTAATCCCTTTCTTATCTGGATTTCCGCTGTCTTTATGTGTGAATGAAATAGAACTAGAATTTTTTGAGACTCTTTGAGCTTACCCTTAACTCTCTTGGACTGGCCGGGCGGTGGCGCTAAAGGTAAGGTGCCTGCCTTGCCTGCGCTAGCCTTGGACGGACCGCGGTTCGATCCCCCGGTGTCCCATATGGTCCCCCAAGCCAGGAGCAACTTCTGAGCACATAGCCAGGAGTAACCCCTGAGCGTTACCGGGTGTGGCCCAAAAACCAAAAAAAAAAAAAAAAAAAAAAAACTCTCTTGGACTTTGCATTACTTCTCCAGGAAATGCAAACTTTAGCAGCTCTTGTTTTTAGTTTTGTTTGATTTTCTTTAAAAATTTATTTATTTGGGGCCGGGCGGTGGCGCTAGAGGTAAGGTGCCTGCCTTGCCTGCGCTAGCCTTGGAAGGACCGCGGTTCGATCCCCTGGCGTCCCATATGGTCCCCCAAGCCAGGAGCGACTTCTGAGTGCATAGCCAGGAGTAACCCCTGAGCATTACCGGGTGTGGCCCAAAAACCAAAAAAAAAAAAAAAAAAAGAAAAAAAAATTATTTATTTAAGCACATAGTTATAGAAATGTTCTTAGTTGAGTTTTTAGTGTACCGCCCTTCATCAATTTATTTCCCTCCACTAATGTTCCTCATTTCTTCCCCCACCCCCATTTCCCATTCTATTTTTCTCTCTCACTATCATTGTCATGGTAGTTGTCAGTGCAGAGAGTGCTTTAACTGTGCTCATCTCTATTTATGGTATGCTTCATATCATGGGCTGGTTCTTTCGGCCTTCAACTCTGTTGTCTCTGGATGTTATTACCATACATACCTGGCAGTGCTCAGTGGTTCCTCCTGGCTCTATGCTCAGAAATTGCTCCTGGCAGGCTCGGGGAATCATATAGAATGCCGGGATTCGAACCACAGTCCTTCTGCATGCAAGGCAAATGCCTTACCTCCATGCTATCTCTCTGCCCCCCCCTTTTTTTTCTTATTTCATTCAGCATAATATCTCCATGTCCACCCAGGTATAGGCAAATTTTTTCTGACAGCTGCATAGTATTCCATTGTATAGATGTACCACTATTTCTTTTTTTCTTTATTTTTTAATTAATATTTTTATTTAAGCACCATAATTACAAACATGTATATAGTTTATTTCAATTATCAAAATGAACACCCCCCCTTCAGCAGTGCAACATTTCCACCACCAATGCCCCCCATTTTCCTCCTGCCCCACTCCCTGCCTATATTTGAGACAGATGTTCTATATCTCTCACTCACTGCCATTATCATGATAGTTGTCAGTGCAGTTAGTGCTTTAACTGTGCTCGACGCTCTTTGTGGTATGTTTCATATCATGCATGGGCTGGACCTTTCAGCATTCATGCTGTCTCTGGATGTTATTACCATACTGTCTTTTTTTTTTATAACCCACAGATGAGGGAGACTATTCTGTGTGTCTCTCTCCCTCTGACTCATTTCACTCAGCATAAAAGTCTCCATCATCCATCCATGTACAGGCAAATTTTATGACTTTATTTTTTCTGACAGCTGCATAGTATTTCATTGTGTAAATGTACCACAGTTTCTTTAGCCACTCACCAGTTGTCAGGTACCTGGGTTGTTTCAAGATTCTGGCTATTGGAAATTGTACTGTGATAAAACATAGAAGTACAGAGGGCATTTTTATATTGTGTTTTTGTGTTACTAAGGTCAAGCTCTTGTTTTTTAATATTTCCATCAGGAGATATTGTAGAAACTGTCAAAGAAAGCAATCTCTCCTCAGAACCATGCCTATGCCTTTCTCAGCCCATCTTCCTTGGGGACTTATCATGCCTTATAATTATGCTTGATGGCTGATAAAGAACCACTCATTATTTAGAGCTAGTGTTGCTGCTTGTATTTATACCATAAAACTAATTTCTGCTCCCTGCTAACCTCAAATAAAAAGCAATCAGTTTTATCACCAACAAGATGGGTTTATTTAGGAACACCAAAAGAGACTTTGGATTCATGGGGAGACATATTTGCACACCCCTAAAACTAAAGCCAGTACTCCATTATATAGTCTTCTGGGGGAGATTGGGACATAGTGGGATCTCCCTTCTCTCCATGGCAATGAAGTAATATCTTTTACTGCTGGAATGTAGATACATTAGGTTGTGTAGCTGGCTGCTGGCAGGTGTGTTGAGACTGATTTCTGTGTCCTGACCTTATTCAGGTCAGGTTTCTGCATATTCATTTTCACATATCCTAATTATAATCTAATGTTTTCTGACTTCAGACTTCCCCTCTGACTTTCAAGTGCCAAGCACCTAAAACCTAGGCTTCTGATCTCAGCTTCTTATTTTCTACCCAGACCTTTCATATTCCTGCATTTAGCTGACCCAGCCTGTCAGACCCTTCATTCCTCCCCAGTCACATGGCTAGTGCAAAATTTACCAGAACTGCTGATGCAATGTCTTCACAGTTTGCTGCCAGCAGCTAGTTTTTTTTTTTTCATCTCCTAAAGCCTGAGTTTTTGAACCTTTCCTTCTACTGTTCCTACACAGGATGTGTAAATCCCTTTGCCCTGATTTTTCTCAAGCTGTCAGCAGGTAAAAGACATTTGGTCTGAAATCAGGCATGAATGTAACAGTGAGGAAATGTTCCTGGCAGAGTGAGGTGCCTGTGCAAAGGCCCTGGGGTGGCATTAGATCTGACAGCAGAGAGACCCTGTGGCAGTCCATGCGGACCAGAAGACAGCAGGGGTGAAGCTACTGAGGGTGTGTGGAGCCCCTCCACACAGAGCAATTAGCCTTTTGGAAACCGGGCTGCTTGTGTGAGGCCAAACTTAATTTAAAATGCAGAATCTCATCCTCAACTCCAGACCTACTGGATCAGAACCTACGTTTTTTAATAAGCTCCCTAGGGAATTTGCATGCATATTAGCTTTGATCAGCAAGGTCATAAATCTTTGTGCATTTCAAGCTGCTTAATATCCAGTTTTTCCCATTCTCGCTCACACCCACTCCTCTCCAGTAAAACAGAAGGCCAGCCAGTGTGTCCCCGTGATTTAAAGCTTTTAAAGAAATATGAAGAGCTTTCCCTTATTTTAAAAAAAAAATGTAGTGGCAAATTCTAAAGAATTGGCTGACTACAGGGGCTGAAGCGATATCACAATGGTAGGGCATTTGCTTTGCACACAGCCTACCCGGGATCGACCTGGGTTCGATCCCCACATCCCATATAGTCCCCTGAGACTGCCAGGAGTAACCCCTGAGTGACAACAGATGTGTCCCTAAAACAAAAAGAATTGGTTGAAAACAGTAGCTTGGGACTTTTATTGTTAGTTTGTCTTTTAGGCCACACCTGGCAGTACTTTGAGGATACTCCCAGCTCTATACTTGGGAGTTTTTTTGGTGCACTATTTGTGGGATCCTATGGTCTTGGAGATTTAACAAGTCGCTCACATGAAGAACATGGACTTGGCCTGTTTTGATAACCCCAGCCCCTGTTAATTTATTGTTCATATAACTAAAAATTGACTTTGACTGTTTCTTTTTTGATTTTTGGGGGTCTTTTTTTTTTTTTTTTTTTGTCTTTTGGCTTTTGGCTTTTGGGCCACACCTGGTAATGTTCAAGGGTTAAATCTGGCTATGTGCTCAGAAATCACACCTGGCTCCGGGAACCATATGGAACTCCAGGAATCGAGTCCAGATCTGTCCTGGGTCAGCCACTTGGAAAGCAAATGCCTTACCACTGTGCTATCACTCCAGCCCCATGACTTTCCTTGTTTCTGAGAGGGATGGCACCTTATTTTTGGCTACAGACTTGGTGTTATATATTGTTCATTGCTTTTTTTGTATTTTCAGTATAATTTAGTAATGCTCAGCTACTCTATATGTTAACTGCTCAACTTAGTTTTTAAAGGGCTTTTTTTTTTTACCCTGTATAACTGCAGCATTGAAAATATTAGGTTATTAACACTGAAAAATGCAATCAATCAAATGATTAGCATCTAATGTTTTAATGATCACATTTTTAATCCAATTATGCATGTTTGAATCTTTCAAATTTTCTTTAATTAAAGATTGCCTCCTGGCACTGCTATCAGAAATAAGAAATTGAACAGAATTGAGCCAGATATAATTTAATGTTGAAAGGAAACTGCAAGGATAACGGGCCCACATGGGTTTAATGGTTGACCATGACTTTAAAGGTCTCATTCAAAATTTTCTAATTGATAAGAAAAATTTAATCATCTTCAGATATACTCTGTTTGCATTCCAATAAGGTATTTCCTTTTCTAAATAAATCTCCCTAACTGATTATTCATATTGTCATTCAAAATGCTTAAAAATGAGAGAGTTGGGTGAAACGTAGATTACTCAATACAGTGTGTATTTAATATAAAAGTCATACATTATTCATTTTTTTCGATTTGAATAACTTTGAATTTAGCATCCCTGTTCCTCATCTTTTTCTTTGATGAACAATTAATTATTAAAATATAATATTGTCTGCATACAGTACTGAGATCCTTGAAAGTGGGAATAGAGATTCATTTCTTTTCAATTCTTTTATCTGGTAATGCACAGTACCTGCTTATTATGGTATAATGGAATGAATGGGGGTATAAGTGGAGTGTTTCAAATATTTTTCTCAACTAGTTAAGTGGCTGGCTTCAGAATGTTTTGAATTCCAATTACTAATTAGTATCAAAGTTAGAGGTGGTGTGCTCCCATAAGATGCAGTTTGGGAGTGAAACTGCCCTTTTGTATTACAGTTTATTTTACAAAGCACTGACATACGCGCTCACTCTGGGCCAGATACTGATGCTGTTATAATGTTATTTTACATATGAACAAATGGACTGAGGGGGGTTACATAAGCTCACTTGTTATGAGCACAACTCTTCTATTATATATATATATATTTGATTTTTGGGTCACACCCAGCAGCACTCAGGGGTTACTCCTGGCTCTACGCTCAGAAATTGCTCCTGGCAGGCTTGGGAAACCATATGGGATGCCAGGATTTGAACTACTATCCTTCAGCATGCAAGGCAAATGCTGTACCTCCATGCTATCTCTCTGGCCCCTATTTAAATTATTGATCAACATTCCTTAAAATCCATTTGTGAATGAGTTTATTTTCTACTGCAAAGTACAATACCAGCAACCTGAATCAAGAACTCTGGGTCTTTGGTCCAGAGAGTTGAGACTCTAAGGACCATGTTGATAAAATGGGCCACATTCTCAGAACCAGGCCCTCTTCTTACAGGATTTCTCACTGATGAGGAATCATTTGGAGCACCCTGGTTGTTAGGTGAAGGGAGCATGACCTGAGAAACTGAATAAGATATAGAACTTTTTAGAGAGAAAGGTAAAATTTGTTGTTCTGAACTTGGAAAGCAATGGGGAGGGGGGAGAAACAATTCAAGCATGTTTTAATTCTGCCATGTAAGTTCACAAAAGAAATGTGTGTGTGTGCGTGTGCGCATGTGTGTTTTGTGGCCACACCTGGCAGTACTTAGGAGTGACTCCTGTTTCTGATCGAAATAATAACTCCTAGTAGATTCAGGAGACCATATAGAATGCAGGAATTGAACCTGGAACCACCACGTGCAAGACAAACACTGCCCTCTGTACTATCTTTCTGGCCCGAAATGTTCAATATTGATGGAGGTGCCCGAGTATGCAGCATGTCTCCCCTTCTTCTCCTGAAAACTTTCAGGATGATTGGCTGGCTTTAGCCACCTCACCCACAAAACATGTGCTCAAATTAATTTGACAGGGGGCAATTGTGACTTTAAGACCCTATCGCATTCGATCAGTTAATTTCATTTATCCTCTGCACTAAGAAATTGTTTTGTATGTATGTAAATTTGTGTTTTTTTTTTCATTTATTTGTTTGGTTGGTTTGTGAACCACACACCACGTAGTGCTTAGGACTTACTCCTGGCTCTGTGCTCAGGGGACTGCTGTGCGGCATCATGCAAAACATAGCCTATTGAGCTATCTCTCAGGCATTCCTTAAAAAGAATTTCACATTTCTATTACTAGTTTTTTAAATCTTAATTTAGTGACATCCCTTAAAAAGAATTTCACATTTCTATTACTAGTTTTTTTTTTTTCTTTAATTTAAAAATTATCCTTTTACACTGAACATGGTCAAGAAGGGTTGGAAATGTATTTGCACATGTAAATATCTTTATAAC